>NC_048601.1:19489250-19789250 GCF_003668045.3 Cricetulus griseus
ATTCCTGCTACTATGTGGGTTCTGGAGGTCACACTCAAGTTGTCAGGATTGGCAGCAGGCACCTTTATCCAGTGAGCCATCTCCCCAGCCCTTAGTCCTCCCCGCCCCCACCTCTTTTAAGTGAAAATCAGGGAGATTCTTGCATGGAAAAGGGCATAAGTTACTGAGAGTACATGGGCAGCTTTCAGGTGCGAGAAATGTTGTTCTGTGTATGATTTGGGTATGAGTTACAGAGGTACAGTCTGTGAAAATCTGAATGGATGCTTGTATACTCTATATGTATGTACTCCCTTCCTTCCTTCCTTCCTTCCTTCCTTCCTTCCTTCCTTCCTTCCTTCCTTCCTTCCTTCTTTTCTTTCTTTCTTTTTTTGATTTTTCAAGAAAGGGTTTCTCTGTGTTGCTTTGTAGACCAGGCTGACCTCAAACTCTCTGCCTCCCTAGTGCTGGAATTAAAGGTGTGTGCCACCACTACCCGGCCTGTACTCATTTCTAATAGCAATTCTAATAGCAATTACAAAAGTTCCATGCCCCAAAGGATTCCAGCAGTTAACAGTGAACAAAAGGTAAGTGGGGAACTCAAAGTTCCTGACTTGCAGATCCATCCACTTTAGGTTAGACTGCAATAGGACAGTGTTAAATCACAGACAGATAAAACCACATGTTTCCCCCTAAAGTGAGTTTTGTTTTTCATTTCCTTTTTCTTTTAAAGCTGCAAACAATTCCATAGTTCTCTTGACTGTCATGGCTATCAGGGAATATTTCAGACATCACTATTACTTTGACAGTGTGACGTATGGCAACCACATCCCATAAGCCTGTTTGCTAGGGGAGGAGAAACACCATCTGAGAAGACTTTGGGATCCCTGCACAAAACCTACCACACACCTCTATATCCTGGGCTGTGCCATCTGAGTTTGTCAAATAAACTTCCCGACCTTGAAGGATGTTTAAATACAGCAGATGGGAGGCCTGTGGCTCAATCTACTTTTGTGAATTAAATTGGACACTTCCGAAACAAACTTAATGTTCTGCAGCTGGCTGTCCTAGTTTGAAGGGCAGCTTTTGTAACACCGTGGGAGAGGGAACCCTGTCGTATCAGATGTCTGGAAGTCAATCTGAACTGAGTGACTTTTGGAAGCTGTTTTTGAGGTTGTTTCCCACCTACGGATAACCATTTTTATAAGCTGGTTAACCAGGAATCCAGCTGCAGGAATGTCTGATGTTTCCTTGTGGCAGGAATTCATCCCAGTGACACTCCCTAAAGACCCTTTTATAGATGACTAGTTAGTGAGGATCACTAAGCCATTCTCCACAGAACTAAAGTTTTATAAAGCATTTTTCATCTCTCCTGATGTCACCCAGGGAGAGTGAGGCTAGAGGAGAGTGAGGGAAGTGAGAATAGAGACTCCTGGGGCTGGCACCATAGGAAGTACACAGTCCTCTGTACTAAAACAGCACTGTGCTCACTGGGCAAAGACCTCAGACTAGAGTGTAAGCTGGAAATCACCAAGCAGCCTCACTCACACAGAACTGACTATTTTATTGTCTATATAGGTTGCAAGGTTAAAACTAGGCCTTTTGAAATACAATCAGTCTGAATGGAGGCTTAGTTCCTTACATACCCTTCTATAACACAGCATTTTGCACAATGTTTTATTTTGGTAATAAATTTGGAGTTTTTTATGTCAACTTGACACAAGCTAAAGTCATCTGGGTAGAGGGAACCTCAATTAAGAAAATGTTTCCATAAGATCTGGTGGTAGGCAGATCTTTAGGGTATTTTCTTAATAAGTAGTTGATGGGGGAGGGCCCAGCCCATTGTGGGTGGTGACATTCTGGGCTGGTGGCCCTGGTTTCTATAAGAGAGCAGGGGGAGAGAGCCCTTGAGCATCAGCTCCTGCCTCCAGGTTCCTGCACTCTTTGAGTTCCTGTCCCGACTTCCTTCATTGAGGAAGTGTGATGTGGAAATGTTAGCCACATAAACCCTTTCTCCCACGTTACTTTTGGGGATGGTGTTTCATCACAGCACTAGTAACACCAACCAGGACAGTTATCAAATAATCAAGCTTCCTTCCTGGCATTATCATGAGTTTGAGGCCAGCCTGGGCTACATAATGAGTACCAGGCCAGCCAAGGCCACCAACCAAGACTGCCTCAAATAAACAAATGAATAAAATATAAATAAATACCCACACGTCCTTTACCCTTTCCCCAAATAAAACCAAACATGTGCCCATGCCTGCTTGACAACTCTGTATCTGCTTGTTCTGAAGAAGGGCTTACTTGCTTACAAGGGGGACTCCCACAAAAGGACTTATCTGCATATACATGGGTTGAGGCTCATTGTTCCTTTAGCTTATTTGAAGTTGAATTTTAGACTTTATTTGATTTTTAGAGCTTATTTCCTATACTTAGTTTTCACATGAGTGAAGGAAGACAGTGAAAGGGAAGCAACCACAGAAACTTTATGCAACTAAAAATATCAAATAAATCAGCACCTAGTAAAATAAGTATATGGTTTTGCCACATCTTAATTGTATAAGCCAACATCTGTACCCCCAATAAGACATCCTGGACAGACTGGCTTCTTTCTGCTGTCTAGAGTCTCTTTCCATTGCCTACTAATGCATATTCAGAAAATGCAGATGTATCATTGACCAAAGGCAAGTGTACATGTGAAGGTAAACCTCAGGCTTCCTAAAGTAAAGCCAGAGAAGGAAGGGGAAGGGGGGGAGGGGTGGGGAGAAGAGAGGCTGGAAGACACGCTTCTTATCCAAAGTTAAAGATTCTCTTGAATTCCTTGTTTACTAATATCAGGCGACACTATAATTTTTCTGAGCATTTTTCATTGTTTTACATGTCTCTTAATTCAACTGATGAGACAGGAGATACAAAAATCCACCAGTTAAAAGAAAAGGCACCCTTTAAAATGCAGGTTGTTAAGAGTGTTGCTATGTAACACTCAGCCGAGGTCAGGGCTTTCTGCTTACCTCTGACATATCATGCACCAGCAAGAGAGGGATGCTTATTGTTGTGACATCGTGGGTACAGCAGACCTTGAGTATATTTCGGAGTCCCATAATAGCAGGGTCCCGAGCAGTGATATTTCCCGATTTCACATTGTCATCCACACAGAGATGGAAAGCAACATGGATTTCCGAGAGATTAGAATGGCGTGTAATATAAAATTCTCCTGTGAACAACAAATGCAGCCATGACTTTCAAATCATGAGTCTCACTCGCCCACAGCTTTATAAATAATTATGGGGGAAGCCAATGTGTTGACTGGGTATCGGGAAGCAATCCCCGCTTCTTAGTCTCAGAGAAAAACGATTAAAATAAGAGATAATAAATAGCCAATTTGTAACGATGGTCACAAAGCACATGAAGTCAGCTCTGGGATAATAGGTGAATGAGTGTTTATAATCTCTACTCAACATAAAATGTCAAGTTTACCATGTGAAAATATGTGACTCGGCTACTTGCCTCCCTGCATCCTACGCTTGCTCGCACAGCTCAGCTGACTGACTGGCCAGTCTCTGCTTATTGGCCTCTCAGATCAGAAATCCAGAAACTGCACTTAATTCCCTTCTCCATTCTCTATCCCCACCCACAGATCTCTTTGTTCTATTCCTGCCTGACTATAAGCCTACTTCTTCACTGGTCCAAAGTGATTTAAATACACTGTGTATCACTCTCTCTTAAACACATTCAGCAGTTGAAAACAGCCAGCTCTTTACTATGACCCACAGGCCTTTCTCTTCAACACCCCTTTACCCCATCTCTCTTCTTTGTTCTAGCCACACAACCTTTGTTCAGCTCTAAACACCCGTGGAGCTTTCTCCCAATTCAGGCTGATGCCCAAGAGGCCCTTTTCCAATATTTTCGCATGGTTGACTCTACCAGTCACATGTCAACTCAAATGTCACCTTCTTAGAAAGGCCCCCTTGACTAGCCTATCTGACACAAGACTCTTCCACCCGTCACACAGTTTTTACTACCATTCTGTTTTACTTTCTTCTTTACAATGACATCCTATTATTTGCATAGATTATGTTAAAGAGAGTACTATTTATGGTTCCCAGATAATGAGAGCCTTTTCTATCTTAATAATCCATCTCTGGCACAGAGAAAGTTCTTGATAAAGATTTGCTGAGTGCATAAATGAGTGTTTCAAGTGGACTGCTGGAGTGGTGTTTCTTAAACTGTAAAATCCAGGCTTCTTACAATCATTATTTTTCTTATGCAGACTAATAGCCAAGAAAATTTCATCAGCCTTTATTCTGTCAATAATGAGTAACATAGGAAATGCATGTAAATCCAGGTTTAAATCCATGTTTATATATGTGCACATCTCAGTAGAAACTCTGCCCTGTCCTCCCAGAGGTTTATTTTCACTCTTCTACAATTAGCCCTTGCCCTCAATTTCACTCATCTTTGATTCCAATTACATTAGAGTTTTATTTTTAAAACCTAACATACTTGTATTCAAAAATACTTAGGCCCTACCAAGAGCCAGGGAAGAAATGATGGCACAGTTATGAAGTTGAGCATGCTGGAGAAATCCCTAACCTGATGAAGGGGACACACCAGAGTTCAGGGCAAGCAACAGATTATAGTTCTTCAAAGAAACAATGGGCTAAGCTTTACAGGACTGACAAATACAGCAACCCATTTGGTCAAACAAGTCCATATGGAGTAGTCACTGGAATACCACAGAAGGAAAACCACCAGTTAGAGTACAGGATCGACTGAGCAGATGGACATACCAATAGAGAGGGGTCTTAATTCACTTGAAGATAGTCTGTCACCTTGTGGGACAAAACTTCACCTTGGGAAATATGCAACTGTACTGTGAACGCTATCACTTTATAGTTGACCTGACAATTCAAGCAAAGGCAAAGTATCTTGCTGGCTTAGGCAATATCTGTCTAGTATTGTCTTTATCAAGAACAAACTGTATACTAACTCCCATAGAGACTCATTCTATATAGAAGTGTGGTTTAACATATTTTAAGGTAAGTATATTCTAGAGAATAGTACTAATACACTAAATTGACTAGTAGTCATTATTTATCTTGTGAAGTTGGCAAAATTTTTTAAAGTATAAACTGATGTATGAATGTTTCATTTGCCTTTTCATTGAAATTTTGCAATTTTGCAGTGAACAAAACTTCAACTATCAAAAACAGTTGAGAACAAGTTATAAATTACCTTTTATAGATGAAATTTATCTTAATAAAAGTTACAATTTGGTGGCTTAATATTACAAAATAGGTTCCTCTATTTGGCTACTTACTAACTGTTAGGTTTGTGCTTAAATTAAAGGCACGCTCTATGGAACATGAACCATGGAGAGCATAAAGAGTATATTAATCATAGAGTTTATCACAATGGGAGAGCGAGAAATGGAAGAACAGAGTAGGGCAGAGAGAGGGCAGAGAGAGGAGAGGGGTACAGAAGAGCGTAAGAGAAGAGAGTAAGAGAAGATGCAGAGAGAAGAGAAGGGGGCAGAGAGAGGGTAGGTGGGAGAAGAGAAGAGAGTGTAAGTGGGCAGGGTCTGTCTTTTAAAGGGGTCCTCTACACCTGGGTGCAGACTTAGTTCCCATGGAAGCCTGGGCTGACCAGGGTACTGCCTGAGTGGATTCTGCCAGGTAACGGGGCGGGCCAGCATAATGCCTGAACCTTTCAATCCCACCTTTACTTATTAGGCGCCAAAAATGTTATTCTTTTGTTTAAATTAGAAATGAAGACGAAGAAGAGGTGCAAGATGAGACATGAGATTATTAATCAGTTTATTATAGGCCCGGGAAAGCTAGCAAGAAAGAAATAGAAGAACAGAACAGGACAGAGAGAGAAAGAAGAAGCAGAGACAGCAAAGCAGGGAAGTTGGAACTTTTAAAGGAAGACCGTGCATGTGCACTGAGGTTCCACGCATGCCCAGATTCCTCGCAGGCTGCAGGCTGTAATGCTTGGAGGGTGATGTGGTGCTGGCATGCCCCAACTGTTGTCAGGGGGTGGGGCCTGTCTCTTAAAGAGGTAGAGCCGATCAGCATTAAAGCCTCAACCTTTCATTAACCTCTTCATGTTTTAAATTTCATTTTCCTGGGGCTGGAGAGATAGCTCAGTGGTTAAGAGTACTAGCTGTCCTTCCAGGGGACCTGGGTTCAATTCCCAGCACCCACATAGCAACTTACAACTGTTTGCAACTCCAGTTCCAGGGGATCTGACACCCTCACACAGACATACATTCAGGCAAAACACCAATGCACATAAAATAAAAATAAATAGATCATTAAAAGGTAAAATTCATTTTCCTTTTATGAATACCAATGGTATTTTGTTTATTAAAATCTAAACTAAATCAATCCAGGAATACAGAAAGGGAAGACTTGTTTTTAGTATTTATATGAGATAGAAAATGTGGTTAAGAAAAATGCTTTGTAGAAGTACTTTGGCCAGGTTAGATGGCTTAGTAGATAAAGGCATTTACTACCAACAGTGATGTCCTAAGCTGATCTCAGGTCCCACATGGTGGAAGAAGAGAACTAACACCCACAAGTTGTCCTCTGACCTTTACATGTGCACCATGGCATGTGCACACACACCAACAAAGGCAGAATACAGACACAGGCACGCATACACACACATCTCAATAAATGTAACAAAAACATAGAGTATGTAATATGGTTTTACACCTCAGAATCTTTAGTGACCAATGTATATAAGCTGTACCTCGAGATGCCTCTCACAGGACCAGGGAAAAACTCTTCTTGAAAAACAAACAAACTAGAAAAAGGACATGAACAAGGGACAGGGATAGAGATATGAAACAAGCTAGTCAAAGAGAAAGTAAAAAGGAAATCATCTGGAGATGGCAATGAGAGACACGGATTGCTTGTGCTTGTCAGACAGGAGTCCACCGTAAGAGGCAGTGGTCTTCTGGGTCCTGTGACGTGTCTGCCTCTGAAATGCTGCTGATACTGCAGCGGATGGGACTCCCAGCACTGGGTTTGTGCTGTGGGCCAGCAGGAGGGGTGGGGTGGCTTAGTGAGCCAGTCAGGTGCTCCTAATCCCCAACCTGGCACTGCTGCATTTGACCTTACATGACTTGCCTCTGGTCTCATTTTACCCATTAACAAAATGGGGCCAGTCTAGGCACTGGCAGCAGTAACAAATCACTAAGCTACTGTAGAGAAGGGTCTAGGCTGGAAGTGAGGGAAATCTGCTGCTCTCCAGCACTCTGGCTGGTGAGAGATCAAATACACTTCAACTTACCTGCACGGTACTTTGTGCAGGAAATGTGGAAATCAGGCCTAACTGCTTTTTTTTTTTTTTTTGACAAAATTGTTGTGAAAATTAGATGACATACGCTGTTAAGTACCTTGTTCATAAAAAAGAAACAACCATTCCCAGGTTAAGGGGAAAGGAATAGGATTAAAAACATACTGTATGAAAAATTTTAAAAATTAAATTTTGAAAAAAGTATAGGAACACAACTAGTCTTCTTCTTGATTTAAAATAAGTTTTGATGTGTGAAGGCACAGATAATGATTCATGGGACTAGGCTCAAATGTAGGTTAAATATAATTTACTTTGGGGAGAAGTCACTTACACAAAAAGCAGATGGCCGCCGCAGGTTCCTGCTCTCAGGATCTGCACAGGCTGCTCCTTGTGACTGGCCGCATGCAACAGGCCAGCTGTCTTGACCCCAGACTTAAAACTCACTCTTGTCACATCTGCACCTGTGGCCACCGCCCAAACGGACATGGCCAGAGCTATAGGTGTGGACCGGGTGGCTATCTCACTACATTGATGGAGATACTTTTCATGTCAATATGTGGCTATGGAATTCAGATGCTGTCAGTGTGTGTGTGGGGGGGGGGAGTTTAACACTCCTTTCCTAATTCAGACTTGAGGCATATCTGTCCTTGTTTAGTGGTAATACTGATACCAACTCATAGCCTTTTTTTTTTTCTAAAGGAAGGAAAGAAGGAAGGAAGGAAGGAAGGAAATAAATAGAACAATAAAGATATAGGCACTTCCAAAACAGCAACAGCGAACACACTCCTAGAAAGCCACAGTGTGATGACTCAGGCCATGAGTCTATGAAGAATAATAGATAAATGGTCTCCTGCTCCACAAAGGGGAGGAAACAGTTTGTGGTGATTCTAAATGTTATCCACGAGGGCAGGGGATGTGAAGGTGGGGGGAAGTTTGGAGGCTGATGGCCACAGTCTGATATGCTGTGCTCTAAGACGAACGCAGAAATGGAAACGACTTTTCCTTAAATTAGTGACATGGCCTGCATGTTCAAGATCTGTGGAAGGAAATGTGAGAAACTACCTTAAAAGAAAACTATCAAGGAAGGACTATTTTTAATCCTGTAAACCCTGCCGCTATGTTTAAGAGTTCACATTTAAAAGCACACACAGGGCTTCCATGTGGTGCCTGGGCATGTGGCTGACTACAGGAACCAGCAAGTGAATTCAACCAGAGGGAAGACCGAGAGCTTGAGCTGCAGCTGTTAGATGCATCCAATAACAATGAGAGAAAGGAAGACACAGAGGCAGAAAGACATGAGGGGAGAGGTGAACAGGTGACTGCATCAAATGTCCCTGCTACAATTTCAACCATGTTCATCACTGTGCACTACGGCTTATATCTTAGAGTTCAAAACGCCTCTCAGCTCATTCTTTAGTAACTAAGAAACAATGTCTAAGAGCACATTAGGAACCTAAAGTCATGAAACTTACATATAGCTTTTTAGAGTTTCCTCTATGGATCTAGAAGTAAGTCATTACTAGTATAAAAATGAGGCTTACATTGGAGAACATCTGTGAATGTATATTATACAGACACAAGTACTGTTTCAAAGGGCATGGCCAAACATTTTATAAATGAAGACCATAAGAATGCATGTTTCAAATCTACCATTTTAATGTATGTGACTATAAGAAAGCAATAATTTAAAACATGATACTTACCAGGTAAAATATTTAAATAGTTTCTCTCAGAATTCTTAGACTTCTCATCACTTCCGCCATTTTGGTTTCCAGAATCTATTCATAAAGAAAACACAACACAAAGGAATAGTGCCACATACAAAACTCTATTAGCCCTACCCTTTCAAAACAACCACAATAGCAGAAGTGTACAATGCCTCGACATGCCTGGCATTCTGCTCCATGTTTCACATGCAACTTACAAATGTATGAGCTCTGTCACCAGACACGTGGGAGGTGGGGAATGATGTCCTCCTCCCCTTCCTCCTCTGCTCCCTCCTCCCTCACTTTCTTTTTCCTTGTGGGACTCAGGGACTCACTGTAATTTAGCACATCTTCTCATTTTATAGACAAGAAAAGGAAGGCTTTGGTAAGTCGCTATATAAGCAGGGGTGCCCAGGTAAGTGGTGGGACCAGCCTTGACCCCACATGGTCTCAGGCACGTTAGACTTGCCAACACTCTACTTTCCTTCTGAGAGTTCAGGGTACTAAGTTAGCTGTGCATAAAATAACTTCATTAGATGGCTGTGGTGTGGCCATCTTTATTTTTAGACGCTGACTCACTGCTGTTGATATAACCTGCTCTGGACCAGATAGACAGCTAACACCATCAAGAATCATTTTCTATTCAGCACATTCCTACAATTTACTGTCTCATCTGACACTATATACAACTGATTTCAAGCAAATATGTGATACTGTTTCAAGTAGAACTTTTTTAGACAGTCAATAGTTTTTCTTTTTTAAGGCATGATACTTTTCTTAGATGGATAAATGTTGATTAATGAGAGACATTTTGATTGAGCATCCATTAAGAATGAACACATTATTTACATACATGCATATATTTTAATAGAGGCCATTAAAAATGAACACATTATTTACAAACATGCATGTATTTTAATAGAGGAGACACCTGGATTTTATAAGAATTCTCTTGTCACAAATACAAAATGAGTTCTGCCTTTCAAAGTAGCTGTTTTTCAGAGGCTATCTACTTATTCAAATTGAATTAAAAACTATTTTAGAATCTATTTTTGAAATGGTATTCCATATTACAAAACAGTCAGATCTTCAAATGACTGAACAGTATATACCAAAACATCAACTCTAAAACATTATCTGAACACACCTAACTTAATAGTGTCACCTAGTACTACTGACAGCACACACACACATTTTTAAGAAAGAACTAGCAGAGAAAGTGTGAACAGAATAGGTATACAGAAGTTTCTGAACTGTTTGAATGAATATTTTGTGTAACAGAGCAGAGCCTGGCAATGGACATGCTTAGATCAGCAGTGGGTCACAGCACGGAATGCAAGGAGCAAATACTCTAATCTGACCGTACAGGGAATGAACAAACAATCCCTAGCAAAGAAACAGGACCCAGGGAACAACACAACACACCAATTGGTTGTCCAATGCCACACACACACACACACACACACACACACACACACACACACACACACACGCAAATACATACATGCATGCAATAACAACTGTGTAAAAAGAGACCATGAATGTGAAGGAAAGCATGGAGAGGTATATGGGAGAATGGGAAGGAGGAAAGGGAAGGGAGAAGTGTTGTAATTAAAATACAATCTCAAAATAAAAAAAAGAGAAAAAGGAAACAATAGAAAAGAGCTCACAGTCCACTTTCCTGTCCAGGTTTTAATGAGTAACATCTTTCATGGTAACATGAAGAGGTTGTGTGTGTGTGTGTGTGTGTGTGTGTGTGTGTGTGTGTGTGTGAGTGTGTGTGTGTGTGTGTGTGTGTGTGTGTGTGTGTGGTGTGTGTGTGTATGTGTGTAATGTTCATAAAACAATCTTTGCCTTTTATCGTCAACTGGAGAAATATAATGAATATAACAATCACAGTAAAAAATGAATGAAACAGAATAAACAAGTGCTTGTATGTCATGATGTAAATATGAACAAATATGTAGTCACGTGCAGAAAAAGAATACTCAGAAAGTGCTCTCACAAGACTTTACTACAACACACAAGTGCCTTTAAGGCTGAGGGAAGAAGATCCCAGGTTTAAGGCTAGCCTGTGCTACAAAGTGAGTCCTGGGAAAGTTGAGGATATACTGAGCCCCCCATCTCAGAACAAACAACAAGAAAGGATAGCTATCTTTTATAAAATGACTCATTCTGCTGACTCGTTTAAATCACAATGCAGTTGCTATAACAAGAACGAAAAACCACGCCATACACAGGCTGCCCTGACACAGGCGGTCTAAAAACTTCCTGTCTTGTACCGAACACTGTCTCTCATACAGACTCAAGTCCTCCTCCCTCTCCACTTACAATCTCAACCTTCACGTTTTCCGTCAATACCAAAAATGGCATTAAATATTCATGGAAGGAGCAGGAAGGAGGAAAGAGAAAAGTGACACAATTATGTTTTAATTAAAATGCATATGTGAAGGATATTCCTGACCCCACCATCACTAGCTGAGTGAGGTGGAGAGACGGAAACAGAATGAGAGGACGCACTGAACTTCTCTGCAAAGTCCTGGTATACTGGCCTCCGGATTCTTGGCTTGGTTCTGAAATGTAACACATGCTGCCACAGCAGAGCCACAGTTACCTTGGGTAAAGAGATAAGCCAGGGAGCAGCGGCTGGCATTGTAAACATTAAGTGGAGTACATGCGCCCTGTGACCACAGGCATGCTTACTCCAAGTGTGCCATGATTCGTGCACAATGTTACTCGTGCACTGCTACGTACAATAAAAGATGAGGACTAAATACCCCCTAGTAGGGAGCTGACTGGTACCAGGCACCCTGCAATGCACTACTACACAACAGTGAAGACAGGAAGGGGCTTTCCAGACTGATAGATGACTTCCAGTGGCGTCCTTAGTGCAAGAGCAGCACATGGAACGGTGTACATGCACACTGTCTGTGTGTAGACAGGAGAACTAGACACAACATGCTTCTATGAACATGAGTAGATCTTCAGGTACAAGCAGACAGCACAGAAAGGTGGGGCAGCGGTCCACTTTCCTCTGCGGTTTTCCTCTCTGGTTTTAGTTAGCCACCATCAACCGTGGTCCAGAAATATCAAACAGAAAATTCCTAAGATAAATAACCCATAAGTTTTCAAATGCCTGCCATTCCAAATAATAAGATGAAGTGTCACGGTGTCATACACTGTTTCGTTCAGGACATGGCTTGCCCCTTGACCAGTGTGTTCAGTGTGCATCCTACCTGCCCACCTGTCAGCTGGAAGCTGTGTGGTCAGATCAAGCGTCAGAATCACAGTGTGCTCAGATAGCTTGTGTCTCACTTAATGGTGGCCTCGAAGCTTGAGACCAGTGATGGGACAGTTCAGACGTTACAAAGAGAAGCCACTGAAGTGCTTGACTGGGGTGAAGGGTAAAAACGTGTCTGTTATGCAGTGTAGGAAAACTACAGTGGGTGCAGGGTTCGCAGGGCGTGTGGTTCACAGCATCCCTTGGTCCAGAAGGAAGCGTGTCACTCATGATAGTCTTGCAGGGTTGAACTAACAGGATAGAGTGATGCTAACAACGAGGAAAGGAAGAAAGAGGGAGATTGGTCAAGGGATTTGCAGTTTGTTCCACAAGCTGAGTAAGTTTTGGAGAGCTGATGCATAAAACCAGTACATGACTATGAACCACTGCATATGTGAAACTTATCAAGATATATAATACATCCCCACGTGTTCTCGCCGCAGGGAACTAAGTAGCAGCCTCTCAGGTGACGTGTTGCTTAATTTGAGGTGATCAGTGCTGGCTGTGATTTGAAGACCTAATATCCCTCATTGGCTCGTGATTTAAATGCCGGCTTTCCAACAGCGGCACTATTTTGGAAGGTTCTGGAAACTCAGAAGTTGGGGCAGAGGTGGAGGAAGTAGGATAATTATAACGAATACGTCAATAAATTTAAAAAACATTTCCAACAAAATTTCTAAGTAATTTGAAAGGATGTTATACTGTGCATAAAAATAGGGAGGAAAAGCCATTCAAAGACACCAGTTCCTTTCTTTCTTTTTCTCTCTTTCTTTTTAGGAAAATGAAAATGACCCTGAAGTCAAAAAATCAGTGACAGAACAGGGTTGTACCCAGTGGAACAGCCCATGCGAAGCCCATGAAAGGCCCGGCAGTCAATCCCTAGCACAACAAGAAAATAATAAGGAAAGGTTTGCTTTTGTTCCACTTGAACTCTGAGTTCGCTGCTCTTGGTAGAAATGATTCTGTACATTTGAGATGGTTGGGATCAGAAGACCAACTTTTCAAAAGCTCTTACTTTAACTATGGCAATGACATTTTAAAATGGTTTTCACTAGGATCCTGAAAGAAAATCAACCAAAACAAAGAAGGAGGAGGAGGAGGAGGAGGAGGAGGAGGAGGAGGAGGAAGAGGAGGAGGAGGAGGAAAACTGGAAATAGAATCCAAGCTTCTGAAGATGTTAAATTTTATTCTTAATTTTTCTTCCCCCAAGTCCCACCACTAAGAACTTCTGCTTGTCTCTGAGGCTGTACTGACCACGTGCCTCTTTGCACTTGCTCCTGCGCTGGGTTCTGGCGTACAGCGCCACCTGCTGGACTACCTCCAGTTGCTCTTCAATCCGTGGAAAGTGGAAGTCTGTGCATTCTTGGCAAACCGTGGCAAAATCTAAGGAATCCATCAAATATTTATCAATTACTTATAGAAAAATAGATCTGAGAGCATAAAGATTGCAAATATGATTTGTTTTTTAATAGCTGCACATTAAGTTAGAGTACAATGACTTTCATCATCAACACTTTACTCACAGGAGTAAAAAATCAGTCAAGCATTCTAATACAACTCCAAGTCACCTTTAACCGACACTTTGATTACAATCTACCCACAACCTCTGTAAACCATAAGAAGTGTTGGTTCTGTTTAACCTGGAAGGAATAGGAGACACTGGGTAAACTAAGCTCACTCAGCCTGGAATAAGAGTCTTCTTCCATAGGAGCACTATACATGCTATTTTAGGAAGAACTGAGTATCAATGAGTTGTTTATGGTTGGGAAAGTAGTCAGGGCTGCGTACTGTGTTCACAGTTCACTTTAATTTGAAATGGCCAAGATGGGCTATGTGTGCGGCTTGATGTACTGAAACACTGCAGCCATTTAAAACTGCCGAGTTTCTCATAATCCCTTCTAAAAATGGTTTTATTTGAAAGCTGCATGTGGTGGATCAGATCTGCTAGTCCAGCACTTAGAAGCAGAGGCAGGAAGACTGTGTTGAGTTCAAGCTCAGCACGGTTACAGTGTGGGATCCCTCTCCAGAAACGGTTACTAAGAGAAACTGATGGGATAAGAATGTACGTTTCCTTACCTCTTTTGATGCCGCTATAAGAGTTAATTCGATTATCTACTAGTAAAACTAGGCCGCAGAGAGACGTGGAGTACAGTGACAGCGCTGTCTGGAGCCGGTGGAGTTTCACACCACTCCCAGGAGTTCTTTTATGCTTGCAGAAGTCTAGCATGTCTGCTCTCAGCAACCTCAAATTGTGCATGGTCTTTAACTGGGCTCCTAGGGATGAACAACCGTTGCAGAGAGATAAGGAAACAGCTACAAAAATCCTGTAACAGACACAAACTTCTGTGGCAAGACTCGAGATAAACCAGGCAATAACTAATGACGGGCCCTCAGCTTCACATCTTACTAGCCATCATAATTTGCCTGCAAATATAGAAGCGGAAGCTCAGAGCACATAGCACACACGCTCCAGGTCTCGTGGAGAGGGAGGGATGTGACTTGAGATTAGGAATACTGGGTAGATTCTGCGCACATGCAGGGGTGTGCACCCTGAGGAGAAGCCGAGAAGCTCCTTATAGCTGTTAAAGGCTTCCATACCCAAGTGAATGGTGAAACTCTCCTCCAACTTCCTTTGCTCCTCATAGATCCTTCCAACGGCATCTGCAGATTCTCTGAACTGGTTTGGCTGAACTTTAATTTCTTCACTGAAATTAATACAATTATTGTTATGTTCTCATTACATATTCATCAGAATTTTTTTTTTCTTAGAGGAAAATAAGTTCACCCTGAAATGAGAGAGAACTGAACAGCTGACTGCGGAGCTTAATTTATTCCTAAACTCACCCTTAATCCATGGTGACAAGTAAAACCATAAGCAGCAACAGGTTCTAAAATCCCCACTTGTGCTTCCATTTCCTCACAGTAAGCAACGCGGATTGTTCTCTTCAGTCATTACAATATCAACTGACACATTGCCACTTAATATTTCCTAGTGGCTTAAAAATGAGTCAGGGATTAACTGATGAACTAATATGCAAGACCTTTAAAAGTCACATTGAACATATTTAAAAGCATACAATAGTTCTTGTGACAAGGCTAATTATAAACAAAATAATAAAATAGATGGCGTGACAGCAACGAAGATTAAAAACTAAAACATTGGGCTGTTGAGATGGCTTTGTTTCACAAGTTTGCTGACATTAAGTTCTATATCCAGGCCCACAGTCGGAGGAGAAACCTGACTTCTGAATGCTGTCCTCTAATTTCTAGAAGCTTGCTCACATACACACCTCTCACACACCATGGTGATGATGATCCTAAGACTGATAGCAATCATACATTGTTGTAGTTTTCAAAACCAAAAGGTCATATAAATAATGCAAGCTGTGAAGTTTATGTTGATTCTTCCTGTCTGGCTGTATTTCCACCAGCACTCCCCTCTCACTGGACAAGCTCTCTCTACTCCACTCATTACTGGATAAGCTGCCCCAGAGGAGCTATGACCACATGACTGCTCAAGTCAAGTCCATGGCACAAGGCAATGAAGGAAACCAAATGGCAAAGTGTGGCATGGCCCTCCAAGGAGGGTCAGGAAATACGGGCAGCCTGTTTGCATCAGTGTGCATTTCACAAAGTGCTGTCATGCAAGTCAGTCAACAGCTGAAAATCACACCAGAGTTCTGAAAGGTCATAGGCAGGGTAGCAAGTCACTTTAGAATAGTTAGGAGCCACAAACTTGCGCTCCTGAACTCCTCCCATTAGTCTTCACTAAGTGTGTCCAAGGAAACATGGGGACTGATGATAAGAGAAGCCTCTCTGAATGACTCAAGGCTTGCTCCAGGCTGGAGGAGGACAGACAGACAACAGGTAGACAAGGGCTGGGATGTAGCTCCACGGTAGATGGCCTAACCTACAGTAAGTCTAGTACCAGGTAACAAGATACAAGATTCCATTACTGAGTGAAGAGCAATAGAATAGAGAGGACCCACTCCACTGCACAGGTGTGCAAAGACTACTGGATGCCGGCGATGGAGCAGTGAGCAGAGAGAAACTCTCGCAAACCCTGAGTTCCAAGCCAGGCACAAACAGTATCCAGCTACTACCATAGAAAATGAAGCCTACCGGGTACTGAGTGTCTAGATGACAAAATTCAAAGGTCTGCTGCCCTGCTGACAAGATATGAACAACTTTAATAGTGATGGCCTGCTAACTTCTGCACATAATTGCTATTTAGCTAAACTGCTCCCTCCTTCAACAGGGTTGTACTGAGCAGCACCTCGCTATGTAAACCAAGCTGGCCTTAAACGCAGAGATCCGCCTCATGAGTGCTTGGATTAAAGGCGTGTGCTGCCATTCTGCAATATGAAGCAGAAGGAAGAAGAGCTGGCTATGGCAGTACATACCTATAATTTTAAGCACAGAGAAGGCACAAGAAGGAAGGCTGCTGCTAGCTCAAACCAAGCTGGTCTACATGAATGATGAAATCTGCCTTTAAAAGACAGGAGTAATAAAAGGAAAAGATGAGCCACAGAACAGAAGTCAAGTAGCTACAAAACATGTATCTGATGACAAACATGCAGCCAGAGTACAGACCTAACTTTCACAGCTCAGTAACAAGAAAACATAAAGGAGAGACAGATACAAAATTATCACATGAAACATGCTCAACATATTAGCCATCGGGGAAACATAAAGTGACCTTGGGATGAGAGATGACAGTTATGCCCATCAGAAGGGCTCAAAAGCACTGGAAGAGCTGGTGAGGCTGCAGCATAGCTGCCACTCTTGGAGAGGTTGACAGGAGATGGCAAGAGAGAGAGTGCTGAATATAAAGGCAAAGAGGGAATGTCATGTCTTGACTGAGCTGACAGTTCTATGACAGTCTCAATTCTTTAATCTGTGCTCCATTAAAACAGGTAGATTTTACTTCATGTCACTTGTTCCTCAATAAATCTAGTTTTCCAGGAGTTGAAGGCAAGAATTTCTGTTGCTTGAGGAAACACCTACCAAAGATAGTAACAGTAAAAGCGTTGTCCCTGAGGCATAACGGTTTAAAGGCCAGAGTTTATACAGTGAGTTGACTTGCATGTGCAGCCAGAGAGCACAACAGCAAAGGGATGGGTGGCTTTTGTGACAAGGAACTTTTCAGCCTCCTTAAATCCGTGGCTTTGGATACCTTTGCTGGCAACACAGAGTGTGTGATCTACATCTGGGTCAGTGAAGACATTCATGTACAGAAAGCCCAAAGCATGGCTGTTCTAACCCCTGAACCCCACTGCTCTCAAAATGCTGGCTGGGCCATAAAGTACTTAGGTTGTCCCTAGATGACAGGAGCAGTTTGTAGAAACAGTGAAACAAATGAAAGACCATCATATGCAGGGAAAAGGTAATAAAACTGCTGTGGGAAGATTTTACCAACTATTTGTGTGTGTGTGTGTGTGTGTGTGTGTGTGTGTGTAGGCGCATATACAGACAAAGCTGTGCGCATGTGTGGAGCTCAGATCTTCACTATACCAACTGTGCTAGTTCCCAGCCTGACTTAACACATCCATTCATCCCAGTACTTACTGACATTTCATGTGTGCCAGTGTCAAGAGCACTTGGCAAGGAGCTGTCTGAGTATACAAAACAAACAAACAGGAAGGAAGGAAAGAAGGAAGGAGGGAAGGAAGGAAGGAGAAAGAAAGGAAGGAAAAGGAAGGGGGAGAGAGAGAGAGAAAGAGAGGGGGGGATGGGGGAGAGCAGACATATTTCTTATCCTTAAGGCAAGACTAGCAGGACACTGACATCACATGGAGACATGAAGACAGTGGTCATTCAAAGTCAGCCTGGGTCTGTGTTCCAGCGCTTACAGCGTATATTGGCACATTCTGGAAACAGGTTTATTATACTTAGAGATTTTTTTTTTCTCTTTCTGTTTAGTGAGTATCTAGCATTCATCCAGTCATGCCAAGTGGAATACAATTTAATGAAATGAAAGAAAGTGCCTGTAATTCTACCACTTGGGATACCAAGGCTGAAGGGTTTCTCCGAATTCAAGGCCAACCTAGGCTAAATGCCAAGTTTGAGGTCATCAGAGCTACATAAAGAGACTCTGTCTCAAGAAAATAAAAAGTATAAAATCTTGAATTTTCATTGCCAAACAAACATACACAACCAACAAGGCTCAATTCTAGAATAAATATGGACCGTGATGGGCATGAACATGCGTCAGAACAACCGAGGATCAATACCTGAGGGAGCTGTTGTTGGGGTTTTTCAAGTCCTGATGGAGTTTTATCACCCATTCCTGATACTCTTGCTTCTGGATAGCTGTTGATTGTTTCAGCTCATTTGACCACTTATTCTCTAAGTCCTAAACAGAGATAGCCCCAACTGGTCAATTTTTTTCACAAGAAAAAGAAAACACAATTATATATAAGGCCATTATATTTTATTTCACTTACTTGCTGGGATTCAAAATGCTGGGCAGCCAGTGAGTTTACATCTTGATCTGTGAGTGATTTCCCCAATTCCTGCATCACCTTTTCCATTTCAATACCTTGTCTAAAGCATAATTAACAAATTAGATGTATTCATCAAACATTAAGGGTAGATAGACACTTTAGTTCATTTTATAAAATGAAAACATAATTTTTATTTTATGATAGATAATATATCTGAGTCCTTGAAAATGAGTATGCGAATACTGATGAGTATGTCTTAATGTGTCAACCATGTCACGTGTGCAGCCAGACCATGAGCTGAGCTTAATGCATAAGCGGGAGCAGTGGACTGTTTAGTAGTCCCAACCCCTTCTCATTTGCAGAGTTCCTCAACGAAAACACTCTTTATAATCCCAGCCTAAGCAGATTTTCCATGCAAGTATGAGAGCTGACTTGAGATCAATGCTGAAGCTAGTCTATACTATACCCAGAAACTGCCAATTAAGTTTGAAAAGATACACTGTGAAGTAACACAATTACTTTTAAGGAGTGATGTAAATACAACCTGGCTTTGTTTGTACCCTGGTACTACTGTCTTCATTTACCCAAAGAAACAATGTACCGCATGGCTCCCTGCAGAAGAAGCTAATCAATGGTGTTGGAAATACAGACAGTAGTTATTTTCAGTGGAAGTAAGTGGTGACTAGGAAGGCATAAGGATCAGCTTGAACTGAGAAAATTTACTGGGTTGTACTTCTATAATTTATTGTCTGTTCTGACTGCTTGATAATATTAAATTAAATTAAATATTGTAATTCATAGATAATTTATAAATAAATTTTTATATATTATAATTTATAAATTAAATATTATAATTTATATAATTAATTATATATAAGATTATAATATTAAATTAAATTAAAACATAGCTTTTACTACAAATGCATGCAAAGTTTATTCCAAAAGATATTCCGAGGGGATGGGAGATAGCTCAGTTAGATGCTCAGAACTTATAGAGAAGCTAGGAGTTGTGGCCACATCTGTAGCCCTAGTGGTGGGGAGGCAGAGACAGGCAGATCCCTGCAAGGGCACTGGCCAGACATCCTGGTCAAAGAGATAAACTGCAGGTTCAGTGAAAGACCCTGTCTCAAGAAATATTGAGGACAGAGTTTGCGGAAGACACTCAATATTGACCAATGGCCTTTACACACACACACACACACACACACACACACACATGAGCATGCCCGTATGAACATGTACATCTCCACACTCATACATATGCAAGTAAATACAGTAAAAACATATTATAAACAGAATAGAACACAAACAAAGTTTCAGTGTCATTCTAGTTAAATAAATTGTTCTTAAAACCAAGTTTATACTTATTCATAACAAGGAGGACAGATAGATGAAGAAATGAAACTCATACCCAGCTCACACACGTGAATACTTTGACATCTGAAGTAAATATTCAGTAACATTTGGCTCCCACTTCACTACACACAACATAGATGGCCCCATAGACTTTTTGTTTTGTTTGCTTTTTGAGTCAGGGTTTCATTATGTAGCCCTAGGGGCCTCATGTCTCTGCCTCTTGAGAGCTGGGATTACAGGTGTGCACCCCCACTCCTGGCCATTAACATTTTAGATAGTATGAGGCGCCAGGTGAAGATTATGCTTATAAGAGAGATTTTCATTTAGAAACAAAAATGCCTACTAAAAACTTAGATACATATTTGCATTAATATTTTACAAGTGTTCCCTCTAGTGGAAAAGAAGTATTATTGCCATTTTTTCTAAAGTTTAAAGAACTATTTAGAATATGGTTTCATAAAAGCAGCAAATTTCTCACATGAAAAAGACAAAAGAATTAAAGGAGATTTTCATGAACATTTATGTCACTTTGAATGCAACCAGAATGCAAAGAGTTAATCATATAATTAATGACTTAAGATAGTGCCTAGATTAAATTCAAAAGAAAGTCTATTCTATTTCAGATAAATGCTAACTATAGACTGGCTCAGGATATGAGACATGACAACTCTGCAACCTGAATGTCAACTGAAAAATGGCATAACTTCTCCAAAAAAACAAAAACCTATTCCACAATGGAAAAAACACATCAAGTTCTAGAGAGGGTAAATTAGTAAGTTAATTCATTGTCTATGGTAGCACAGGAACTGTATTGAAGAAGTATAAATAAGCAGAACAGGATCACCCCTGATTTTGAAAAGAGAACAGCCTTAGGTGACCAGATGGCCTTTTGAGGGAGGAGCAGGCAGGTTAGAGAAGTCACTGGCTGGGTGAAAGCACTGGTGAGACACAGGAGCCAAGGAGGGTCCTGAGCAGTACAGTTATTCCTTGGGACTCACAGGGCACTGGTCCTAGGCAGAGTATTTGCATTCAACCTATGCGCACCCTCCGGCATGTTTTAAATAATCTCTGGACCACTTACAATAACTAGTGCAGTGTAAGTAGCTGTTACAGTATATTCCCAGGAGTAACTACAAGATAAAAAGCCCGAGAATGTTCAGAATAGGCATGACTTTTTTTCTTGTATGTATGTTTTTGATCGACAGTTGGCTGAATCCTTAGACACACAAGGCTTGCGGGGCATTGGTGGTGCACGCCTTTAATCCCAGCACTCGGGAGGCAGAGGCAGGCGGATCTCTGTGAGTTCGAGGCCAGCCTGGTCTCCAGAGGGAGTGCCAGGATAGGCTCCAAAGCTATACAGAAAAACCCCGTCTCGAAAAACCAAAAAGAAAAAAAAAAAAAAACACAAGGCTCAAAGCCTGGGTTCATTGTCCAGAATCATGAAAGAAAAGAAATCCATCTGTGATTATTTTGTATTTCAATTTTCTTAACTATAATAATGCTTAAAATAAAAAAAAATATTACTTACACGCTGTTAGTCTTAATGTTTTCTAGTGTGAGGCTAATGAGAGACAGGAGCACATGGCATCTCAGTTTAAGTTGACTTCTTCAGTATTAATATTAAATCAGTCACAAAAATTAATGTGATTTGGTCTTAACAAGCTTCCTCAACAAGAACCATTGTACACCAGTAACACTAAAATTTGTCTTGATGTTATATATGCCCATACTCTTAAATAAATGCTAATAAATAATCTGGGGAATCAAATGGATTATGTAGGAGGAGGACACCCTGATTCACACTACAGTTGACAGAAAGGGAGAGAGAGGCCTGGAAAATCACACATTAACATGAAGAAGCTGGCTTTTCACTCCTCTGAGATGCATCTCCAGGAAAGCACTGACTGTGTGCTGTCTTAGGCAGGCTATACAGAAGGAACTCAAAGCTGAACAATGTTTTTTGGGGCAATGCTATGGTTATTTCTATTTTCTTCCTAATGTGGGTAACTGAAAGACACCATGGCCTAGAGAAAGGCAATCCAGAGGAGGCTGAGTAGGGACAGAACAAGGAGGAGTGGCTGATAGTTTTGAAGTCACATTCAGTTGGTCTGAATTCTAGCTTGCCCTTGGATAAACTACTGGATCTATATAAGCCAAGGTTTTCTCACCTACAACATGAAGATACTAATTGTAGGGCTGTGGTGAAGAGCAAAGAAGACAGCTCATTGCAAGCATTTTGTACAGTGTTTTAAGTTTATGAACGTGCAAACAGGATGTCCTATAGGCTATCATAACTCATAATGCCGCATTTAGTTATAACAACACAATAGTGAGTAGTACCTCTCTCGTAATTTTTTCAGCTCCACATCTCTTTCCCCAATCAGTTCTGAGATGCTGACGAAGTAATTATGTTCCAGATTTAGGAGAGTTTCAGAGGCTGGGGAATGGATCAGGTCATGGTACACATCTGCAAAATCTTCATCCCAGTTAGGCTCCTCAGGCCTCGCGTGCTCTAAGGTGGTCTGTGAGGTGATACACACATTCAGTCACGGCAGAACATCTCTGCTTAATACACTACTGGAGAGGTATGGACGTCATGACTGTCCTTTTGCACACCAGACAGGGACATGGGGACCCTGCATTTACACACATGTAGATGTTACTGTAGGATTGTCTGAATACAAAAGAGAACACGGGGAAGATAGAACCCAATTCGTGTTATCACGGATTGCCTAGGGGAATGAATGAGGCATTCCTACAGAGTGAGGGATGGAAGGGCCCACAATAGTAAACAAAGTCAGTATGCCATGACCCCATTTCCACACGCAGTGCTCATGTGTGCCTGCACACAGGGATGAACAACAGAGCTAATGGAAGCTGTGTCAGGACAGTGGAATGTCTCACAACCACTAGACTGAGTTGTATTTGAATGTATTATAAATGTCTTAGTTAGGGTTGCTATTGCTGCAATGAAACATCATGAGCAAAGCAAGTGGGGGAAGAAAGAGTTTATTTCACTCGGTTCCATATAACAGTTCATTATCAAAAGAACTGGGGACAGGGACCAGGAGGCAGGAGCTGATGCAGAGGCCATGCAGAGGAGCTGCTGACTGGCTTGCTCCCCATGGCTTGCTCAGCCTGCTCTCTTAAAGAACCAGGGCCCAACAGCCCGGAATTGGCACAACTCACAATGAGTTGGGTGGGCCTCCCCCATGTAGAAAATGCCTTGTCTATAGCCCAGTCTTAAGGAGACATTTTCTTAACTGAGGTTCCCTCATCTCAGATGACTTTAGCTTGTATCAAGTGGACATAAAACTATCTGGCACAATAAAGATAATTTGTATGAAGTAATCTATAGTCAGAAGAAAACTTTACTATTAAAAACATACTACAAAGTGATTCATAGGTTAGTAAATAAAATAATAATGAGTATGGCACCTTGGACTCCATGAAACAGGCTAGACTAGCTGCAACCCTACAGAGAAACGACGACACTATACAACAACAACAACAAAGACAAGTGGGAAAACAGAAGCAGCCAGAGCTGAAAATGAACTTGGATGGCTGGCTTAGGCTGTCAGATGAAATTCAGGCATCAGCCCAACTGGAACTTCAGATACAGTAATGTAAACATGTAAAGGAATGCACACATGCTCAATGTAAACATGCTCCTAGAAATATGCAGAATTAAGTACCTTTGTGTTTCCAAAGGTATTATTCCAAACATATTTCTTTTTTTTTTTTAAATTGGTGTTGGTTGGGCCCAAGAAATAATTCATTGAGTAAAGGCACTTGCCACCAAGCATGACAATCTCAGTTCAATCCCTGGGACCTACATGGTTGAAGGAAAGAACCAATTCCCTTAAATTGTCCTCTGACTTCACCAACTTCTTAGTGGCTCGAGCAAGACACACCCACACCCACACAAATACTTTGTATCAGGAGCTCACATTGACATAGAATGGAAGCATAGAAGAAAGAACATATGTGTATCACTTGTTTGCAAAAAAAAAAAAAAATGGGTTCTACACCTTGTTTCATATGACTTCAACAATTAAAACATCCTCCGCAAGTGTGGAATATTTTTGAAATATACACTCTGACCTCTGTCTTACCTCAGCATAAGCTTTGGCCCATGTACTCGCCAGCTGGTGTAGGTCGACTTCACCCGATTTAACAGCATCCAAGGATGCCTCAGCATCTCTGTCATGGTCTCTAAGGGATTCTTCTTCTATAAACCGGCTCAGAGCTTCTTTTAAGTCTGTATGAGGGACAACAAATGCTTTCTTCAGTCAAGATGTACACACAGCGGAGGACATCCATGCAAATGACTTGAGTTTGGTCCCTGGGACCCACATGCTGGAAGGAGAGAGCAAATGTTCCCGAAAGTTGTCTTCTGACTGCCATACATGAGCCATAGTACAGGCATGCACACACAGAGAGATGCATAGAAACATAATGAATAAATATGCAATTTAAAAAGTAGAATTCACATTTCTTACAAGCTTACAAGTTCCCATAAATACTGTTTGTCAAGGTTGGGACAACCTTTTGAGACCTACCAATGGGGTCTCAATGCCCTTTTTGTGTCCTGGCTCCTGGTTTATATGCTGTGACAGTGCTAGAATGCTTTTAGCTTCCCTTATCTGTTTACCACTCTAATTGGTGGGGTGAACCTGGGGAGACTGGAGACTAAATATAAGGTGGACTAAAGTCTCAAACAATAACCAACTATTCGGAGCATCAGAAAACGTATAAGAAGAGCCACCTAAGTAAAGTATAAAGTCACAAGGATGAGCCGTACGTGGCAAAACATGTATTCCCGTAGCTGCATATGAATATCAATAGCTGAAGTAAACTCACTCCTATCTGCTGCACCTATCTGATGAAATGATAGGAGTACAAAAACATATTCTGTGTTTTGAAGAAACTGAGGTCACAAGATTCTTATCTTGTTTCCTTGGAGTTTTCTCCTGAGGTCTCAGAAATCTCCTCACATAGCTTCTTTCATGGGCCATGTTCCAACAATAATCCAAGCACACAATGATCCAACAGATTCTCTATTTGAAAGTTCCCCCAGTTGTGAAAAAGGACATGGCCCTTGCAAAAAAACTTCAAATGGATGAGTGTGTAAGTCAGGCAGACAAAGGTTGTTCAGTGGTAGGAGCTCCTTCTGTTCCTTGGCACCTCAAAACCGATGAGCAAATGAAGAGAGATTACTTTAGCAACAAAGCTCCACCAAGCAAGTGATGCTGAGACACGGTGCCAACCCCCACAATCAGAGGTTAGGTACTATAGCTAATTTTTTATTATGCCATCTAATTCAGATATGAAATTACCTCATAAACAACTACAGTACAAACAAAAGTTTCAAAAGTCCTGGTGAACAGTTCTTCTTCTTGGAAGCCTAACTCATATTTTACACTTCCATTGTTTTAGGGTTGCATATTCTAGACAGGGCTCCTTAAACTTATTATACTCGCAACTCACTCACCACAGAAAGTTTTATATGACTCAGATATTTAGGTTTTCTGGTTGTTTTTGTCAACCTGACATGTCAATCTTCCAAGAGAGAACCTTAGTTGAGGAAATGTTTCTACAAGATTGGCATGTGGACAGGCCCGTGGAACATTTTCTTGATTAATGACTATTGTGGGAGGGCCTAGCCCACTGTGGGTGGTATCACCCCTAGGCTGGTGGTCCTGGGTACTGTTAAAAAAAAAAGCATACTGTGTAAGCCATGGAGAACAAGCCGATAAGCAGTGTTCCTGTGTGACCTCAGCTTTAGTTCCTTCTCCAGGTTCCTGCCTTGAGTTTCTGCCCTGACTTCCTTGATGATAGAATACAACTGCAACCCTTTTTTCCCCCAAGTTACTCTTGGTCATGATCTTTACCACAGCAATATAAACCTAAGTGTATATAAATTCTACTATTTTTTAAGACTAAATTAAAGGCTGGGGAAATGGCTCAGTGAGTAAAGTGTTTGCCATGTACATATGATAATTGCTGTGCTGTGCTGGGTCCCTGGGGCTCACTGACAAATCTTGATGAATTGCTGAGCTCTAGGGTCAGTGAAAAACCCTTTCTCAAAAAAATAGAGGAAGACTTGACACTGATTTTTGTTCTCCTGCACCCACCTCAACACACACCCACACGTATACCCACACCCACACATATACCCCTATACAATACACCCAAACATATACATACCCCACACCCCACACACACACACACATCCCCCCACATATACACCCCACACACATATACCCTACACACAAATACACAAAGACTAAAACAAAGATGCATACTGATGAAATGATATGCTTGTCATTTTTTTTTTTACAAATAATTAAATCTTGGCTGAATAGTTAGACTGCAGGATGTAGACTATCTTTAATATTTCTCATTTTCATTTTATAGTTGTCAATGCCAAGAATGCTATTCTTAAAAATATGTAGTATGAAAGGGCCTTTCAGAAACTGTTTGCAATTCTGTCTTAATTTCGTGTCAAAATTCATTAAACAAAGTTTTATAAAACTAAAGTCAGCAACTGAAGCAGCAATTTTTAAAATCAAACATTTGGGAGCCAAAGAGATGGCTCAACAGATTAAGATGCTTGCTTCCAAGGCTGACAACCTGAGTCAGATCTCAGGATCCATACAGTGGGAGCAAAGTACCAACTTGTAAGCTGTTCTCTCTCTTCACACAGGCCCTGTGACATACATTGGCTCTGCCCTTCCAATAAATAAAAACAATAAAAAAATTGTTTTAAAACTCAAACATTCTATTACAAAACAATCTAAAGACATAGTAATTTAAAACTTTAATGTTGAGGATCAGGGAGAGGAAAATAGCAAACTCTTAGCTTTCCATAATTAAGCCATTACTTATACAATAACAGAAAACTGTACGCATAGCAAAAGCACTGCAGTTCCTAACAGCAATCTCGAGTCTGAGCCAGGAACTGTGGGCAGCACTCCCTGGAGGTGGCATCAGCAATACAAAGCGTACAAGCTGCCTGCACCGTGGACCCACTGGGCATCTGATTTTGAGTTCACCTTTGGTCACTCGTGTTTGAGAAGCTTTTCCTCTTGCCATTATTTTTCACCATCCTAACATTCAGTGGTGCAATCCCTCAGGTCACATCCCAAGCTCAAGAATCTGTTCTACTAGGAAACATCCAGTGACAGAGACTGCAGGAACTCAAAAGAGAGTCAGTCCTCACCACTCTCTACGAAGCAGGGCAAACTGTGCAGCAGCATCAAACGTCCGTGCAAATGGCTGGTGTTCTCGTCCACAGGGAACCTGAGGGGCACTCTCAGCTCCAAGCACTCACTTCCTGCTTTGAATTTGTACACGAATTCTCTTTCCTTGTTGCAGAATCTTTCTCGGTTTTTCTTCATATTCTTCAGCAGGATTTCTGCAGAATGAACAAAAAAAGAGCCACGAGTCAAACATCCACAGGAAACATGTTTCCTTCTTGCTGCAACACCTCTAAAACACAGCCCAGTGGCACACTGAGACTGCACCTATGCGGTTCTGAACCAACTATTCCAATTTCTAGTTTACTGCCGTTTCATTTTAGACATGTTCTCACTGTCTAAGGCCAGGAGAGCTTAGGACTTACTATGTAGCCCAGGGTAACTTCAAATATTTAATCTTTCTGCCTCAGCGCCCCCATGTTCTCACTATGCAGCCCAGGATAGCATAGGACTCAGTATGTAGCCCAGGCCAACTTCATTTAATACTCCTGCCTCAGCATCCCCACTGACCCCCAAGAACTGGGATTATAGGTGTGCACCACCACAACCAGCCTATTTGAGTTTTTCCTGTTTGTTCCTGCACATTAATCTTTATGGCAAAAATAAAATGCTTATTCTTTTAAATGAAAAGTTATTTTAAAGTTAATTTATGGGCAACAATATGCTCGGAAAGTACTTTTATTCCTAGGTAGGAATAAAAACTATTTAATCTGAGGGAAGGAATGGGGATGAGGGCAAGAAGATCCTTAGGAAGAGATACCAGGGAATGTGGGTGTAGAGCTTCCGGAACTGGTAAAGCATCCAGCACAACAGAGGCCCTGTGGAATCTTTAAGATATTAGATTTGGTGGTCATGGGATGTGATGGGAAAAGGGTATGAGAACACATGAAAGACCTCCAAGCAGGAAGCAAATATAGAGAAGTGACCATACATGGCGCTGCCCACAAGGCAAACCGGACACTATTCAGAGAAGAGAAAATGTAGTGAAGAGAGTAGGAATAAACATCCCTTAAAAGTCTCCTCAGCGGCCTTCTACCTAAAGCATAGTAACCTTTTTTTTTTTTTTAAGCATGTCTATCAGAGCAGCACCTCAGGGGTCCTGTGGATCTGTGTCTTGCTTCAACAGTGTTTGGATGGAACAGACCCAGGGACTCCTTTGTTAGCTTCCAGCTTGATTTTCAGTCTCTCCAGTCACAGCTGTTGGGACCATCTCCTCACTGCCCTCGACTCCTAGGACCAGCCAGCACCTCCTCTTTGCCGTTAGCTCCATATTGCCAATCAGACATCACCTCCCAGATTCATTAGAATTATTCCACCAAAGTGGAAGCTGCCATGAACTTCCTGGTCAACTTGCACCTGCAGGCCGGGCCTCCTACACTACCTCCCTCTGGGCTACTATTTTGATCGGGATGACGTGGCTCTGGTGGGTGTAGGCCACTTCTTCTGAGAATTGGCCAAGAAGCGTGAGGGCACCAAGTGTCTCCTCAAGTTTCAGAACGATCGATCGATCCCACTGCCCCTTCTCCCCTCCTCCCACACTCTTCCAGGAGGTGCAGACGCCATCTCAACATGAGTGGGGCAAAACCCAGGAGGCCATGGAAGTTCCAGGCCTTGGCTCTGGAGAAGAACCTGAACCAGGCCCTCTTGGGTCTTCATTCCCTGGGTTCTGTTTGCACAGATCCCCATGACTGTGACTTCCTGGAAAACCACTTCCTGGATGAGGAGGTGAAGCTCATCAAGAAGGCAGGCAACCACCTGACCGGTCTCCGTAGCTGGCTGGGCCACAGCCATCTCTGGGTGAGTATCTCTCTGACCGGCTCACTCTCAAGCATGACTAGGAGGCCTTGCCTTCCAAGGGGCTCCCTCCTCTGCTCTGCACAAGCCAGCCTCAGGACTTTCACCCGAACCTCTCAAGCCACTAGGCAGTTTTGTAACCACCCTGGAGCCCCTCCCAAGTCTTGGACCAAGTAAAAACAAAGCTTTTTTTAAACAGCAGAAAGAAAGAAAGAAAGAAAGAAAGAAAGAAAGAAAGATCATGTATGCATGTATGTATGTACGTATATACACACACATATCTGAAGCTCCCCAAAATACAATACAGCTTCTTGTCATTGTTCTTGGTTGCCCACAAAAACAAGATGATGAACTCTATTGCTAAAGACAATGCACAGCTCAGTTGATGATACAGAGAAATCCAGTTGCAACTCCGGCTGGACATTTCCTCTCTGCTGGCTAGCTTTTATAGTCCTGGAAGATACTATGCAGGCTGCTGTGGCAGAAATGTTATTAAAGTTCTCACCCAGCTGTGAACTATATTAACTTGCCAGGCAAGATGTGCCCACCTGTGCACTCTCATTGTTGTGAGAGTATCCAATTTGTTCTGTTTGGATTTGAGGTTGGCTCTGCAGGGAAAACACACTTTGGCCCTGCAACCAGAGCCAAAGAGATGCACCCTGAAACTAGTCCAAAGAAACACACTTTAACCCTAGAGTCAGAGCCAGTGAAAGAAATATGCCCTGGCCCTAAAATTAGAGCCAAAGGGGGTGGAAAAAAAGACCAGTGAAAGAAACCAGAGCCAAATCTGACCCTGAACCTAGCAGAAAACCAACCAATCCCTGAGCACGAGATCTAGCCAATCTGAGCTCAGGAACTGAAATCTGACCAATCCCCACCCTGGAAATCTTCTCCCTGGAAAACTCCGCCCCTAAGAAGTCCTATATAAACCCTATGCCTGTTCAGTGTGTGGCCACCAATAAATCTCTTGAATGAAGTTTGGGTGAGACCTTCCTTTGCCAGAATGTAGTGCAGGAAATAACAACTTTTCACCAGAACCAGAGCAGAGAGAAGAGGCACAGGGCTGTAACACTTTCCCAGGGAAACCTTCCCCTAGCAAAGCAGAGTTGTTACACTACAGTCTGGGGGACTTTCGCTGGGGAAGCCCTCCCCTGCTGGAGCAGAGCTGTTACACTGGGGAAGACTTTCCCTGGAGCAGAGCTGTAAGTTGCTATGCTTACTGTATCCTGTGGTATTCCTTGGCTCCCCATTGCCAGAATACCTTTCCATCTGAGCTGTAACATTCAGTATTCTGTGGCTCCCAAGTGCCAGAATACATTTCCATCTGAGCTATAATGCTTACAGGCTCCATAGGAGCAAATCCTGGTACTGTAATCCTGGTCAAAAACCCATAGCACATAAAATCACAGATCCTAGGAGGAACCCTAAATACCACTGCTGAATTAGAGTGACAGTCAACTCAACCACCTTCTAAATATTGGTACCCATAGACAATGCTACTCTCAGCCTTACTCAGAGAAGTATCTCTTTCCAACGAACAGTAGTGAATTCAGAGACTCATGGTGACACAAGGTGCTGAGAAGAAGTGACGCAAGAGTGCTCAGCCCCAACAAGACACTGATAGCACCCGTTTTGAAGGCTCAAGGAACATGGCAGCAGAGGGAGTGGAAAAATACAGGAGCCAGAGGATAAAGCAAAGTTCGACAAAATGCCACTTTCTGGGCAAGACCCCGCCATTGCAGTCATAAACTCACTGCAGCTTTGGACGCCTGCACTGGATCCGCATAAGAATAGGGCCCATCAGCAGCTAAGGGAGGACTCAGAAGGACCCAAGCTTTGCTGGAGATCAGGGGAAAGGGAGTCATTGTCTTGAGCTGTGTGTTCACTGGTGCCCCCACCAGGATCCAGAGAGTAGTTGCAACCCAATGCTCACACATCTGGTCTGGTTAAGTTAAAAGGGTCACAAAACCAAACCAAGAATCCCGAGAATCTGGAAAGCGCACTGGTAGGGATGCGAAGGTTCGGAGCAATGCTAAGCTGGCAGGGGTGGGAGGGGCATACGGAAGGGGAAGGAAAGAGTAACCAAGAATGCATTACAAGCATGCAACAGAACAAAATTAAAAAGAAACATTTTCATGCTATTAATTGGCTTATGAGGGTCCGTCGACCTCAGGATAAATTCATCTTAAGCCAGCTTACATCTCCGGGTTCGTCTCTGGGTGTGCTTACACCCTGCCAGACCGACGTGCAACCTGCACACCCAGTGCCCCCCGTAAAGTGAACTGTCAACGTCAAGCTGCACTTCCGCTCTTTAGGCAGTGCCCAGGAAACCTGCTCGGGTTCCCTGAGCCTGTAACAGGTGCTCTCACGGGGACCTCCACAGTGACGGGGTTTCCTCGCGGTTGGCATGGGCTCACCTCTTTCCTCAGAAGCCGAAGCAGACTTGGAGCTGTCAAAGCCGAGCTGCCCGGTAAATCAGCTGACTTCGTGCTTGTTTGTAGAGCCAGCAGATTCACTGTGGCAGATTCGCTACTCTCGGTTCCCCTTTCCTCACACCCCAAAGAAAACTCCGACCCAAGAGCCCCTTTATGCCGTTGCTCTTCCAGTTAGTCCTTATAAAGTTGGAGGGGTGTTACTACTTTTGGACTCTGTACTAGGGTCGGTACCAAATCGCCGTCGTGACGAAAGCGCAGCGGCAATCCAACCCCGGGGCCGGGGCCGACAGGATCCGGAACGCCGTGCACCGGGGGAAGGTGTGTGTGCGCAGGCGCGCTCTTCCCAGCACGCAGGCGCCGCCTCCGGCAGGCGAGCGCTGATTGGCGGGCTGGCGCGGCGGGGCGGGGAGCGCCGCGTCCGGTTTTGGGCGGGAATTGAAACCGCCGCAGCTGCTCTCCGGCTCCGGATCGCGGCGCCTGCGGCCTGAGGACGGGCACCATGGTGCGCCCTACCCGGTGAGTCGCTGGTGACGTCCCGCGGGGCAGGGGGATGCGCGGGGGCACGCCGGAGGCCGGTGTCGCTCGGGGCTGAAGGAGGGGACCGTCGCCAGCCCCCGCTGCGGAGTGGCGGACCCAGCATCCTGCTTCCCGCCCTCGGCCTCCCTTTGCAGCTGTTGCCTGTTTTATGGCCCCCAACCCTTCCCTAGGCAGAAGGGCCCGTTTGAGTCGTAGTGACCCGTCACGCACCTCCAGGTCCTCTCTGCTCTCCGTTGTACGGTTGCAATCTACTGTCCGTGATCACGGCTGCCATCCGCCCGTTTAGTATATAACCGAAGCTATGGCCCGGGGGTGGAGTGATTGCCTAGTACATGAAAGGCCCGAGGTTCTATCCCCAGTACTGCACAGCCGACCAAAAATAGACTTAGTGAATTCACTTTGTACTGTACTAAGAGCTGGAGGTTACCCTCGTGGAAGACGGGGCCTGGGGCCAAGTCAGCACCCAGTGGGAAAGAGGAAAGGCCTACTTCAGAATAGACAAAACCTAAGAGGCATTCTCGGTAGATAAGTAGAAGCCAAGGCCCTGGAGCTTGGCCATGCTTGAGAAAGGAGTTTGGATTTTATTCTAGACCAATGGGAGATGAGTAGTTTCAGCATAGGCAGGTGGGAGTTATTCTGACTTTACTTTTATAAAGGTCACTGGCTGTTGGTAGACCTGAGTGGGAGCAGGAGTGTGGAAGGCTAACTTATCACCAGATTGTGACTTGACACAGTGTTTGTGTGGAGATGGAGCAGGTGAGTTTAGGTACCTCTGACAAGCTGATATGGAGATGTGGAGACAAGGACAGAATCAAGGTTGTCAACTTGGGGACTGAGCTACGTGGTGGATGATTTTTGTACTTACCTTTTTTAGGAGGCTTTTGGTTTTATTTACTAATTGTCAGTCCCAGAGTTTTAAAAGATGCTGTCGTATTTCCTGCAGCTGTCAAATGTTTAAACTCTGAAGGGTGGGAGAGTGGCATGGACACCTCCTTTAAGGTGTGTGAGGCTGTGGGAAGGCACACACGGTGGTTCACCAAAGGACACACAACTGGACAAGTCTCTTTGACAGAACTCTGTTTTTGCTTGAAAGAGCAGGCAGCTGGAAACAACAAGCTTGTTTATATGGGGCATTTAATACACAACAGAAGGGAAAACTGGACAACTTTGCATTACTTTCCTAGAGGGGGGAATCATCCTTTTTTTCACATTGAGAACCTTTTCTTCTGCCTACAACGACGGGAGGAACAAACTATTTTAAAGTGTCCATTCCATTAGAAAGACATTATTTGGTATTATGGAAAGATTTCTTTTAAATATTGATTTTGTTTTTAGGTGTATGTGTGTGTGTCTCTGTGTCTGTGTGTGTCTGTGTGGGTATGTGTATATGAGTGCAAATGCCAGAGGAAGCCAGAGGATTTTTACCCCCTAGAGCTGGAGTTACAGGTGGTTGTGGGCTGCCTGGCATGGATGCTGGGAACCAGATTCAGGTCCTCCAAAGGAGCAGTACATATTCTTAACCACCATGACTCCACCTCTAAGGGATTTTTTTAAAAAAAATATGCTAAAACTGAAGAGATACTTTATAATGTAAACAAAGAACGAGTACAAAGTAATTTATAAATGCCCAATAGCCACTAAACAGAATATAAGTTTTAATTGATAATTATTTGTGTTCTCCTTATGTTGGGGGTTTCCTGAATTAATTTTTTTCCCACATCATGTCTATTAGGTATGGTTTTGGCTTTTCAGCTAATGCCAAGTTCTTGGTGTTAAATGCAAATAATATTTTGGATTAAAGTACTTCTAGGAGACTTCAAACACATTTTCCTTTCTTCAAGACTATTAATAACTTTAAGGTGAAAGTAAAAAGTTAGTATTTGTATTAATGAAGATTTTTCTGTCTTGATCATAGAAATAAAAAACCAGTCAATTACTCACAGTTTGAGGACTCTGGTGGTGACTCTGATGGTAAGTAGAGCATTTTACTTTTGCTTAACAGATTGAGAAATTTATTTCCTCAGAGTTAGATATGGAAAAATTAGACTCTGAAAGCTTAGGAGGCTTAAGCTTTGCCGTATTATGTTTGTCTTTGTTGTTAGAACTTTGATCAAAGTTTGAGAAACATTTCATTAAGTTACTATGTATTTGTAGTAGAATACTTTTTTCCTCCATGTGTGCTGGCGATTAGTCCCAGGGCTTCCCGTGTGCTTAGTAAATACTCTACCACTGAGCTATAACCTTATCCTAGAAGTAAGTTATTACACTTCCTTTCCACACCAGCATAGTTTCCTTTAAGTCGAGCACTTTAGTAATTTCTCTGTTCAGAGAAATCTCTTGCATTAAGTGGGTCTTCAACTTGAGAAAAATACTGTATAGCAGATAACTTTTAGCCTCTATCACTGTCAAAGCTATGTGACCAGGTACTTACAGGTTGCCAGTTGTGTTCATGATACTAGGTGGGGTGGAATGTGCAAAAAATTCTAAATTATATTTCTGTATGTGGAAGTGCGAAAGAAATATGTTAATTGTTTTTAAAAGTATGTGATCCTACATTCGTGTGTCATACATGGGTTTTTTTTTTTTTTTTTTTGAGTATCCCGAGAAGGACCACAGGAGTCTTGAAAGGGCTGTGAGAAGTAGCAGTGGGTTGGGAGAGTTGATCGGAGCAGAGGAAGGCTGTGGGTATCAGATAGACAGCCAATGTGGAGCCACTTGGGCTGGTCAGTGGTGCTTTCTGTTCCCTTAGGCTTGTTTTTTTACTACTGATGTACCTTTGTAAACATGCTGGGCTACATTGTGGAGTTTAGTTAAATCATTTCCTTCCAATTTTCATAATGGTTCTGTAGGTTTTTAGTTAATTGTTATGTCTGACATTTATGAACTGTCTTAATTTACCTTTGTAGTTTGCAGTGAATTGGATTTTGATGGGATGATATTTCTAAAAAACAGGCCACTATTCATCTTGAGATGGATGAGTGAAAGTAGAGACAAATTGTTTTATTGATTTTTTTAAGGTATTGAAATTAAATGTGATTATGCATAAAATGTGGGTAAATGAATTTTAGCTACCAAGAAAATAATTTTCCTTCTTTTTAATTTATGCAAAAATAGATGATTTTATTGCGGCAACCATGCCTAGAAACAAAAAGTCCAAAACCATGCCAAAGGAGTTAAAGCAAGACAAACCAAAACCTAACTTGAAGAATCTCCAAAACGAAGAAATCCTACCAGCAAAAGTCCCTAAAAAAAGGTGAGAGGTAAGACAGAAAATGTCTGGAGTCCGTCAGACTTGCTCATTCAGTACCTCAACTTAAATGGGAATTTGAGTGGGTGGTGAGTGATGTTTGCAGCACAGAGAGGTACCATTTAGTGCTTTCTGATATCCTGGCTTGAAAAATAAATTCACAAACATAAAAGGAAAAAAACAGGGTTTGGGGTTTTTTTTTATTAACAACATTTCGTAACATTAAATAATGATGTTACTAACCCTGTACCTCTCTCTGCCCCTTCAGATCTCAACAAAGCTACTTTGTTGAAAGGATAAGTGTAAGGGCAGTTTTAAAACAAACATTTTAAACCATTTTGTCCCAATAGATAAAAGATATTTTCTCACTATCCTGCATGATCTGTCCAACAAAGACAAGGTCCTATAGTGTCTAGACTAACCCTGACATCTCATCATTGGTACCAAGAAAGGGAAGGCAGTCCTAAGAGACCCCAAAATTATAGTGCAGAAAGGAAGGGGTGGAGACAACATTTGCAGATACAACTTAAGTAACTTGCATCCAAAGTATATAAAAAACACTTAAGCTCTGCAGTGAAAAGGCTGATAGTCCAATTTCAACATATAAAATCCGAATGAGCATTTCTCCAAAGGTGCAGAAGTAATCAGCAAACACATGAAAAGATTCAGGGCATCATTAGCTGTCAGGGAAACAAAAGGGGAAACTGCAGTGTGATAATTCTTCTCACCCACTAGGTGGTGTTAGTGTTAGTGAAGATGTGGCAGTTGTAGAATTGGTGGGATTATAGAATGGGTGCAGGTACCCAGGTAAATAGATTAGCAATCTTCATTATATTAAACATAGGACTGTTTTTTGGTTTTTCAAGACAGGGTTTCTCTGTGTAGCTTTGGAGCCTATCCTGGCACTCGCTATGGAGACCAGGCTGGCCTTGAACTCACAGAGATCCGCCTGCCTCTGCCTCCCGAGTGCTGGGATTAAAGGCGTGTGCCTCCAACGCCCGGCAAAACATAGGACTGCTTTAAGCATGGCTGACGTAGTACCCAAGGAAACTGAAAATATGTCCACTTCATGTCAATGTTTATAACAATGTTCATAGTATTAAAAACAGGAAAGCAACTGGATGGTTGTCAGTCAACAATTGGTTAAATAAAATGAGTTCTCTTGTCATGGGCACAGCCAGAAAAAATAACCAACAGATACATGCTGTAATATGAATGAGCCTGGAAATGCCATACTTTGCACACCAGGCACAGCGCCACATATTACATATTGTTCCATTTGTGTGAAGTGTCCAGAATAAACTAATCCATGCAAACAGAAGATGGAGTACTAGTTGTTTGGGACTGAGAGAAGGGTGATGATGTCCCAGTTAGTGTTTCTACTGCCATGCTAAAACACCATGGGCAAAAGCAAAATGGAGGGGAACGGTTTCAGCTTAGAGTTGCACAGCATGGTCACTTAGAGAAGATAGGACAGGAACCTGGAGTCAGGAGCTGATACAGAGGCCATGGAGGAGTGCTGCTTTCTGGCTCGCTCTTCATGACTTACTCAGCCTGCTTTCTCCCAGTACCCAGGATTACAAGCCCAGATATGACACTGCCCAGAGTGAGTTGGGCCCTCCCACATCAAGAAAATGTACCACAAACTTACTCAGAGTTCCATCTGTTGAGGGCATTTTCTTAATTGAGGTTCCCTCTTCCAAAATGACTGTAAAGTATGTCAAGTTGACATAAAACCAGCAGGCCCAGGGTAATCAGGCTGCTGATGGGTGTGGATAATGAAGTGTTCTAAAATTAAATGATGGTGATGATGCTTTCCAAACTCCAAGATAATGAAAGCTGCTGAATTATCTCCCTTAAAATGATGGGTTTTAGTGGGGCTGTGGATGGAGCTTCAATGGTAGAGTTCTTGCCTTCTGTACAGGAGTTCCTGGATTTTATTCAGCAGGAAGACCAGAAGTTCAAGGTTATATTTTGCTAAGTTTTGAGGGCAACTTAGGATACAGGATGCCTTTCTCAAGGAGAAGAGGAGGGGAAAGAAAACTTATTTTATAATACATGAATTATATCTCAATAAAACCTTATGAGTTTCATACATACATAGAATTATTAAGACCATATTCATCCCCACCAGTATAATTTACTTAAAAAATAATAGTTCTTCAAGGTACATTTCGGTTTTCTCCCCTTTTGTAATTTTTCCTCATCTGTCTTTGCGCTTTCCTGTTACAGTCATTAGAACTATTTGTCAACTTGAGCGGGAAGGCTTTACAATCTGCCTTTTGGGGACTAATTATTTGTATGGCTTATTTCTCCATCTTCCTAATTCACCTTGAAGACACCTTGAGAGTACTTTTAGTATTCCCACCAAGATAGTGTCTTTACACAGTATGTAGTGAAATATTTGTTAAAATCTAGATTGGGAGAACAGAGGTACAAATACATTTATTGTAAGAGTTACATCTGTCACGGCGATGGATGAGATGAAGAGCTCTCTGGGTGGGAGTGATTTTTTGAACTGAATCTGTCTTACATTAAACCAGAGCTTTGTAGGCAGAACTGAGAGTAAAGAAAACGGACAATTGCAAGAACAGTAGTCAGCAGAGGTGCAGGCTGCTCCTGCCACAACTGTATAGAACACAACCTCACTACGTTTTAGGAGTCTCAAGTCAGTCAAGGACATGCTAGGAACATTTTTGGAAAGTAGCTGCTCTTAAGTACTAATACAGGAAAATCTGGAACTTTAGATTTAATGGTATTAGTGCTCTAATTGAAATTAAAACCCCATTGTTTCACACATCTATTTTAGGATGGCTTTAGATGACAAGGTCTTCCAGCGAGGCCTAGAAGTTGCCCTGGCTTTATCTGTGAAGGAGCTTCCAGCAGTCACCAACCAAGTGCAGAATTCTCAAGAGAAAAGTAATTCTATTTCCTGTGTTTATCTTTAAAAGTGTCTTACATTTTTTGTGATCATTTTTTAGAGTAGACCTTCACAGAAGAAGGAATTCATTTGATCTATAAATAGAGAATTTGGCAGAGGGCACCTATGGATTCAGTTCTTTATTCAGCTCTGTTAGTGTCCCACACATACATTTCTTTGCTTGGCACATAAAGGAGCTTGGGACTTACTCTGTGACAGCAGGATGCTATGCAGTAAGAGTCCAATCTTGATCAAATGATCTGTACAGTCCTAACACTCCAATTCCTTAGCTTTTAAATCTAAATTTCTTTCTTTTTTTTTTTTTTAAGATTTATTTATTTATTACATATACAGTGTTCTGCCTACATGCCAGAAGAGGGCACCAGATTGAATTGTAGATGGCTTTGAGCCACCATGTGGTCGCTGGGAGTTGAACTCAGGACCCCTGGAAGAACAGCTAGTGCTTTTAACCTCTGAGCCATCTCTCCAGCCCTAAATCTAAATTTCTTGAATGTGACCTAATGATGATAATTTATGTGACCTATTAAGATTAGAAGCACCAACCTTCATAGAAAGTTCAGTAGACTTCAGGGTATGACTTCTAGATTTCTCTGTGATTTTTCACCTCTGAATTTTTTTTTTCTGTAACTGTGTAGCATATGATGATGTGGGTGAGTCTTTTAAAGTTATTTACTTCTTTAAAAATCAACCATTTTGATTGAGAAGACTATGAATCAGGAATCAGAAATTTCGAGAGTGTCATCGTATACTATATCTAAAATTAGGGGAACAGAACTCATCTCAAAAGACTGGAATGTATAGCAGGAATTTTTCTTAGAAGTAGCACTCATTGAGTAATGTTCTTCATCGCATAGGGACTTAATGTTATCAACATCATCATTTAAAGGTTCTCTAAATGCTTGAGACTGGTCTTGTTTTATGGTGTTAAATCTGAAATGCAGGATGCATGCACACTGTGTAAACTTTCTAACTCCTTATTGTTCTTTAGGTTGTAATGATTGGAAAGAGTTTGTATCAGTTTCTTCTCTGTTGCTGTAATAAAATACCATGACCAAGAGCAGTTTATAGAAGACAGTTTATTTTGGCTTGGGTTCCAGAGAGGTTAAGAGTTTCTAATGGCAGGGAGAGCATGGCAGCAGGTACAGGAGCAGAAAGATGGCTGATCCTATTCACACCCAGGGAGCTGAGAGAGTGACTTGGAAGGGGACTTAAGGCCTCCAGTGACTTCCTTCCTTCAGCAAGGCTCCACATCCCAAACAGTGCTGCCAGTGGGGCTCAAGTGTTCAAATATGTGAGCTTATGGGCACAGTTCTCATTCAAGCCACCACAGAGCTTAAATTGGCATGAGCATGATTTGTCCATACAGAAGTAATATTTATTGACTGTATTGGTCATAAAATAAGCAGTTCCCACTTGAATTTAATCTTCTGCAATAATCATATAAGACATTATCTTCTTATTATAGACAGGGAAATTAAATGTAGGGAAGATAAGCATGTTTTCATATGGAATCTGACTGTAAACCTGAATCTTATTTTAGAGCCCAAACTCTTGATATGTGCTAGCCCCTCCATGTAAAACCACTGGGCTGCTGTGAGTCTGGGATGGCTCATCCAGTCTGTGTGTTTGTATGTTCCAGTGTGTGTTTGTCTGTGAGTCTGGGGTGGCTCATCCAGTCTGTGTGTTTGTATGTTCCAGTGTGTGTTTGTCTGTGAGTCTGGGGTGGCTCATCCAGTCTGTGTGTTTGTATGTTCCAGTGTGTGTTTGTCTGTGAGTCTGGGGTGGCTCATCCAGTCTGTGTGTTTGTATGTTCCAGTGTGTGTTTGTCTGTGAGTCTGGGATGGCTCATCCAGTCTGTGTGTGTGTGTGTTTGTATGTTCCAGTGTGTGTTTGTCTGTGAGTCTGGGGTGGCTCATCCAGTCCGTGTGTTTCTATGTTCCAGTGTGTGTTTGTCTGTGAGTCTGGGATGGCTCATCCAGTCTGTGTGTGTGTGTTTGTATGTTCCAGTGTGTGTTTGTCTGTGAGTCTGGGGTGGCTCATCCAGTCCGTGTGTTTGTATGTTCCAGTGTGTGTGTGTCTGTGAGTCTGGGGTGGCTCATCCAGTCTGTGTGTGTGTATGCTCCAGTGTGTGTTTGTCTGTGAGTCTGGGATGGCTCATCCAGTCTGTGTGTGTGTGTTTGTATGTTCCAGTGTGTGTTTGTCTGTGAGTCTGGGATGGCTCATCCAGTCCGTGTGTGTGTGTGTGTGTGTGTGTGTGTGTGTGTGTGTGTGTGTGTGTGTGTGTGTGTGTGTGTGTGTGTGTGTGTGTGTGTTCCAGTCCGTGTGTGTGTATGCTCCAGTGTGTGTGTATGCAGTGGGCCATCCTCCTGCTCTTTAGACCCTGACTGACTGGGATGCATCTGAAGTTCCTTGCTTACTTCCTATGCTAGGCACTGACAGCCAAGGTGATAGGAAAACAGAAATATCGGATAAGTCTCCTCCTATCTCCAACTGCAGTGTAACCAGTGTTAATTCAGGTAAGTTTTGATGTTAATAACGGTTCATTCACAGTGCTATTTTTCTTACTTGTTTAAGTTCCTGTGCCTGTAGCTAGAACAAGGTCTTCCCATGTCCCAAGGTTCTCTATCCCCTGGCCTTTGTTTCTTTATGCTTTAGTCTTACTCTTTCTGACTGCACACCTCCTTTCTTCCCCACTGGACAGTCATGACCACTCAGGCCCTCCACTGCACAGCAGGTGACCACTCAAGGGCTGCATCTTCCCAGTACCATCTGGAAAATTCTTTGGCATGACTCTTTAGAGTCTCAGACTAACCCTTAAAACCAGAGTCTATTGCTGGGAGAGTGATAGACTTCATCCCAGCGTAACCTGTGTAGTGTGTTATTGGAAGCAGACGAAGACAACAGTCTACCCAGAGTTCTCACTGACGTTCCTGTCTCCAGAAGATTTGGACAAGATTGTGGAGGAGGAGGATGCCAGCAGTGTTGAAGGGGAGAAAAAAATAACATCTGAAGCTGAGGCTCCGCAGAGGAGGGTGCTCTCTGAAGACAGTGATGGCAGCAGTGCTAATGACACCGAGCCGGACAGTGCAACTGGTGAGCTACACCCCCCCCCTTCAAGCTCATTCTGTGGGGATTCAGTAAAAACTTTTTGGAGAGCAGGGTGTGTGCAAAGCACTGTGTTGAGCCTTTGACATCGGTAAACTCACAGAACAGTTAAGTTGAGCTCAGCCATAAAGAGAGAAACTGTGTAGGGTAACCTTTAACCTTCTCTGGACAGACAAGCAGCATTAGAAAAACCAAGGACAAAGTCACATTTCTGACTGAGGGAAAAGCATGAGCAGTGGGACAGACAAGCACATTCAGGGGGAACTCTTGGGAAGAGGCCGAAGAGACAGTCTGGTCCGCCACTAGCTGTGAAGCAACTCAACCTTTCTAACAGGTTCCAGCTTTTCTATAACTAGGAGAAACTTAGGAAGTATTTTGAGTTGAAAGTGGTATGAAACAATTTTATTATCAGTTGCTTGAAGACTTAGTAGAAATTAGGGCAAAGAGAAAATATGGTGACTTGGACAACATCGTAATGTTCAAAATCTAAAAGAAGAAGTCTGTACCAGTCAGATAGAACATTTTAGATTTTAACCTTCTGTCAGCTATTAACAGACCTGTTCATAAACACTCACTGAACAAATATTTGATGCCTATAATGTTTACTATATTCTAGTTGCTAGGCAGACAGTAATGAGCAAAACTGTTAAAGTTCTAATGAGGGGTCACAGACAGTAAATGCATAGGTAATGTTTTTAGAGTTACAGTGTGCAAGCTGAAGGGCCCCAGGCAGCTCGGTGGCAGGACTCCTGTCTAGCGAGTGTGGTTTCCAGGGTTTGAGCCCTGGGACTGTAGAAGATAAAGCACTACAAAGGAGAAGGACGTGCGGGGTTATAAAAGTCTGGTGGGAATGAAGTGGGGCTTGTTATTTCATGACAGAAGAGGCTGTTTGAGGTTAGGAAAGCTTTCAGAGGCAAGAACATCTCAAGTGTGTAGAGTGACATTGAGGCCATTCCAGATGAGACAACAGAAGTCTCACTTTTTAAAACAAAAACAGAATATGTGATTTTGTGTTTTAGGTGAGGATTCAGAAAATGATTCTAATTTTGATGAGAGTGAAGAAAGTGATGAAGACTTTTCAGTGAGGAAAAATAAAGTTAAAGAAACAAAGAAGAAAGCAGTGCAGAGAAAACCCGCAGTGGAAAAAGAAAAGAAATCAAAACACAAATATGAGGCATCAGGTAAGCCTGTTCTCAAACTCTTCATTTTCTAGAGTCCTGTTTGTTGTTTTTGGATCTTTGCCTTTGTCATCTGCAACATTTTGCTAACACTGTCTCTAGTTAAAAGGAATCCTGGATGGGGAGAAAAGCTGAGAACACTGAGCCCTGGTAGCCACATGGACAATGAGTGTGGCTCCTCCACCCATTAGCACGCAGCCATCCCTGCAAACACCCTGAGCCCACATCTTACAGTCAGAACACTGACATTCAGGGTATCTCAGTATGTGTTGGAATTGTACGCATCAGTGAGGATCAGGAGATCAATCCCAGATATGTTCGTTTAGAGACTGGACCATGCTGTCTGGATGGTTAAACAGTGAGACCTGCATGAGCTTAAGTCCTTGCTTTCCTGCACAACATGATCTCTGTTTGAGAACCCATTTGCAACACCTTAGTGTCATTATTACCGTGAGAATTTGTGACAACTTGGACATGGAACACCCGTTTCTTATGCTCAAAAGTTAGATTATTTTTGAGCCTGTATTATATAATAGGTTATTACAAAATACTACTTTATTAATAAGATTTGTTTTACTTATTGATACCTTTTTTTTTTTTTTTTTTTGCCTTACTTTCTCATCCTCCTGCCTCAGTCTTCTGGCAGGTGTCTTATGGAAGTCACTGTTAAGAAAACTTAATATTGTGAACAGCCAGACTCCTTACATGGCCTGTGGGTACATGCCAGTACCCTGATTGTACTTCTCACCTTTCCCACCCTTCAGATTCCTGCTCCACCCATGTTAAATCAGTTCAGGAGCTTGTGCTCTGTCGTTGCCTACTCTGCTCTCTGCCAAGAAAACTCCCTCACTCATCTTTGTCCTCGGTCATGATTCGGTTCAGCCCATGATCATCTCCTCTGAACCCCTAAACACACGAGAGATTCCAAGGTCCCTCCTACTGAGCGTCCCTGGAATTTCAGCACATTGGAGTAGACACAGCTCTTCACTTTGCTGTTCTCCCGCTGATGTGCAGTGCAGGACAATCAGTTCCTTGAGAACAAGCTGGCCACATAGTGTGTTCTTTGTAACCCTTGGGTCTTCAACACTGCTCCAACACATAAGAAGAGGCATTAATTGTAAAAGTGTGACCTTTGATGTCAAACCATGTTTCTAATAAGTGCTCCAACAACAGCTGTCAAACTACAGGCAAATTTGCTTAACCTCTCTGTCCACTTACATGATAGTGACTTAGTGGTCCTCAGGTGGGAGTTGTCCTAAAGGGTGAAAGTTCGTGTCTGGCACTTTGCCTGGTACAGAAATGCTCATCCAAAGTCGTGGTCCTTAGGCTTGCTCTCAGAGATGTTTGGTCTTTTGAGATCATCTCACTTTGTAGCCCAGGCTGGCTTTGAGTTTGAGATCCTTCTGCCTCAGCCTCTGGAGTACTGGGACTTCAGGAAGGCACTGCCTCACTTGGACAGTAAATGTTTTTTGTTTATGTGTTTGTTTTTTTCCAAATTTGTAATCTGTGCCTTTTGAATTTTTTGGAAGGTATGAGACTTCATCATGTATGTATGTATGTATGTATGTATGTATGTATGTATGTGTGTTAGACTTGAACATTATCTTCCTGTATGACAATTTTTTTTTTTTTTTTTTTATGTAATTCAATGACTTCAGTTGATGTGGCTCCAGCTGCCATCAAGTCAGGATCTCTATCCTTACCCCAGGCAGTTGGACTTCCTTCTGAGTCCACAAGGAAACCAGCAAAAATGTGCAGCCCTTCAGCTGAAGGCAAGAGACCCAAGTGGATCCCACCAGGTATGGCAACTTGCTGTTGAGGGCACCGGCTTAGAAAGCTGCCATTGGTAGCTCTTTCCTCATCACAGGAGTTATGTGTGAACAGGTCCTGTGTTTTTTCATGTTCTTCCAAACCAGTGTTTTTAGTGCTTCAGTTTATTGTCTTACTATTTCCTTATTAGGCTTCAAGATAAGTATGATTTGTTTTCATTACTATAAATAAAACTGCAGTAAACAGAGACGTTCTTACATCAGAAATCTACAGATACATCCCTGACTATCACAGAGTCAAGGGGCATTTTTTTTTTCCTGTCAATAGAATTTTGCCTCAAGACCTGTTACCCTCTACAGTTTCAGAGTCCTCAGGCCTGGGGCATTTGAGCATTGTAACATGTAACAAATATTAATGCCTTGGCAAACTTGAATTTGTCTGTATATGTTTGTTTGCTGTGCAGCCAGAAAAGTTGAAGACATTTTAGAGTTGGGGTTTCAGATGATGATGCTTGGCTGCCCTGTGCTCTTCCTGAGCTCCAGTGTGGGTCATTCTTTTGATCTGGTGCTGCCCTTGACGGGCTCTGTAGAGCAGAACAACACCTAACCGCTTGTTTGCCTGTGTTTTCTTGCAGCCGCCTCTGGAAGCAGAAGCTCTAGCAGTAGCCCGCTGGCAGCAGCATCCACCAAGTCCCCGAGTCAGAGCCTCCGCCTGGGCCTCTCCCGACTAGCACCAGTTAAGCGTTTACACCCAAATGTCACAAGTAGCCAAGTGCGGTAGCAGGAAAGGACCTGTGGGACCCTCAGTCCTGCAAGTTAGTTGTATTCAGCTTGCACATGGAGGACCCTTTAATGAGTCACGTGAAGGATCTCTGCCTGTTGTGTGATTCTGGTCTCACAGAACTTTTCTGTCCTTCAGCAAAGGGTTCTTGAGGGTTCTCCTCATGCCACTCCTGAAGGACATGTTGTGTTTTCCTGTTTCATAAGTCACTGTCACTTAGGGCTCTGGCACATCTGTTCAGAGTGTCTGTCTGGCAAGGGGGCGCATCTGGGTTCCTTCAGGAGGTGTTTCTGAAATGTTTCCCGCTACGTTTCTTTAGACTTATTATTGGCTTGCTGTTTATCCAGGTCTTTCTTAGTGAGAATTCTGCTTTAGTGTATATTAAAATGATTACTATAACTGCAGCATGGCTATCGTACAACAGATAGAATGTGATAACACTTTATGAACTTTTCATTGTCCAAAGTGAAAGTGTTTAAAATGTGTTCTTTGATACCATGTATCCACCTGTCTTGTCTGTCTACCTTTGGTAAAATGAGTCTTCGGTGATCAACATAAGCAAGGGGAAGCGGTGTCTTCATCACTTCAGATTAAGCCAGGGTTTGGAAGGCTGGCTGTCAACTTGTCACCCCGTATTAGCTAATGTAGCTTTTCAGGAAACTTAGATTCATTGTCAATATAAGTAATTATTTTTATGATGAGAATATCAACCTGTTCCTGATCACTTTTTAATAAAAAAATTTAATGTTTACCATAAAATGTCCATTTCCTTGCCTAGTTCACAGCTGTGAGACATCTGTGTTAAGCATGAAAAGAAGCAGTTTTATGATTATGATTAAAGTGAGCATTACCCTATTGACTTTTGTATGTTTTCTTATCATTCACCACCTTACTTGCTCCACCAATTCCCCTTGAGATCCTAATCTTCAGTTGCTGTTCTGTGTGGTTTGGGTTCTGGGTTTTGAGACAGGGCTTCCTATATAGCCCAGGCTGTTCTTGAACTCAAGGTCATCCTGCCACATACTCCCTAGTTACCTGGGACTCAGTTAATTTGTATGCTTTGAACAATAACCACTGTTAAGTGATATCAACTACTCACTGGCCCTCATTTGAGGGATTTGGTTTTTCTTTTGATCCATATTATTACTTTGTATTTGAAAGTTCCCTCGGAAGAAGAGAAGAGGATGGGTGAGGAGGACATAAGGGAGCAGGAAGGTTGTGTAGGGGGAAGAATAGAGGGGAGCAAAATAAGAGATACCATCAGAGAGGGAGGCAGTATAGGTTTAAAGAGAAATCAGGCACTAGGGAAATGTCCAGAGATCTACAAGTATGACACCAACTAACCATCTAAGCAACAGTAGAGAGACTACCTTAAATGCTCTCCCCTAATAATGAGATTGATGACTAACTTATATGCCATCCTAGAGACTTCATCCAGCAGCTGATGGAAGTAGAAGCAGATACCTACAGCTAAACACTAAACTGAACCGGAATCCAGTTGCAGAGAAGGAGTAGTAATGGGCAAAGGGGTCAAGACCGGGCTGGTGAAACCCACAGAAACAGCTGACCTGAACAGTTCTTGGCCCCCAGACTGATCACTGGGAAACCAGCATGGAACTGATCCAGACCCCATTAATGTGGGTGTCAGTGAAGAGGCCCCAGAAATCTATGGGGCCTCTTGTAGTAGATCAGAACTTATCCCTAGCATAGGAATGGACTTTGGGAGCCCATGTCACATAGAGGGATACTCCCTCAGCCTAGACTACGGGGGAGGGTCTAGGCCCTATCCCAAAGGATATTAAAGGCTCCGAAGACACCCCCCATGGAATACCTCACTCTCCCTGGGGAGCAGAAAGGGTATGGGATAGGTAGGGTGTTAGTGGGGGCAGGGGAGGAGGAGAGGGGGAGGGAACTGGAATTGACATGTAAAAACAGTCTTGTTTCTAATTTAAATTAAAAAAAAAAAAACAAAATGGAGAAAAAAAAGTTCCCTCGGGCAGGAGAGATGGCTCAGTGCATAAGAGCACTTGTTGCTCTTGCAGAGGACCCAGATTTGATATCCAGTGCCTTAAAACTACCTGTAACTCCAGTTCCAGCAGATGTAACTCTTCTGGATTCCATAGACACCTGCATTCCAGTGGTGCACATATATACATACATACATACATACATACATACATACATACATACACTCAGACACAAAATCTCCCTCAAGGTGTGCTAAAACTTGCCTAGCTACAAGCATTAATAACCGTCAATTGCCAGCCTCATACCTTTTTCTCACCCAATTTTACCCACCCCAATCATCATACCCTGAAAACATTCTCCTCCTTTGGCTCATGTGGCATCTCCCTGCCCACTACAGCTTTCTGGTCTTGTGTTACCTACACCCACTTGCCACAGCATCATGTCTGTGCTTTAGACAGACGACGTCTGGCTTGTCACAGAACCTATTAGTGCTGAATAAAATGTCATAGTGTCTGTATGCCACTATGCTGTATGCAACTATGCTAAGTTTATTTCCTTGCTATTGTGAAAAGAACAGTAATGAGCGCACCTTTCAGTCAGTTACTGGCACCACCAACAGGTGCCCAAGTGCAGTTCTAAACCATTCCACCAACAGGGTTTCTCAAAGCTGCTCTTCCACCTGCCACTGACCTGTGGTCTCTCCTCTGTTCTTCCCTTGCTCATCCGTCCTGTTACTGACACAGCATCCGCAGTGGATGTGGTGTCTGCAGAGGCAGGTGCATGTCTTCCGGTTCAAGGACAGCCTGGTCTACATAGTGAGTTCCAGGCCGACCAGGGCTGCATAGTGACACCGTGTCAAAAAATAAATCAGCATCAACAGCTCCCTGCTCACAGTCCACACAAACTTACCAAAGTCTGTCCTGCACAAGCTGCTGCGGATACTCGTTTGGTAAGTGGCTAAGGACCTGAAGACTAAAAACTCAACTCCGTTTGAAAAAGTGAGCCCCCCTCCTTGCACCAGAGTCCTTCAGGACAAGCCAGTGTCACTTAAAATTCCATATGGTGCTTTCTGAAAAGTGGTGCAGACAAAATGCTCCCGCGACGTGTACATCTCATATGAAATTCTACATACTGTTTCTGAAGGGGCTTGGAAATTTTCCAGTCTGGTCTGTCCAACCAACTTTTATCTCAGGGTCCTGGAATTTCTTTCATATCTTGGCTGATCCATTAATTGGGAAGAGAAAAAATGAGATGGGGGAGAGATGTATTCTTTTGGCTGAGGTGAAAGATAGTTTGGGCCTGGACAGGAGGAGTAAGCCTATTCAGCTCAGAGTCACAAAAAGGGCCTGAGCCGTTTCTACAGCAACGGAAGGAGGGTGTGGCCCTCCCTGTGCAGGGCTGCTGGCTCACCCTAAGACTCTGCAGAGGTCCCTTGTCTGTGACAGCCCCAATGCAGCTCCTCCCACTTCCTGCCCTCATCCGGACAGAGTAAGCTCCGGGGAGAAGAGGCTTGCGATGGGCGCAAACCCTGAGCCAGCTGGGGCCGGGTCCTCATGGGGCAAGTGGAAAGGGAGAAGGGAAGTAAGAGCGAGGGCTGGGACGGGTGCGCGGAGAGGAGTTTCAGGCCTGCCAGCTGCACGCTCCGGAGCATCCTGACTCTCCTACTAATGGAACATTGTGTTAGGGACTCCAGCGGAGTGCCGGAAGGGAGGCAGCAGGGCCTGACTCCCGCAGCTTGGGGCATGAAACCGTTCGTTTCCACATTGTCATTGTCCCTGCATGTGGGTGTCTTCATCACACACACAAACACACACACACACACACACAGCTCAGCCCTTTACACAAGTGTGTCCCAAGGAGTAAATGGATCACATGCCCAATGGTACTTGCTTGCTCGGCAGGAAGATCCCCAACGTTGGCAATATGGTTTGTTTGAGATGTAGTGGACACACAACTCTTGAGCATTTAGTGTCTGAAATGTCCAAGCTACTTGGGGCTTAGGAAACTTTCAGACATGTTTTTAAAATTACCACCTTGCACGACCTTAACTTTGGATGGAAGCATCTCATGAGATTGTCCTTTGTCTTGCTTGAGAGGTGAGATGGGGGTGGTTGGAATTCTAAATCTTCAAACATGGCCGTCCCATGCCTGTAATGTCAATGTCAAGAGGCAGAGAAGCAGGGAAGGAGTGTTAAGTTTGAGGCCAGCATGGTTCACATGGCAACAAAGCAAGTGTCGGGCCAGCTGGGCTACAGAGTGCGATTCAGGGTCAGGCCTTACTGGTCCTGGGACTTAATCCTTCTCTATTTCAGTCTTTACCCAGATGAAGATGGGGATTGAAGGCCTATCTGGCAGTACGCCAACCACTCCTCTGACTTTACCCTCTTGGACTCCATATTGTCTACACCTAAACTAAAATGAGTGCTTCTCAAATATGGGGGATCCAGGGCACTGAATTGTGGTTTTAGCTGACTCTAGCCCCCATGTAAGTTTGATGTGACCAGCTGAAAAGGAGAGAAGGCTAGTGTAGACTGTACTCACCAAGTCCCCAGGACCATCAAGGGACACAACAGGCATACTGCCTGGCCTAGCAATGATAAGAACATAAGATTCTTGGAAACAGTAGCTACTTTAGGAGAAAATAGAGTAAAATAACCACAGTGTCATCTTAAGCTGCCATGCCTGTGGCTTGCTCTATCGTGGAAGAAGTTTGGGCAAAACCCCACAGGCTGCATTGGGTGGATTACACTGAGGGGAGAAAAATGAGATTTTTAATGCTCTGAACACTCAAGAATTCTTGGACAGAAAGGAGGATAGATTTGTTCTTTGTACTTTTGTGAGGATAGCAAAGAGATGTGGTGTAATATCAATTGCCCACCCCACTAATATTTAACAATCACCTACCATATGTAAATTAACATCTCAGTATGTTAAAACTTCACTGTTTCAGGAACACTCTAAAGGGAGACTAAAGGTCCCTGCACTACATGAGGGCATGGAAGAAAAGGTTTCCCCAAACCTCCAGCTCTTAGAATTAAGTCACTGGGCCATGAAGAATTCAAAAACTCCTGTAGAGAGCTGAGGGGTTGAATTTACTTTGTCAGGGTATCATTTAAATAATTAAATAACCATGTCCCTTTTTGAAGAAATATAAGGAGAGTTACCCTAACCCTATTCTACCCCCATATCTGCTTCAAGGACAACCCCAAGGTCATAAAGGTCAAGCCACTGTCAACTGCAGTAGAAATCATGAAATCACAGCAAGTGACCTCAAGACACATTTTCCCTTTGGACATTAGTGTCCTTTAAACACAGAGGCATATGTTTAAAATTCCACACAATAGGATTTTAGTGACAGTAATACTGTCACCTCTGTGGCTCCCACATTCCAAACTTCCTGAGAACAAGAAATCCATTTGCCTGGCCCATCTGTTCAGAGAGTACTCCACACACTGCTGACATTATTGGTTCTCCTCTCCCAAATCATGAGTTTGCCTTAGCGGCAGAGACCATGGCTAGCTTATTGACAGAACTGCCTGAATATGTGTCTACAAAATATAGAATAAAGAAGGGAACTGATCATTAGCAGAGAAGCAGCTTAGTTTTTTCTGACTTTCGAATAGGTTTTTATTATTATCATGTGTACGTGTGTGTGTGTGTGTGTGTGTGTGTGTGTGTGTGTGTGTGTGTGTCCTGTAGCTAGAAATAATGACATGATCCTGTTGTCCCAGCTGATTGAGAGACTGAAGGGGATCATTTGAGTATGGGCTACCTGTGCTATGTGATGAACCCCTAACATTTTTTTCTGAAAGGGGGCACTGCTTTGTAGTTAAGGCTGACCTTCAACTTGCTATCTTTGTACCACAGCCTCCCAAGTGCTGGGACAACAGGCATGTGTATAACTATGCTCAGCAAAGAGATGAAAATATTTTTACCTTAAAGATATTTTTTAACCTTAAAAAATTCTGCTCAATTCTCTAACTTTCCTCCTAGGAGGGAGGTTTTTGTTGTTTGTTTGTTTGTTGTGTTTTATTTCTTTTAACACTTCTCTCCTTCTAGATTCTTTTAGATGTCTGCATAGAGATGTTAGCCTCAAGCTTTTTATTAGATAAATATAGGATCCTATTACACACTGTTCCACTGGTTTTCTCAAGTTGTCATGGGTATTGTAAGGCCCAGCTCATTTTAAAACTAACTATCATATTCCATGACATATTTTCAAATTCCCATTGCATGTGGAAAGGTAAAATCCTGTCTTTAAATATTTAATTACTCCATAAATGTAAGTGTGACTTGTCTTAAATTCTATGAATAGACGAAAAATCATGGTGCTGCCATCATTGATTGGTTATAATGTCTGATAAAGCTAACAACTCTAATGACTTTACACTGATCTCCGCTCTGGCCCCAATTCTTGTATTTTTCAAATTCCCTGTGCTCTTTTCAGAGCTGGAAGCTATAAAGGGACTTCATGGGACACAGCAGAATTTCAACAGTACTCCACGACTAAAAAGAACTAAAAATGTCCCTAAGACTTGCCCCCCTTTATATGCCATGGGTTTTTCTAGATTCCACAGCCATATGCAAGTTTTTTTTTTCTCATCTTGCACAAATTATTCATTGAGTTGGGCTTTGAATAAGGAAGGCACAAAAAAATGGTGACAGGACATCAGCTCTCCCTTTCCTCTTTGTAGACATTAAATCACGCAAGTAGCCTGCTGTATGCTTGATGGTTCCATAGCATGGGGTGGGGTAGGGGGAAGCATACTGTGTGTGCTAAGAGGATGAGTTTGGCTTTGCAGTTAGCTGGGGAAATGCACTCAGGACCAGCCATTGTAACTGTTGCCACCTAACTTTGCCTTCCTGCTCCTAGGCTCCTGCCTCTCCCTCTACACTCCTGTCTTTCTCAAGCCCAGGAAGGAATGTAAGAAGAGCAGAATTGTCCTTGCTGCAGTCTGGTCCCTGCTTTTCCCTAAGCTTTTCTGCTTTTGTTCACCTCCCAAAATGTAGGCCTTTATTTGTATTTTATCCCTTTGGCCACCTTGTTATTGTATTATCAACACTTCTGCCACCATCATCATCATACCATCACCACCACCAACTTTGAGATTTCCTTCCTCATATCTCTCATTGCAGTATTATAGGCAAATGCCTTGATGCCCAGAGCCAACTCTACTTTTTGCTGTCTCTCCTGCAGGACTCCGATGGATGCTAACAAGACAAGGAAACGCAGTTTGGCAACCTTCCCGACTCTGAAAGCAAGGAAGAAGCAAAGTTTCACCTCTCTGAGGGTAAGCATCATTAGGACCCACGTGAAGAGCAGGGACATAGCCAGGAAGATGTGGAGAGCCTAGGGCTGCGGGGGCGTCTCCCACCCAAGCACCTCAAGGATAGTGCTTAGATGAGGGTATTCCGGACCCAGACAGCCAGTGGAGTCAGTGCTGACTTTCCGGTGGCTTTGACAAAGTAGTTGAAAAAAGCAACTTGAAAGAGAAAGGGTTTGTTTTGGCTCAGAGTTAGAAGGTACTGTGCAGTGTGATGGAGAGAGCGTGGCGACAGGAGCTTGGGGTGCCTGTTCACATTGCATCCGAAGTCAGAAAGCAGACAGATGAGTGGGTGTCCGGCTTGATCCCTCTTCTCTAGTCAGTCCAGGCAGCTGCCCACATCCAGAGTGGGTCTTTCCCCTGGAAGCTCTCTGGAAGCATCCCTTGCCCAGGCCTATGCAGAGATTTGTCTCCTGAGTGGTTCTTAATCCCATCTAGTTGACAGAATTATCCATCATGGTAGACTCGAAGGGAAAAGCAGCCAGACTTGTGAGGCCTCCATCCAACAGGTGACTTGCGTTAGAGAAGCGGCTGGGCCAATGCCTTGTCCACAGTGCCGCTTCTCCCTTCGGTCTACCGGGGACTACCTCAGAACATTCCATCATAGTTCACAATAAGTATTCAAGATTATTTCAAGGAAATATGTTCTTTTTACTAACGAAGACATAATTTAGTTTTTACTCAGCCATAATACCAAATAAAAGGCAAGCACCGAAGTTGGGCCAGGATGTAGTAACCATGTTTACTGTCTACAAATCAAGTAAAGGGGAGGGTTTTTTTTCCACTCTAGTATAATTGTACAATTTAGTGTGTTCAAAATATTATATTGCTTGGGACCTTTCCTCAGAACTGGTAGTTCGAGGGCTTTCTCAACTACATTGTGAATTCTAAACCAACCTGAGAGACATGAAATCTTGGCTCAAAGAAAAAAAAAAAAAAGGACAGTTACCACAAGAAACATTTGAAATAATAAAAGCAGCAATTTTCTTCGTGCTGTATTCTGTAGTAACTCCCAACAGGTAGAAGGAGATTGGGGAAGACACCTGACACTAAATTGTGTGCATTGATGTGTATACACAGAAACAGACACAGACACGGGCACAGGCAGACACAAGTGCTCGAGCGCGCGTGCGCACGAACACACACACACACACACACACACACACACACACACACACACGTGCGCAAACAAAACCCCTGGAGATGAATTATCATCTGAGTGCATCCTCTGCCTTTAGTATGTGTCAAAAATAAATACTTAAACATATGAACAATTATGTGTAATTTTCATAATATCTAATGTGCATTACAAAAATGACAACAATGCTCACATATTAGCTGTTGGGCCGTGTTTGGGGATGAGCACCATACTTCATGCATTTTAGGAAGCACTCTACCACTGAGTTACAGCCCAATCCTAAATAGTTTAAACCTGAATTTTGGTACCTTTCAGTCAAAGAAGGTCTTAAAAACATTACTCTTCAGGGCCAGAAAAATGGCTCAGCAGTTTTCTAGCTGAGGACCTAAATCCATGCATCCATGTCTAGCAGCTCACAACTGCCTGCAGCATCAACTCCAGGGCATCCACACATACGCACAGAGAGATACACATATGATAAAGCAACAAAAAACAAACAACAAACAGATAGCTGGAGAGATGACTCAGTGGTCAAAAGAACACACAGCCCTTCAGGAGGACTTGGGTTCAGTTCCCAGAGCCATGTCAAGTGGTTCACAACTGCCTATAATCATAGTTCCAAGAGGATCTGACACCTCCAACCCTCACAGGCACCTGTACATGGACATCCTCTACACCCCTATAGATATAGTCAAAATAAAAATGAACCTTTAAAGAACAATTGGAAATGTGATATTAAAAAAAAAATGTCTCCAACTGGTAGGTGGAGAGATGACTCAGCAATTAAGAGCACTGGCTGCTTTTCTAGAGTACTTGGGTTCAATTCCCAGCACCCACACAGCAGCTCATATTGTCTGTAACTCTAGCTCAGGGGGACTAGCATTCCAGGAACCCCTCTTCTGGCTTCCAAGGTTGCATGTATGTGGTGCACAGAAATACATGCAGGCAAAACACCCATAAAAGTAAAATAAAATAATAAGGCCAGGTGGTGGTGGTACATGGCTTTAATCCCAGCACTCAGGAAGCAGAGACAGGCCTGTGAGTCCAAGGCCAGCCTAGTCTACAGAGTGAATTCTAGGATAGCCAGGGTGGTTTACACAGAGAAACCCTGTTTTGAAAAACTAAATAATAATACTTATTGTTATTATTATTTTTTAAATACTTTGATTGGGTTGAGAGGGTATTTTCTAAAATTGACTGGGATTGATGGCACATGCCTGTGATCTCAACACTCTGGAGGCTAGGTTAAGAGTAAAGCCTCAATTTTTCTGTCAACCTGGACTACATAGTGGGTTCCAGGCCAGCATAGGCTAAAGAATAAGACTCCCTCCAAAACAAACAGACAACAAAAGCCACAGACAGAAAAAAAACAAAACAGACCAACAAGTCCTTAATATTTTAAAACCCAAGACACTTCCATGGGAGACCCCAAGGTCAGATCAAAGCTAATGGGGAGAGTGGAAGCTAAACTCAGCTGACAAAGGGCCTTCACTTTGTGCCCATAAGATTTGACTGGGATTTCCAACCTTTGCAATAGCAAATGTTTGGCTTAGTGTTTTTCTTTAGGTCCTTCTGGTGTGGGGTGCTGATGAGACCAAACAGATCATGCAATCAACTTTGGATGCATAGCTAGAACTACCTGGGGAAGTTTTTTAGGCCACTGAAGGTTATAGACATCATAGATGATTTGTAAAAAAGTTCTTTCTGGCATATGTAGATGACTTGGCACTCACTGCTCTTGTACAGAACCAAAGTTCACCTGTCTGTAACTCTCCAGCTCTAGGAGACCTGGCCTGGCACCTCTGCCCTCTCTCAGTGCAGGCATGCAGTGTACACACACACACACACACACACACACACACACACACACACACACTAAGTCTTTAAATAAAAATAAAGAGTGCATTTCTATTAGGTAGACACAAATACCCATTTAAATGCCAGGTATTGTGGCTCACACCTGTAATTCTAACACTTGGTAAGTGGAGACAAGAGGATCAGGAATTCAAGGTCAGCCTCAGCTACAGAGCGAGTTTGAAGTCATCCTGGGCTGCGTGAAACCCTGCTTCAAAACCAACAAACAAGCAAATAGATAAATACATATGACCTGCAAAATGAGATCATTAATTGTTTCTTGTAATATTGGACTCACATTAACTGTGATGCTGACAATGACGGTATTAATGAGTGATATGAATTAATTAAATATTAACGAGACTATGAAATCTCTGGCTGGCAGATCCTGGACATATGCTCCTGATATCTGCCCTCTCTTGTTTAAGAGAAAGCAGTTCCTCTTGAGAGACAGGAACAGATTCTTTTTTTTTTTTTTTAAAGATTTAATTTATTTATTATGTATACAGTATTCTGTCTGCCTGTATGCCTGCAGGCCAGAAGAGGGCGCCAGATCTCATTACAAATGGTTGTGAGCCACCATGTGGTTGCTGGGATTTGAACTCAGGACCTCTGGAAGAGCAGCCAGTGCTCTTAACCTCTGAGCCATCTCTTTAGCTCAGGAATGGATTCTTACACAGTGGAAGGAAGTACCCAAGACCATCCATTTTTGTTTCATGTCTGTGTCTCATCAGCATCCCTCATCCAAAAAGCCCAAGGGGGAAAAACACTAAGCCAACATTTTGCTATTGCAAAGGGTTAAAAATCCTAGTCAAAACTGAATGGCACCAAAAGCAAGGCCCCACTTGTCAATCGACTTTAGCTTTGTTTCGTGGCACACTGGTATCTAGGGTGTTCCATTTATAGTTTAAATGCAAACAAAGGTTCAGGGGAAGAGCTTGTTACAATCACAGAACATTTACAGTAACAGCATCTGCTAGTGTTGTAGGTGGTGAAAACCCAGCACAGTCTTCCACAAAATGCACATCTGGAGGAGACTTGGCATCCTGAAAGAGACCTTACATCTTGTTTTTCCATTCTCCCCCAGGGCCCAGCTCTTCCTCCTGATACCTACATGGTGAGTACCAGTTCCTCTGCCTTCATTACCGCAGCTGCCCTACTTTGGAGAGAGGGGAACAAAGGTTTGAGATTTACCATCACGTGCTGTGAGAAGGATGTTAACACAAACAGGCATAAGAGAGAGTGTCTCTCTGAGTGCTGAAATTCAGCAGAGCAAGCACAGGCTTCAGAAGACAGCATCTCTAAGCTGTGAAACAGCACGTTCCACAGGGAGGAAGGAGATGTTAGAAATGCAATGTGGCTTTAGCTTCTCTTATTTTCACTTTACATCTGTGTTGAGATAATCTCCATCAGTTCACAGAGGAGGAAACTGAGACCCAAAGAGATTAAACAAGGTATCTAAAGCCAGCCTGCTATTAAAAGCTGAGATTGGCACTCTGGATTTATGATTTTTAAAAAAACATATATTCATTATAATGTATATGAAGATCTATTCTAAAAAGAATACTAGATTACCTAGTATCTAGTACATGTATCTAGCACAGTGTAAAAGTCACCTCAGTGTCTCTTCCCATTTCATTTGGTCCCATTCATTGCCGCCCTCTGCAACCATCATTCCCTTGGGTTTTGCATCTGTTATCCAGTTGCTGTCCTGTGTGCATGCTCATGTGTGTGTCTGGTCACAGATGTGGTAGTGTTTCTAGACCATTTATCCAGGGATGGGCGTCCCGGGTGATGAGATTTGAAGACTCTGAACTTAAGCAGATACTGCAAAATCTCCCAACCCTGGTATCAGTGCGCAGCGCCCTGGGGCAGTACGTGTTTCATCTCCTCACCAATTTGATCCGTTTCTACCCTGTGGGCGCTTCATCTGCTGACTTTGTAGCTAAGTGGCATTTTGGTTGTCTTTAACTTGCACTTGATGATTGTATTAGAACTTCCTCTCGTCTGTTCATTGGCCGTTTGTGTCATTTCCTCAAAAATGTCTACTCGTGTCTCTAGTCCTTAGAAGTTCTTTCCGTGATGTCACCATTTCTGTATTGAGTAAGGCATATTTTATATGTTTATCTCCTAGACTTTTGCCGGTTGTGAACAGCCTCTCCAAGGTTGTTTGCTTGAATGTTTTCATGTACTTAATAGTCATACAGCAGTTTTGGATCTATAAAAAAGTGGAGGACAAATTTCCCCATCACCCATCAAGGTCTTCCTATTATTGGCATCTGTGGTAGTGTGTAGCTGTTACGATTGATAATGCAATACTGGTATGTTATTATCAACTGAAGGCCATAGTTTATATGTGTTTGCCCTTTATGTTGTGCAAAAAATTGCAATGCATAATGTCATGTATTTATGATCACAATGTCACAAAGGACAATGTCACTGGCCTAAAAAACAAACAAAAACAAACAAACAAAAAAAACAAAAACCCATTCTTCACCTATCCATCCATATCTTCTCCTGACACCCCTACCCACAACTTTTTCTTAGATCAATTGTTTTACCTTTTTCAGAATATCATAGAGTTAGTTAGGATCACACAACATGTTGCCTCTTCAAATGGCTTCCTTCCAGTTAGCAGTACAAGTGCTTGATATAATTTCTCTTTATTAATAACTAATACAGCATTATGTTAATGCAACAGCTTGACTATTCCAATTAAAGGACATGTTGACTGCTTTTTAGTTTTTAGCAGTTGTGATTAATAGTGCTGTGGAACATTCATGTGCAAGTTTTAGTGTGGGCAGAATTTTTCAATTCATTTGGACAACTACCAAGAGCAGGGCTGCTGGATTGTAGGTTAAGGTTACAGTTAGCTGTTTTCAAAAGAAGCCAGACGGTCCCCCAAAAGAAGCATTTTGCCTTCCCAGCATTAGTGAATGAGAATTCCTGTGGTTGTCACCTCATTTTTGGCATTTGGTATTGTCAATGTTTGGGACTTTACTCACAAAAAAAAAGTGTATAGTTCTAACACATTTACATTTATAATTGGCTAATGATTTATGATGTCAAACATCTTTACTTATATTTATTTAATATCTGTATTTTTTGATTTTTGAGACAGACTTCAAAGTCCACATACTCCTATTATTTAGTCTATGATTCCTTAAATGTATTACATTTTATTTATTTAATTGTACATGCACACACACAGAAGTGTGTGCATGTGTGTTGGGGATGAGTGTAAGTTTGTCACAGCATATGTGTTAAGAGTGGGGGGACAATTTCTAGAAGTCAGTTTTCTCCATCCACCGTGTGGGTCCTAGGGTTCAAACTCAGGTCTTCAGGCTTAGCAGAAGGTACGTTTACCCACTGAGCCATAGTGTCAGCCCTATGTCATGCATGAATCCTTAAATGACCAGTCACTGATGGATTCTTTCAGAAAACATTCTACCAGAGCCACAGCATAATCCTCGGTGCTCTGGGACAAAATGATGCATTTCTGGCCAGATTGCACTGTAGAGCTGGGCATGAACATGCAAATAGGCGTGCACAGCAGGATACAGTAAAGGCTCTCATTGAGGAAGGTGTGATAAGGGCTCTCACTGAAGTTTTACTTCAAGTTTCCCTGGCAGTTCAGAGAACGTCATCTTAAGCTACTGTCCAGAACATTCCATCATATTTCACTAATGTACCGAGCAGTCATAACATCATCGCAAGGTATAGAAATAGGGATCATTTATTATATTTTCTCCTGTGTGTTATTGCTGCCTGGAGTTGTCCAAGGAGGCTGCATGGGTAGTGGAGGGGAGCATTTAAGGGAGAAGTAACATAAGCAAGGTCATAGCATAAACACAAATGAGCAGAACACGGTATTGGAAATCATCTCCTTTAACACTTCTGTGGTACACATATCTCTATGTTATGGAAACCTAGAGTTTCATGTGACAATTATTAGATAATTGATTTCTGCCACCATACCCAGGTAGCATCCGAATAAAAATATGAAATTTACTTAAAGATTTATTTTTTATTTTGTGTGTATAAATGTTTGCTTGTAGGCATGTCTGCGTACCGTGTATGTGTCTGGTGCCCCATGAGGCCAGAAAAGTTACTTAATTTTCTAGAACCAGAAGATTGTAAGATGCCATGTGGGTCCTGAGAATGAAACCCAGGTCCTTTAAAAGTGCTTTTACCTGCTTCAACCTCCTTAGCTTATTTTACTTAGGAGTTTTGGAGAAGCATTTCATAGTTCTTTGTCCTTCAGTTTTGTAGAAGACCACAAAGTGGTCAGAAGAGGCAGTAGCATGACTCAGTAAAAAGGCACTTGCGGGCATAGGTTCCAGATTCAAGTTTGCAACTATTGGCGGGGGTGGACAACTCATTAGACTAACCTTTGGTTTCTCTTTATCTATGTGTCAAATGAGGTCATTCTATGACATATTCTATAAGACTATCCCCAGCATCACGATTATCCAAGATCCATTAATGAAGCATAAGATGTGTCCCCTGATGTCAGGCACTGAGAAGTAGGAGATGACTCCAAGTGTCTGGGCTTCCAGGCTGAGGTTTCTGCCCTTCTCTCAAGTCTTTCCAGGTCCCCTGGGAGGACATTGCATCCATGACATGGGGAGCTGTTTTTCCTATGTGAATGGTCACGTTCATTCCACTAATGGCGTCATTCCACTAATGGGTCTCCAGAGTCTCTCCTTGCCTATGGGAGGACCCAGGAGGCCGTTCCTTCCTGCTTATGCATCCTGGGCTGCCTCATGCACAGCAAAACGCCTTTCAGTGAAGACTCTCAGCTAAAAGTGGCAGTCAGATATAAACTTTAGTTAGGAATTGCAGCTAGCAATGTAGCTTAGTCCCTCAGCTGGGCTGCAGGATCAAGGCGCCTTCTCCTTTCCTAGCTCTTTGTCTGGCTTGGATGGGCCTAACCATCCATTTAAATTGTATTCAGTATCAAATCCCTGATGAGTTTTCTTCTCTGTCATCATCACACTCCCTCCTTACATCGAGCATTTGTTTTGAACTCGAGTTGTTGTTGTTGTTGTCCCACCCCCACCCCACCCCCCTCTGGGAGAAGATTATGGAGTCTGCAGGGAGGAAGCTGTGAGCTGAAAGCAGAGAACTTGAACTTCAGCCTGCCAGGCTCATCCAAGCTCTAGGGATTTTTTTTTTTTTTTTTTTTTTTTTTTTTTTTTTTTTTGAGTGAGTGAGACAAACAGGAGGAGGAACCAGTTGAGAAAACAGAGAAGTAGCCTGTGAGGAATGACAGAGGCAGAGTTGTTTGATGGTGTACCTCTGAACAAGCTAGGTGGCCTAGAGACAGGGGACCGGGGGAACTGATGCCCAGCGCCTAGAGCCCAGATGCCTTCTTCAAAGCCTTGACGTCACAGATGAGGACATCCAAGGCTCAGTCCAAGGTAATAAGACCAGGAGATGCATCTTGGGATCTTGTTATGGGGAAGAGAGCCATTGTCCTTTAGCGCTCAGAGTGATGGCATTGGACATAGGTTCCCCTGTGGCCCTTGTAGACTGCACAGAGCTTTTCGTCTGAGGTGGGGGAGGGTGCTCACGCTCACTTGGGACCCGGTGGGATGAGAATGCAAACCAGAGGCAGAGAAGACAGAAGGTCACTGGTAGGGAACCCTGGAGTGGTACCTATGATTTCATCCTTCTATGCTGTGGTTCTGGGGATTCCATTCTTCTTTATCCCTCCTACATTCTGATAAGTAGGTCACATGATCAGATCAATGTGACTCACAGGAAGGAAAGCCTTCATGTTTGGGCTTTCCAGGGTTTGGTTCCCTAACATAGACCACTTTTATCTAGTTCCCCCAGCCCCTAAACTACATTCAGAAGAGGTTCATTTATTGGGAACAAAGCAGTGAGGGGCCAAAAGACAATACCTGAAAGTAGTACACCTCCTAAAAGGAAAATTCTATTTTCCATTGTGGATGTGGGAAGGCACAGCCACTTCCTCTTGTCCCTTGGGATGCTGTGGAGGAATGAGGTGTGAGGAAGTTGCTGGGGAAAAGGTGGTCCTCAAGTCCATCATCTGGTACCACATGTCACTTTTTGAGACTCCCTGACACCCCCCCCCCCGTGTGTGTGTGTGTGTGTGTGTGTGTGTGTGTGTGTGTGTGTGTGCAGGCGCTGAGACACAGAAGCCACCATTTGGGAGGAGTGTCTTCATCAAACCCAGGATGGCTCTAACCTTCGCTATGAGCTGCATTTTCTCTGTATCCTGGGTTGCTATATAAAGACAGGCTGTATATGGCAGGCTTGGAAGCTTTGCTGTATTTAGATCAGTATGGGCTCATGAATACTTATTTTTTTTCCTTTCATTGTTACAGAATATAAATTATCTCTGGCATTTCTTTACTTTCTATGTCTACAAGTTATTTTCTGCCCTGGTCCTAGAATCTGCCATTTGTCCATGGACCCCTGGTTCTTCTTACTGGAGAATGGTATGAGATACCAGTATGTGGGTTCTAGGAATGTTTATTTCTACTGGGGTGCTATTTCTCTTAAGTTCTCCCAGGGACAGAGGGTGTGTGTGTGTGTTTGTGTGTGTGTGTGTGTGTGTGTACATATGTATGTGCATATACCTGTGTCTGTGTGTATGCTACTCTATGTATATACACCGATAGAGAAGGATTTCTGTGTAACCATTTGGAGGTATATTAAATTAAACATGAGTTCTTCTGTATCCAGTCCCAGTGAATTATAACGTGATGGTGATGGGCCCTCATTGATGTGTAAATTTTCACCCTAAAGATGAGAACCCTGCCATCTTCCTTCCAGGCACTGTATTCAGCTCCATTGTATGTGTCCGGCAAACTCTGGTTGTTGTCTCCCAGATGTTTTGTTTTGTTTTGCTCTTTTCTCAGGTTAAACATTATGATCCTTTAAGTTTTGTGGCCACAGCACCTTGTCCACCACCCATCAGATCTTCCTTCACGGCTTTTCCTGTTTCAGGGGAAATGAGCAAGATCGCCCCATGTTCTTCACCCCTAAAGACAAGGAACTCCGGTTAACAGTCTCAGGATGTGCAAGGCCCAGGCCTCAGTGTGTTCCATGGGTCACTCTACTCCTCACACCAGCCCTCTGAGGGGTTTACTGATAGCATCCCCACATTACATGAGGGACGACTGATAACCGTCCATGTTCAGTGGTTAGTGGAGTTATTGGATTAAAAGCTGTCACCAGGTATGCTGGTGTGTAAGATGAGTTTTCTGGCCTGGCTAGGCCCCGCCACCACTTGAGCCCAAAATGATCACACAGACATTGTATTAATTATGAAACTGTTGGCCACTGGCTGTGGCTTCTTATTGGCTAGCTCTGTCTAAATTATTAACCTATTTCTAATAATCTAAGTATTTCCATGTGGTCTTCTCCTACCGGAGAAAGGGTCGGAACCTGTTACTAGTCTCGCGTCCTACACAGTGACCTACTGTGCTTACATTTCCCAGAATCCTCCACCTCTCCTAGTCCCACCTAACCTGCTTCCCTATTGGCCAACAGTGCTTTATTCATCAACCAATAAAACAGACACATACACAGAAGAACCTTCCCTATCACTGGTTCCTAGTGAACCAATGATATCACTTCCCTTCCCTAGAACGGCTGTAATCCTAGCACTAAAAAAAAAAAAAAAAAAAAAAAAAGAAAAAAGGAGAGGGGAGGGGGGATTTTCATGCCTTCATGCTCACGGGCATTATTTTATTCCACATCACTGCTAAAGAGGTCTATCTGAAGTATCACTCTGTACATGTGGTATAAACTGCCAGTGCTTCACATTTGCCCATAGGAAAAAGGCCAAGTTTCTTTGCTTAGCTTTCAGTGCATTCCAAAATCAGGCCCAGGCTGCAGGTTACCCAGCATAGGCAGTGGAGCCCCCGCTGTGTGGCAGATACTACTCTTGTTCCAGACCATACTTTCTTCCTTCCTCCCAACCCTCTCTGCTCCCCAGACTTGTAGCTCTCCCGACACTGATGCCTCCCTTGGTGAAAGCACGTACTGCCCAGACCCCTTGTCCGTTAGTCTGAGTTACATATTGTTAGTATAATTCTCACTGATCTGTCAGCCTCTCCATTACTTTCTCAAGATGAGCTTATTTATATTAATGGTCATTTATGGGTTTCAATCCCTAGAAACACATTTAATACGATATTTTTTTTTGAGTTTTAAAATTCATTTGAAGTATTTCTCCAGACACTAGGGCCCATTCCATGGGCATGAAATTCCTGAATTTAGCATACATTAGCAAATTAAAAACGGTGTCTGAGACCATAGCGGTTTTCCGTATATACTCCTTTCCTTCAGCCCTCTTTCAAAGTCTAGGAGGTCACATCTGACCATTGAAACTGTCCTGTTGTACAGTCCCCATCTGTACAGCTCTGAGGAGGGTTTAGCTAGAGGATAATAAAGGCATGTTTTGTACCCAATTGCCAAATTTTACAGAGATGGTTCTGTCTCTACTATTTTTTTAACTTAAATTTTAATCCTCTCCCTAATAATAACTACAAAATTCAGGTCCATTGTTCTGTAGTAGCTTCCCAAGTGATCGTGGGATGAGCGTACAGCCATTGGATCACTGTTTATCTGTGTTTGGCACACAGAGATGCCTCTTAACCTCCGTGGTGAGCTTTCTCAACCTTGGTACACATTATTCAAGGATTTAATTTCTCTCTCCTACCCCTTTCTAGACATGAAATCTCTTCTAATAAGATCACTGGCATTAAGGCTGATCATCTAGATTCTGGAAGGTTCCACTGAGGTACCTTTCAGCACATCGATGGTAAAGACAGTTCTGAGCTATAAGCATTTTATCATCTAATGAGCAAGAACACCTTGGATTTTATTTCTTCCAGTGTTTAGAGATTCTGATGTTTTGTTGGTGAAAAGGTTATACTGACTACTTTGTTTTTAAGCTAAGAATTCACTTTATAGTCAGGCTGTTCTGGAACTCACAACCCTCCATCTCAGGTATTCCACTGCTGGAACTACAAGCAGGTGTCACCCCACTTGGCTTTACACTGTTTCCTTTTTTTTTTTTCAAGTGTGATAATCATAGGATAAGTCAGGCCATGCTTACCACTTTTGGAAACAGCATTTGTTTGGATAGCCATTCATTCATGTATTCATTGGATAACAATTCATTCATGCATTCATTGGATAACAATTCATTCAGGCAGACATTCTGGATAACAATTCATTCAGGCAGTCATTGGATAACAATTCATTCAGGCAGACATTCTGGATAACAATTCATTCAGGCAGTCATTGGATAACAATTCATTCATGAATTCATTGAGTACTTTTAGCTTCTCTTGACTTTTCCTAACTTTAAAGTTAGGAGAGTTGGTTTTGAGGGCACTTTATCATATTGAAAAAAATGTGCAGGTGACTTGGGATGAAAGCATCCAAGTTCTGTTTCAATTCTTTCCCACCTGACCTAGGGTGAGGGTAAGCCTTCGGTTCAAGTCCAGAAGCCATCCTCCAAGATCAAGAAGCCAAGAATGACCCGATGTTCACATAAGGTAGGAAGTGATGGATAGTGACCTTTCTCTAGAAGAGGATGAAGGCAAGTGGATGGTTGGGGTAGAGTTTAACAGGCCATTTTGATTATCAACAATTGTAACCTAAATACAGCTGTGGATTGATAGATGAACTCTCTCGAAATCAATCCATAGACTAATCTGTGGAGGATAATAGGGATCAAATTATAATGTATCCATAAAGAAGATGGAGGTTTGTGTTGCACATACAGCAGGAGAAACTTCTCCAAACTTGGATGGGTTTTCAGAGCAATGCATGAAAGTCAGACAAACACTTACTTTGGGAGACACATCGAGAAACTTAGTATTTCTTAAATGAAAAAAATCCTGGTTGGAGATAGGTCTTTTGGGTCCCAATATTGCAATGGTGAAAATACAGGCCAGCACTTTTGGAATACTTAACATGTATTTCCTCATAAAAGTCTTATGAGATAGGTCCCATTTTGGTCACCATGGAAGCAGTGAAATAAATGAAGCTTAGAAAGTCAGTATGACCTACTGGAGGCTTACAGTTCATAAGTGGTTGAGGGAGGATTCAGACGGCCCAACTGATTTGGTGCTCTGCTCTCTGGACTCCGTTCTTGCTCATGAACCTGGGATAGGTACCATATTATTGTGGAGTTAAGAATAGAATAGATAACCCAGAATTCACTTCCTTTTCTGGGATATCTGTAACCTCTTGGCTTTTTTCTTCTATAGAATGTAAACACCAACATCACTGCACTCCCTGTTGTAGATACAAAGGGGAGAAGGAACACAATTAACTTTCCACACATTAGCAACAAAGTCGTATCAAAGCCATCCATACTGTATCAGGTGAGTAAGATGATGGACATGACCTTGGGCAAGCAGATCTGAGGCCCAAGGTCATTGCAGTACCAGGTCTGGGGAGGTCTGGGTTCTAGACTTCTCACTTGCTATGAAAGAAAACTTGAACAAATGTGCCTTGACTCTATTTTACATATAAAATGGGTTCTCTGTGGCATCATGAGCATTGATCAAGGAAAAGAAAAATGAAGTCCCCGCTGTATAAATATGGTAGAGCCATTCAAAAGATTTTCTCCCAATGTCCTCTACTTAAAAAACGTAACTACGTGTAATGTGTATGGGTGTGTGCTTGTGAACATAGGTGATCAGAGAATCCAGAAGGGCATGTCAGATCCCCTGGAGGTGGGGTCACAGGCAGTTGTGAGTCACCTGATAATGGGTGCTGGCAATAAGACTTGGGTCCTTTGCAAGAGCATTATGCACTCTGAGGCCTGTTTGCCAGTCTCTCCTCTACCTGTCCTGTGTGAGGACCCAGTGAGACACTGTGAGCTAGTGACAAGTTGAACAGAGGCTAGTCTCAGTTGAAGCCTCTGTGTTCTACTAAGTTACTTAGCTTGTTTGGAATTGGTCTGTATTAGTTACTTTTCTCGTCATTGTGACCAAATACCTTCAAGGAAGCAACTCAAGGGGTTTACGTTGGGCTCAGTTAAAGGCAATGAAGTTCTTCATGGTAGGGAAGGCCTTGGCAGAAAGAGCTTGATGTAGCTGCTTACATTGTGTCTGTGGGCAAGAAGCTGAGAAATGGATGCTGGTGATCAGCTCCATTTCTCTTTCTATTCAGTTTGGAGCAACTCAAAACTCTGCATTAATGGTGTTTCCTAATATGTTTTCTGTCCCCAGATAGTAGGTTTCTCTGCTGACTCAGTAAGCCAGATCAAGCAGAACTGAAAAGCTGTAACAACAGGTTTATTTGAGCAAAGCAACTCCTGGACAGGTTCTCCAGTCCCAGAGATCAAAGCGGGAGAAGCTGCATGCCCAAACTAAAGCAGGGAGATTACATAGCTTGTAGGTGAGGGGTGATGATGTGTCTGCTACAAGCTGGGTTTTTGCCCAAGGATGGTCAAAAGCTGACTGCTTGAGGCAGGGACTTGGGCTGCTGACAATAAGAATGCAGAACTCGACTTTTTTGTGTGTGCTTTCCCTTTGTTCTGAGATTCTCTGAGTGGGTGGGGTTTGTAGAGACAGGAATGGGGCTTTTCAGATCTTACAGGGGTGAGCTGCAGGTTCCTATGGAGCACTTCCCACATTCAAGGGGGGCAATGAAAAGTAACCACTTCATGGCTTCCTCAAAAGCAGCAGTAAAAATCGTTGAGTCTCACTCTATAGTTACATGCCACTGCACTGTCAACTGCATAACATAATATAGTGGCTCTTCCAGTGTGAGAGTCACACAATCTCTTAGCCCGTCACTATTTTCTCCAGGGAATGGTAGGAAATGATCTTGACTGGAGGTAGGTCTGTTGGGTCAACTGGATGACCTATGACCTCTAAGAGAATCCAGTCTTTTATTGCAACTTGTTTACCTGGACAGGAAAATCGTATTCACAATCACGTGGCCCCCTCTGAATTCAAGACTTCAGAAATACCTTTCAACTTTAACCCTAAACCCCAAGACACCAAGTCACATGCAGATCTACCAAGGAAGCACAAGGTCCCTCTTACAGCATCAGGTATGACGTGGGGAGGAGCAAGGTAGAGTGGTGGGGGAATAGAGTGGTGGGGGCAGTGTGGTTATGGACGTTTAAAATGTTTAGAGCTGAGCTGAGCTGAGCTAAGCTGCGGAGATCCAAGCTTCCACGTACTGGAGTTACCAGTTATGGCAAAGAACCAAAATGAGCAAAGTTAATCCAATAACCTCTCACAGTGACTGACTGAGCAGAAAGGCTAAGAGGGAGCAAGCAAGAGAGCGAGCGAGAGCCAGCCCTCTATGGTCCGTTGTTCACCATAGAAATTCACTTGATCAAGGTCAGCTGTGTCAGTGTGGACAGAAAAGCGCTGAACTGTCTGTCACAGTCAGGTGCGTCCTCTTCCTCTTGATAAAACCATCTAGACAGGGACGCCTGAGGAAGAGCTCAGTCTGGGCCAGATAGAGGGCTACAAATGGCAGTGCGCATGCACAGGGTGGGGGCAGGGGCGTGTTGCTCTTGGGTTCAACATGGAGGTGCTCAAGAATGCTGCCTGACAGGGGAAGCTAATCCTGGGCTGTAGCTCCAGCAGGAGACCGCCTTGTGTGTGAAGTGCTTTGAGTCAGGAAGGAAGCTGCCCTGTGATGCCTGCCAGGTAAAGCTCCTGTAATTGTGCACGGTGGAGCCGGAAAGAGCAGAAGCCATACTCCTCCCAAGGTCCAGAAACTCGTGGCTTTCTTCTTGAGACTCAAAGCAAGAGAACCCAAGTCTGCTGAGCGTCTTCCGTGTGCCAACATCGTCCAGTCTGCAGCTCTTCCACCACAGAGCCGAGCTGAAATTGGCTGACCTTTAACCATCCCAGGATTGACCCAAAAGGAGACAGCTTCTTTTGTAGACTAGTTCTGCCTTTACAGGGTGTGGTATCTGCTTCCTTGCTGTCTCAAGCCTTGGTTCTGCCTCTGGATGGAGAATAACCCGTTTTAGTCTCTAGGTGACTGTTTTGTCACATGTAGGAAGATAGAGGCCGTGTGCCTCATTTTCCATCTCCCAGTGGTTCCTTCTATAACTCTTCAGCAAACGTCTGTAAAACAACTGGGTGCCTGTCCCCAACCCTCTGTCCTGAGAAACCCCCATATATTAAAGCTGACATCACTGGGGCTGAAGAGATTGCTCTGAGATCTTCCAGAAGACCCAGGTTTGATTCCCAGCATCCACCAACATGACAGTTTACAGCCAGCCATCCTTTACTCCAGAGAATCCGGTGCTCTCTTCTGACCTCTGCAGGCACCTGGCACACATATTAGTGCACAGACATACATGCAAGCAAAATCCACATAAAAGTTTGAAAAATTATTAAAGTTGACGATTACCCACAGTATCCCAACCCTGCCCTAGCACACACACACACACACACACACACACACACTCATACCCTCTGTGATCTGACCATTTAGCACAGACATTCCTCCCTGTGCCCTGACATGCTACCTGGGTTGGCTCAGCACAGATTTGAGTGGGAAACCTGCCAGGACAGTTGCTATAGTAAAGTTGCATTTACACTACCTGTCTGGTTCCAGTAAACATCATCACTTTCAAATCCTCTCTTTGTGTAGTGTGATCCCACAAGAACTTGGGCAAATGGCACCTTAACCTCATACTGTTGTTGCCACAGAATTTGCTCCTGGAGCTTTTCCTCATACTGTGGCACCCCATGGTCTTGGGTTGCTAAATTTTCCTGACATCCATCTGTTTCATTTCCACGGGGTGAGAGGTCCAGTGTGTGGCCCTTAGGAAGCCAGCTTGCTGGGGAAATGTCCCTGAACTGGAAAGAATCTGTGGTGGGGCAGATTCCCACGCGACTCAACTGAGTGACAATGTTTTTGACACACAGAGGCCCTAAAGTTTTTTAAGAATCAGCTGTCCCCATATGAGCAAAGCGAAATCCTGGGCTACTCGGAGCTGTGGTACCTGGGACTTGAAGCGAAGAAGCTAAAGGTGGCTCCTGAAAAGTTCTGCAAGGCAAGCTTTGATGATGAGAATGGTTCCTATGTGAAGGTAAAGGTGCTGGGTTATGAGAGTTTCACCATGGCGGTGGGGAGGGTTTCATTGTATAAAGAGAAAAACAGAGGGAGTGTTTTACTGTCCTTTATACTGATGTACTGGGGGTAGGTTTCCCAAAGGAGTCTAGTGGGTCCTAAAAGAAATGCTATATTTAAAAACAAAACAGGAAAGTATGCGATTTGTTGTACAAAACCCTCTGTTATCAGAATGCCAATGTTCTTTATGAATGCTGGGGCAACAGATTTATATGCTGGGTGAACTACCACGGACTCCTCTGAGTAACTCTGGACCCATTAAGAAAGGAATAAGAGACATCCCCCTTGTGTTTCCTTTTTCATTCTCTTTCATACAAACCCCATTTGTGGACTTTTGGGTATTTTTTAGTATGAGTCGTTTTCCCATCAGGAAGAGAAAACAAAGCTTTTGTTATTGTGGTCTCTGGTGCACAGTACTTCATTTTGTTGCCAACATCTCCTCTTCCTCCTCTCGTATTGCTCCTCTGGGGTCCCTGGGCAATTGCCCCCCCCCACCGCCAGAAGGTGGTGGATCCCAGCTTTTGACAATGTGTGAAGGTGACGCTTCATCCACCAGAATGTGGTTGTCTAGTTTCCTCTTTGGACATCTCATTGTAACTTGGTTTTAGAAGACAGTCCTTGATGGAGTCTTAGAAGCAGTAGGTTTTCCCAGTGGCATGTAGGCCTTGATTCTCAAGCTACTGTGCACACAAATCAGCCATGGATCTTATTAAATCACCAGATTCTTATCCAGCAAGATGTGACAGATAAGGGATTTCACATTTATAAAATCATTCCTGTGATAACCAAGCCACTGACCACACCACACTCAGAAAAACAGGCATGTCGTTTCTACTACACAGACGCCATGAGAGGCCAGGTTCTCAACAGTTTTAAGTCAAGGATCCTTTGGAAGTCTTATATAAGCTATGGGACCTCACCTTTCCCCCACCAAAGCAATCTACACATACACAAAGTTTCAGGAGAGAAAACGGATCATTGGTTACAAATAGTCAATATAAGTTTTCCCCAGACATCATCACCTATTTCTTCCTGGATCTTTCCATCTCCCTCTGAGGGCATTAGCCAGGACCTTCAGTGAATGCACTGGACCTCAGTCAATTTTTTTCTTTTCGTTTTTCGAGACAGGGTCTCAGTCAAATCATAGAGAGTTTTTTTTTTTTTTTTTTTTTTGTGTGTGTGTGTGGTGGTGGTGTAGGGGTGGGTGTGTTTGTTACTGTGTGTTCTCTATAAGCTCCTATCAGCATCTTTATTTCATTTTACACACAAACACATCATGCACACAACCAAACACCCAAATAAACTACACAGCTACAACCTTACATTTACTCTGCCATCATACATTACCTATATACCTATTTATTGCTCACCTGTCACAAGCCTGGGCATCTTCTAGACTCTGCAACTATAAAGAGAGCAATCTATCACACACAGATTTTCTGTGGTTATTCAGGTAACTACAATTAATGTCAAAGTGAACATGTAAGCAAACATGATATAACCAGACCAGTGCCACAAAGAAGATTAAAAGAATGCCAGGGAAAGACAAATACACTCATACACGAGCAAGTCTGCAGATTCTGCCCCATTTCATCACAGGTCTTTACCAGGAGGTGAGCTCTTTGCCATGTTGATGAAATTGTACATGCTCAAATTCATGGTGTTGGTTCCTTCTGTATGAACAGAACTACCACATACGAGTTCAAAAGCACATGGTGAAATCTACACAAACACTCATCCTTTGTCCTCCCAGACTCTCGAGTCTGACACTATTAATTGGAGATTCACACAGCTAGAGGATGTCAGACACCGTGTCAGTCCAAATCCCTTGCCTGACGCTATAGATCAGAGTGAACACAAGGGGACGTCTAAAGACAACATCCAGCTCGTCTTCAACCACCAGCTTCACATGGCTCTGATTGAATGCCTGCTCCCTGCTTTCCTACTGAATGACGATTCTCTCTCTTTGAAGATGTTTTTATTCTTAGCCAAGAAAGGCCCAAGTTTCATACTACTTTCTCAGGATAGGATTAAATCTAGATAAATGGAGGAGGACATGTCTGGCCAAGAAATGGCAAAGCAGACACCAAGCTTACTCTTTTGGACTGAATGCAAAGCAAGGGCCACAGTGGAGTTAATCTTTTTCTGCTGCAGGCCCTAATCATACAGAAACACAAGTTCCCCCAAAGAGCATCCCATGTTCTTTACACTGTTAGACATGAATTAAACCTTGTGGGAAATTTCCTGGTACCACATGTGTGATCTGGGGTCCAAACAACCTAATCATTTATGAGGAGATAAGTTGAGAGCAGAAATTCAGAACCATCTCCTTCCCAAGAGTGAGTTAGATCTGGGTAGAGGAATCCAGAGGCCTTGGGATGAGGAGAATCCAAGAGTCCATGGATCTGCCCCTCACTGCTGGCCTGACTTCTGCAGGTCCTGCATGACCACATTGCCTATCGATATGAGCTTCTGGAGATGATCGGGAAAGGGTCCTTTGGACAGGTGGCCAAATGTTTGGATCACAAAAACAATGAGTTGGTGGCCTTGAAAATCATCAGGAACAAAAAGAGGTGTGGCGTGATGGGTAACATAGGAAGTAGAAACTGGACTGTGTGGCTCTCGGTGCTTCCAAAAGCCAATTCTCTCCTCCACGGCTCTTCTCAGTTCTCTTTGGCTTTCCTTGTTTCTCTCTGTGTCTGACGCCCTGAAGGGGCAAGAAGACGCAAAATGGAGTTTTGGATGCATTCTGACAACCTAGACATTCCTGGGGTCATTGGGAGGGATCCAGGACTGTCTGCAATATTGTGACCTGAGTGTGTTTTCTGTCCTCATTGCCCACCATCCTGGCCACTCCCCAATCACCCCAGATTTCATCATCAGGCTCTGGTGGAGCTGAAGATCCTGGAAGCCCTCAGAAAGAAGGACAAAGACAACAGCCACAATGTGGTCCACATGAAGGACTACTTCTACTTCCGGAATCACCTCTGTATCACCTTTGAACTCCTGGGGTCAGATGCCTTTTCTTTCATTCATTTCATTATGAATGGTTGAATAAGTGACAGAAGAGAAACCAGGGTCAGAACACTAGGTTTTTCTGAATGTGGTACTTAATGGCATAATAGCAGACATAATAGCCCCTCAGATAGAAAGGAGTTTGATAGGGAAAGCTGACATCTCACCCCATGCCTCAGTGAAGGCTGTCACCCACTTGCATCCATACTTATGCTGGGCTTCCCAGATGCTGAGTATTGGAGTAGGTGACACAGCACAGCCCTGGCTCTCAAGATCAAAACTGAAACATACCAAAAAGGACATATCTTTGCTTTCATGTACCCATCTCCTGGTTTTCCAATTCTCTGGTGCAGAGATTAGGACACAGACCCACAGGCAACTGGCTACTTAGAGTGAGCAAAGGATTTCGATTTTGAGTAAAGACAAGAACAGATTTTTTTTTAAAAAAATAAGCAAACAGGACCCTGATTTATGTAGATTGGCAGCAAATGGCTGGGTATGGATCTGAAAAGATGTGCTTCCTGGGAGGGTGCATGTTTACTTGATTATATTTCTCACAGCAAAGACTGATGCATTTCAAGTCAAAGCAGAAGCCCAGAATGGATTTATCAAAGGAAAATGATGAAAGGTGGCTCTCAGTAGCCAGATGTTCCTGGGTCATTGATTTAGTCACTTGATGCTTCCATGATACCGCCATGGAATCTGTTGCACTTCAACAAGAGAGTGGACATTCTGTTCACCGTCTCTGGTGATTGCAAAATGTAGTCTACTCTGCAGTAGGCACAAGTGAATTATCGTCCCTGCCTCTTTTAGCCATTTAACACGGTGCCCAGATAGGATGTCACTGTATTTAAAAAAGGCATGAGAAACCCAGCTCCGTTGGGGAGTTGCTCAGGGTCAAAGGTCAGGGTGTCTAGAATCAGCTCTCCTATCTGTATTGTACCTCCAAGAATGAATGACTTCCTAAATGCTGCTGCAGCAAGATACTGTCAGGAATGAAAGAGGGGAAGGAAGTGGCCAGGTGTTGACACATGCTCTTTCCTTCCTGTCCTCATCTTGAGGTCTGCACAGAAGACAAAAGCCATCAGTGCACAATGTATGTTTCTTTAAAAAACAAAAAAATGCTTGCATTCATTTTGAAGAGTTGCAAGTCAGCAGATTTCATACAATGCAGCATAGCTTTGTGGAATGTTGCAGACTTCCACTACTATAGAAAAGTGAGGATGGTATGGGAAGAGTCAGCCTTTATTCTAGCAAAGCCACGGTTAAGGGGCCAAGTAGCCACATTTGGTAGAATGGGGGCTCCCTGGTTTACCTGAGCTTCCATTGGCCCATTCTCATTTCCCATACATGTCATGACACTGAAGTAAGTACTTGGCAAGTCTATAGACTGGGGCAGACGTGGCTGCTTTGTCGATGGCTCCCTGGGTTTTATTCAAGAGCTGGAGGAACTATAGTTATGCATCCTTGCCTCCTGGTTTATGATTGGTTTGATATTAGAAGGAACCATGTGGCACGGGTTATACATGTGTGTCCAAGCTGACAGCCATTTACCTCACTCCCCCCCTCTTTTTCCCAGAATCAACCTGTACGAGTTGATGAAGAGCAATAGCTTTCAAGGCTTCAGCCTATCCCTAGTTCGGCGCTTCACCTTTTCTGTTTTGAAGTGCTTGCAAATGCTTTATGTAGAGAAAATCATTCACTGTGATCTCAAGCCGGTGAGTACAAACTCTGTGTAGCTGATGGGGCTGGCTGCCATCACTGGTGTCCAGGGAGGAAGATAGACAGTGTTTATTTATAGATAGAGATGCAGTGAAGACTAAGACATAAAGACTGGAGAGAGGAAGAGGGAGGCGATATATTGAGATATCTAAGAATAAGGTGGGGGGCATGGTTGGTGTCTTGAGCATCAAGGCATACTGCAAGAAGTCCTGAGAATCTGGATTTACTCTTTGGTACTTTTTTATTACCAGTTAAGAGTATTCTTGTCAGTTAGGTGTAGTGTGAGATCAGGGGCTCAAGACCATCCTCAGCTATATAAAGAGTCCAAGACCAGCCTGAGATACATGATACGCTGCCTTAGACTACCTTTCCCCAATATTTATTACTGTATAATTAATGAGAGAATTGGCGATTACTCTATAACATCCCTCCACAATCAGAGTCCGTAAAATCTTATTGGAGAAACTCATGCAACAGTCACATTGGAAAGATCCATCATGACATATAAAGGTAGGCACGTCCCTGTTGATATCATACTTACTCAAAACTGGTAGGCACCTGGGCATGACACACATGTAGGCAGAAGGTTTCCTTCCAATTCTTATCCTTACTGGCATTGTGTACAGAGATCTATAACCATACTGATCGTCTTATTTAGTATTGCTTCTTTGGGAAGGAGTTGGTTTTTTTGTTTTGTTTTTTGAGCCAGGGTTTCATATAACTCAGGCTGGCCTCAAGCACCGTAATCTGGCTGAGGCTGACCTTGAACTCTTGATCCTCTAGCTTCTACCTCCCCCAAGTGTTAAGACTACCAGCATGCACCACTGTGCCTGCTAGGAATTGATTCTTAGATCTGTGCCACCCCACTGGACGACGAGAGCCGGGGCCACTTCTTCTCACCGTCATGTCTTCAGGATCTAACATAGAACCTGGTACCAGAAACAGAAGGCAACAAATGATTGTAATGGCTGTCAATTCAGAGCAGTGACTCGGGATAAGATATAAAGAACTGGTTCATAAACCAGCATAACTCACAGAGAGGCAACTATTCTTAATTTGTCTCTTCTCTACATCCTTAAAAGCAATTCATTTCGTTTTGAAAACTGTTCCTGGGTTAAATTTTTGTGATTAAAGATTTTCAAGATAGAGAGATGCTGTCACAGCTGATTGGAGCCTCATAAGGATGGAAATATATTGATTTATTCACCACACCCAGTTTCAAATTGTCAGCTTCCCAGCTCCAAAGGGTCCCATAATACCTATGGTCTTTAGATTTAGGGGACTGGATTCCACCAAGGAACCCCACAAGATTGTCCCCAGCCAAATCAGATAACAGATTTCTTTGAGACACGAGTCGAATGTACTCAGTAAGTGTGTCCCTTAGGGAAATAAAACACAAACCAGGAGGGTGCTTTGTGAACAGGCATTAAAAATCAGGGAATTGTTCTTGTGTCTTTAGTGTTTATAGTGCATGAGTTTTGAGTGACCGTAGCGTTGCTCCCTTCTAAGAGAACTTTCTCCCATAAGAATGGAGAGGGGAGGGCGTGTCTGTCAGTTTTCCATTGCTGTGACAAAATACTGATGAAAATTAGCTTCCAAGGGGGAGGAAGGTCTGTTTTGGCTGATGGCTTCAATCTGTGGTCAGTTGCCGTCATCGTTTTTGGAACTGTGGCAAAGCAGGACATCATTACAGAGAGTAGAGCTATTAATTTCATGGTGACCATGAAGAGAGTTCTCAGTAACCCCTTCCCTGCCAGGCCCCAGTGAGCTAACTTTCTTCCACTAGACCCCACCTCCTAAAGTCCCTGCCACCTCCCCATAGTGCTACAGGCCAGCAACTAAGTTTGCAGCACACAAGCTGGTGGGGATATATAAGATCCAAGATACAACCGAGGGCCAGCCTCATTTAGTGAAGGAGCCTCTCCATTGAGCTGGAGACACACAAGAAAGTCTTGCTCTTTTAAGCATTTTGCTATCTATCCTCCATGGATTTATGGACATTCTTCTGAAAAGTATAGATGGAGAGACGTGTGTTTTGTGTCAGGTACCAGAGACTTCAGATTGGCTCTGCTGTGCCCTGTGTACATGTTAGTTCAGTAAGTAATCCTCTGAAAGGGAGACCCTTGAGACACAGTTAGCCTTGGCTATCACAGTTTCACCAGGTTTCACACTGAGACAAGAGGTTAGAGCTCTGCCTTGATCTGTGACTTGACTAAACACCTGGCTCCCAAAACTCACGAGAGTCATACAGCTCCATAAAATCTATCTATCTATCTATCTATCTATCTATCTATCTATCTACCTACCTATCATCTATTTATCTATCTATTGTCTATCAATTCACTGGTTCTATTATATCATAGCAGAGCACTAAGGATAGAATTTCTTATAAACATTACATATATTCATCCAATAGCATTTGTAAGGCCTTAAGCAAGCCAAGCAAACAATCAGGTACCAAAGGACATGTAAATAAACTGATAATTGTCAGGAGTTGTTGCACAACCAGTAAGGGAAGAGACAAAATATATGCAAATGAAGGAATGCAAAGCAGTGGATACTGGGTCCAAATCAGATACTGACCACAAGTCAATGTGAAGTCCCAGTACAGCAAGACAATGGGCAGTGGAGAAGATGTGGGAAGACCTTTGAAGTGGTTGTATTGGAACAGGACTGTCCTTGTATAGGTGTGACACATAGGGAAGGAAAGAGCCTGGGTAGCATTAAAGTAAATAAACTTAACAGACATCTTCTTCTCTCTAGGAAAATATTGTGTTGTACCAGAGGGGCCAAGTAACCGTTAAAGTCATTGACTTTGGATCAAGCTGTTATGAACACCAGAAAGGTAGGCCCTTTGCCAGCCTCTCCATCTGAGTTCTGCTATTGTAATTTCTCTCTATTTGCACCCCAGGCTACCCCAGTGCTAGCCTGGGCTTAACCATCACAATTGCCAGAATGCCAGGTGCTCCACATCTCCAAGTCCAAGTTTTTCATCTATAAAAGGAGAGAGTTGTTTCCAAAGAGTGTCCAGACTAGTTCTCATAATCCATAGCTATGGAATGACCCATGAGCACTGGGTCCCCAAACTGACTATATGGGCTTAGAATCACTCCAGTGCTCTGGGACATTATAGTTCCCAGGCACCCACCTTACATGTGTCAAATCCAAATTTCTGGTGAGTACTCAGGAGATTGCACTTTAGAAAATATTCACTCTACAGTTTAGAGTGAATCACTGCCGGTGATTCAGCCTCTGGACCTTTTCAAGCTACAACCTAGAAGGGAACCCTGGGGCATATTCAAACCTACCTTCACTGAACCTCATCATCTGCCTCTCTGCCTTTTACAAGTCTGATGTAGAGAATATGTCCCAGCTATATGTCATTCATTCGTCTAGGTACAAAAAGACAGAACCCCAAACCCTAATATTGTTTCACAAAAGTGAGATAGCATCTGGTTATGTATTCCAGGCTAGCCAGGAAGGAGCCAGGGGTCCTTCTGCCTCTACCTCTCAGATGCTGGGATCACAGATAGGTGCCACCCGACCCGGCTAACTTCATGCTTTAAAACGCCTCGTGTAAGATATGGGCTGTAGCTCAGTTGCTAGAGTGTTTACCTAGAATCGACCTAGGAACTATCGGGTCTAATCACAGCAACAAATTAGCCAGGTGTGGTGACACTCACGTGAAATCCTAGCTTTGGGGAGGTAGAGAGGCAGGAGGATGAGGATGTTCTAGGGACCCCTTTGACAAACCTCAGTCTCCAAAATATTTGCATTACAATTCATAACAGTAGTAAAATTAAAGTTATGAAGTAGCAACAAAAGTAATTTTATGGTTGGGGTCACCATAACATGAGGAACTGTATTAAAGGGTTGCAGCATGAGGAAGGTTGAGAATCACTGCCCTAGGTAATATTCAAAGCTACTTTGTGAGTTTGAGGCCAGCTTGGGCTCCGTGAAGCCTTGTTTACAAACAAACAAAAGCCCAACAAAATGAAATTTAAAAATGTATGCATAAGTGCTTGACAAGCCAGTTTTATAAGCAAGTAGAATAGAATAATTTATTTTTAAATAATGAAATCTTGAAGTTGAGGAATCAGTACATCTTCACTTGACCAACTTAACAACAGAGATGTGATTATAGATAGGGCCACTGCCTCTCTCTGCACCCACCCAATAATCAGAAATCATGGTCACGTGGAAATTACCAAAAAGTCCATCTCTCTGTCTCCAAGCCTCTCACCTCTAAAATCCAGGGTTCCTGCAGCATCATTCTGACTTGGTTACTTCCCTACCAAACAGTGACATTCTCCGAAAGCTGTCTACCTGAAGTTTGAAAATTTAAGTTTATATTAGCCTTACGGTTTGCTTTTGCTGTTGTTGGTATTCAAACTTTATTTTTAAGACAGGGTCTGATATATATAAGAATGTGTATACAAACTTGTGGGGCTTGCTGGCCCCACACATAGTTTAGAAGCTAACGTTCTCATTGAAAAGCACCTTAATACAATGACAGCTGGCACATGTAACAATGATAGAAAGTTAGTGCTTACGCTGGGCAGTGGTGGCGCACACCTTTAATCCCAGCACTTGGGAGGCAGAGGCAGGTGGATCTCTGTGAGTTCCAGACCAGCCTGGTCTACAAGAGCTAGTTTCAGGACAGCCTGAAAGCCACAGAGAAACCCTGTCTCAAAAAAAAAAAAAAAAAAAAAAAAAGAAAGTGCTTTCAACTTGTGAAGGGCTCTTACAGCAGAGCTCTAAAACTCTGCTCTCTCGTCACTTGGTACAGTACCATTAACCAAAGTCAAGTGTCTTTGAATTGTATTGACTGCTCAGTTACAGCCATTCAGCTAAAGAAACTAAATCACACAGCTTTTTGGTTAAGTGGCAGACGTCTTCCTCGGTTTGATGTGCTAGCTTTCAATTGTGGCCACAGGAAAAGCAACTCCTTACAGTTGCGGCTTCACAGGCATCTTAAAAAGCCTGCACTGAGAACCGTGTGTCTTCCCTCCCACCTCCCTGTGTCTGTGCCCAGCCTTCTCCTGCTGTCAGAATGTAGCCCAGAATAGCTTTGAACTAAACAAGTAGCCTAGGCTGGCCTTGAACTTTCATCCACTGGCCTTATTCTCCTAAATGCTAGGACTAAATGTGTATAGCATCGTACACACAGCTAGCAGGCTTGTGTGTTTGTGTGTTGTAGGGGGAGGTGTCGTTATTTAGTTTTCTTTTTAAAACAGCTAATTTAAATTTACTTCCTTGGCATTTACTCCTTTGGAGTTCCTCATCAATTAGATGGAGGTAACCATCAGCTCCTGGGAGGATGAATCTGTTGGTAGATAATGGAAGAAACCCACAGAGGGGGGTTGTGTATGAGGGCGGTGCTCTAAGTTAGTCACCTGCTCTAAATTAGGCATCTGGAGAAAGCTTTGTGTCGAGGTCTCTCTCTCTTTGCACCACAGTGTATACCTACATCCAAAGCCGGTTCTACCGATCCCCAGAGGTGATTCTGGGCCACCCCTACAACATGGCCATTGATATGTGGAGCCTGGGCTGCATCATGGCCGAGCTCTACACCGGATACCCACTGTTCCCCGGGGAGAACGAGATTGAGCAGCTGGCTTGCATCATGGAGGTGAGGGGGTGGGGTGTCAGCCGCCGCCAGCATAGGTGACGTCCTGGGATGGATAACCTCCCTTCCCAGTCACTGAGTTCCATCAGACCCAGCAAGGGCAGTGCCCTGTGTACTCACCCTACTTCTGAGTATTTTTTGTAATGATGTACTTGTGTTTTGCTGACCTGAGTGATAACTTTGCATCACGATTTAAATAGTTGCCAAAGATGCCCTTTCCCTCACTGTAAATACTGACATTTTAAAATAAAATGGTGATACTAGTCTTTCAAAATGTCACTATAACTATGATAATAACGATACAGAAGCCAGTGTAATAACAATAACAATCTGAAGCCAGATCATACTGGTACCCACCAAATCGACCTAAAAATCTGCTGCCTGTGTTCTTAACAATCTCACCTTTCTTTTGCTTTGTTCTTCTTTCCCCTTGAAAAAAGCCGGTAGGTAAAAAATAGCTGGAAGTGATAGTTCACTGGTCTAGCAGTTAGTAAACCGAGGTCCAGCCTTAGATAGATCCTTATGGCATACCCCATTGTTTGCTGTGGACTATTGAAAACAAGCGTCAGGGGACGTGTTGTTAAGGCTGCAGTACCCTTGAACCACCCCTGCTTCTACCACAGGGGAGACTGGGGCCTGTGAGCTGTGTTCCCTACTGCTCCAGGCATACTCTACTTCCAAAGGATAGAGCTATGCCTAGGCTGTGTCTGTCAAGCAGGGCGGAGGGGGCGCTGGCTAATTTCTCTTTGTCTTATACACATGTGAGTTTCAGAGAAGACAGTGACTGGTCAATACTAAATTTTCTTTCCAAGAATATTCTTTTGTCTTCTCAGTCTCCGGGGCTTATTGCCCTTTGCCTCTCCCAACCCAGGGTTCCACACTAGAAGTCATTCCTCATTCACTGTGGTTTGCATGGAACTGACAAGGGATCTGGGTGCTCCCACAGTGTCTTACCTGTTTTGCATGGCAGCCTGGAATAGGAATTGTAAGACCTAGTCTCTGGGGCTGCTCTGCCACTGATGTAGTGTTGTTTACTTAAAGCTTTTTGCACCTTAAATGTAAAAGACAAAGTTTGGCCAAAGTCCCACCTAGATCTTGACAGCCTTTGAATTTGTGACTCCACAATAGTGACACAGCCACACTGTACTTGTTGAAGGTGCTGGGCCTGCCACCTGCCCACCTCGTCCAGACGGCCTCTAGGAGACAGATATTCTTTGGTAAGTTCCATGATCTCTTTGTCCCATTGTATCCAGTGAGGTGTCACTGAACTTGAAGACACCTACCACACCCTAGACAGGAAGACAGGCAATTTTTCTTTTCCCATATTGAAGGGTGATGAGGAGCTGAAGAGATGACAAGTGGTACATAGTAGTGGAACAGATGGCGTCTCACAGTGAACAGGGGTCTTCACAGCACAATACCAGGAGCACAGGAGGCCCTCTTTCTCAGATCTATCAGCTAGTACTGCAATCATGAAAGATTAAAAACACACTCCCTCCCCCAAACAACTTAGCCTTTCTTACCACGCACCGTGTTGAGAAATCAGGGCAGAAACTTCTGGCATAGTGGGAAATTCCACTGTTTACAGTCTACTGTTGATGGAGAATATTACTACTACTACTACTACTACTACTACTACTACTATTATTAGATTTGCATGTGTAGGGGCGGGGTGTATGTGTGTCGGTACATGTGTATGCATGGGGATGCCAGAGTTCAGTATCTGTTGTATGGTACTGTTGTATGACACTATTCCTGGGATGGTGTAAACAAACATATACTCACCCCAGAGAAGGAACTGCTGACAGACTAAAAGTAAGGATAGCAACGAAGTCCAATTGTGATCCAATGAGTGTTACTGGGGTTACTTACAGGAGTATAGGTGAGATGTCACGGGGGCAGAAATGACTTAAACACAGCTGCATCACCAAGAGCCCAGCGTGGGTGACAGCTAGTGAAAGTTGGAAGTCTGAAGCTCACTGCACATCCTGCACAAAGCTCAACAGGTTAGAGAGTGGCTTTCTTTAGTAGCCCAAGTGGTCTGGGCCTCTTCTAGGTAGCTCAGCTGATCTCTGCTTCTTCCACTGAAGAGAGTTATCTCTAGGCAGTTCTCATAGCTTATGTATGTTCGGGGAGAGAAGGGACTAGCAAATCTGTTTCAGGGACTTCCTGAAGCTTCTGAATTACCTCCTGAGATGAATGAGCTCTGCTGCAGGTTGACGTGCGTCACTTCCCTTTGGAACACCCTGAGTCTTAAGGAGCTTCCCTCTAGATGGAGGTTTATCTTGGAAAGAATTTGTTACACAATGGGTATAATCTCCTGTCACTCTCTACCTTCATTTTGAGACAGCACCTCTCTCACTGAAGACAGTGCTTACATTTTGGTTATACCAGTTGGCCAGCAAGCTCCTGCGATCTTCTTGTCTCCATTCCCCTGGAGTTACAGGTGCTGTCATATCTACATTTTACATGAGTGCTGGAGATCTGAACTCAGGTTCTCTTGCTTGCACAGTGAGCACATTACAAACTCAGCCTCTGAGGATTATCAAGTAGATGGAAGCCAGGTATAAAGGAGCAGAGACAAAATGGTTTCAGTCCTGCTGGTCAGCATGTATTGGTTTCCCCTCTGTGCTATTCAGTAACAAGTCATAGCTTCAGACTTCCTGGCTTCACACTCAGGTTTCTTTGGACTCTTCATCATATAAAAACTGAAAATTGAAGGCCCAGCAGAGAGGAGTACTCCACTATGGTAGATCTGTCCCATGTCATTCCAGTTTTCCAGTCTTTCAAGTGTGACTTCATATTTCTGACTAGAGATTGGAAGACCTTGTCTCCGAGCTGGGCAGCATCCTTGTTCTCTTAGCACAGTGTTCTGATACTTAGCTTTCCTCCAAACACTGTGAGGATGAGTACAGGCTCTGGCTAAGTCCCCGGTGAACTGATGGGAGCTGGGCTTTTGACTGCAAATGTTCTTCCCATGAGCTGCTTATAGAAATGAGCCTTTGGGCTTTGAAGAATTGCAGGGAAGAACAATGGGTGTAGGGGGTATTTCCTTTTGCTAGACTATCACAGCAGGGAAGAGTCATATGTCGTAAACCTTTAACACTGACCTCATGAGACAGCATCCAAATGAGGACATAAGGGAGTACACAGCATCTTTGTTGAAAGACACCAAGGACATGTGAACAGATGTTCTACCAGTATCACCATGCCTAGGTCTTGGGATAGTTTTTCAATAGCAACATCCACATCTTTGCATACTCATTGACCCAATTCACAGTTGCCCAAATATTAGGACCCTCTGAGTATTCAGCAAAAATGCTGATTCCTCTGATTCTCTTCTGTGACCCATGGATCTTGGGTCTCTAATGGCTGCTCTTTGGACAGGTGACTCTGGGAAACACCTTCTCATTTCCATTCTTGACTCTTCCCCTGATTTGGGTTGTTAACAATTTTTCAATCTCCAACTACTCTGGGTTACATTCCTAATCAGCAGGAAAAAGAAGCTGCCTCAGGGCAGTGTGATAAATGCTCCAGGTAGCAAGAAGGAGATGTGGGGCGGGGAGAATTAGATCGTAACTGGAGCCTGGAGCCGGAGGAGAGAGGAAAAAAGCAGACAAGAAAAGCAATTGCATAACAATGACTTTAGATGTTAAGTTACTTATAGGGCTGTGAGCTTGATTGTTCCTGGTTTTGGTTTGTTTGGGTTTTTTTTTGCAACATTGGGAGAAGATGAGTGCAGATGCCGCCTCTAACAGGAAACAGAATTGGTGTGGGTTTATAGGCCCTATATAATTCTCTGGTCCATTTACAACCTTGTAAACACAAGGATTTCTATGTCCACAAATTCCTATACACATATTTCTGGAAGTGTCTCTTCCAGGAACTCAGTCAGAGCAGATATTTTGGAGGCTCTGAAAATTACATTGGTTGTGAAACCAATGGAACAGAGTTGGGCATGGGGTCTATACTTAATTCCCAGAATTCTGGAGGCAGAGGCAGATGAATCGCTGTGAGAGTTCAAGGAGAGTGTAGTCTGCATAGCAAGTTCCAGACAAGACAGGGCCACATAATGACACCATGTCTCAGACAGAGGTGAAGAAAATGACAGAAGTTCATTATTTGGCCTCCACAGTGCCCTCACACACCACTGACTTCTGAGAACACAGTGAAGTACACGGACGGACTGTGTAAATACACACATTTGCTCACACACTTCACAAGGTATGATGCGAAATGGCCGCTCTTCTGAATATCATACAAGAACCTAATGTGCAGTTGAATGGTTTCATCTTCAGAGGATTCTACAAAACATCCTCAGGCAATCTTTCAAACCTTCTGGACTTCACACTTTTGGCAAGGACTTAGCAGAAAGAGTTGAAGAAAGGCCATTTCAAGCCATGGCTTATAAAGCCAGGCAGGACCAAACATTCCAGTTGTTGACAAAATTATGGTGTGACCCTAAAGAACCAAGGAAGGTCACCAGCTTGTGTGGCTTGTAAATGAGCTCTGAAAGCATTCTGAAATGTCTTGCTTTATTCGGCCCCAAGAATGGCTTCATTTTTTACCTTATTAAGGCTAGTGAAGAAAGAGAAAGGGCATAGATAACCCAAAAAGATACAACATCCTCTTGCCCAGAGATGGATACTTTTGCCATTTAAAATTTATTTTTACCATTAGCACCTCCAATATAGGATACCATTGGTCAGTGGCAAGTGTTTTTTTTTTTAAATAAATTTTTATTTAAATTAAAAACAATTTAATTTTACCAATCCCAGTTCCCTCTCCCTCCGGTCCTCCCATGCCCCCACCCCCCTATCCCACCCCCTATCCCCTCTCCAGGGAGGGTGAGGCCTCCCCCTGAATGTGGCTGTCAGTTGGGAGGCCTGGGCAATCTATGGGGCCTCTGGAAAGTGATTTAAACTATTTGCTTGATGTGGGAAGCATGTGGTGGGAAGCAGGCTCAGAGCATACAGGATAGTAGGAAACTGTACTGGGCATCAGTCGTATTCACTACATAAGATATTCACTACACTCGTTCAATCTGGCTGAGGCTATTGGATGGTTTTGTATGTATGGGTGGAGAAGGGTGGAATGGGACAGGCCTGTCAGACAGGGGACAAGAGCCACAGAGAGGCCGTCAAGAAGCAGCATGGTTGAGTGGACAGCTGTGAAGTGATTAGTGAATATTTATACCTGTAACTAAATACAGAATGTTGTTTCTCTGAAGATTCCAAAGGTCTTCCCAAAAATATAACCAACAACAGGGGAGAGAAAAGATACCCAGACTCCAAGGATCTCACGATGGTGCTGAAAACCTACGACTCCAGCTTCCTAGACTTTCTCAGAAGGTGTTTGGTGTGAGTTTGTCGGGGTGTCTTTGCCTGTGGGTCCCCTAACTCTTAGGTACTATGCTTTCCCATGTGTTTGCAGTGAAAGTCTAAGGCTGGGAGATGGCTGTTAAGAGCCACTCACTGCTCTCACATTAGAGCCTTGAAGTCTTTAAGTCATTTAATGTGTCAGACACTGTTGTCCCTACAGTCTAGGCTTATAGGTTCAGCCATTTTCTCTGGACAGCAGTGTGTGTGCATGTGCGTGTGCGTGTGCGTGTGCGTGTGCGTGTGTGTGTGTGTGTGTGTGTAGATTGTCACTATCTTAGTCTCAAGCTGCCTGACACAAAAGTTGTAAGTCCTACCATCTGGCACTTCATGAACTAAAGCCATGTCTTCTCTGGGCCTGTTGTGTTGTGTGCCAAGCTGTCCAGTGCACACAGCCTGTGGACCCTTTTGTATAGCCCCTGGATTTAGTATCCAGACCACATACTGGGAAGATAAGGGTAAGGTGAGCTGTAGACTACTATGCACAGCTGTTTACTCAGAATCTGAGAAATTAAGTTCTGTCCTTTAGTCACATCCCCATGAACAAGGAGTGGCCCATGGTGCATGTAGCCATGTTCCAGTTCTATGGTGTTCGGCAAAGCTTGGCTATGGCTGCTGTTTAAGAGGATTTGCCAGCCTGTCTCTTTGGAGTCTAAGTAGACTGGCCATGTGCCTTTTCAATGACTCATCATTTCTCTCCGGGCCTGTGTCCTTTTCTCTAAAATGAGTTATTACTAAGATACCTTCACCCATCAATCCTACAACTGTTCATTGTTTTCAGAATAGTGTGTCTTTATAGTTGTGTATTCCTCTGGAGGGACAAAGTGACTTTAGCAAAACAGTCTGGGCACTTATGCCTTCTAGAATGTGGGCATCAGCCCAGAGGACAATCAGTATTGCTACAAGAACCCTCTTACCCATGGGGGCAGTCAGGCTGTTTTCCACCTGAAATCAAAGATGGTTCCTGTACCTCATCTTTACCCCCCTATGTCACCTCAACCTCTGGAGGAGCCTATAAAATGAATATCCCTTAAAAAATGACAGAAACCAACACTGAGACTGGATTTGGGGTAGGGGTTACCCAGAACTCTAATCATCCAGAACATAGTTCAGGAGCAAAGCAGATTATTTATTCTATCTGTCTGTCTGTCTGTCTGTCTGTCTGTCTATTGCAAAGGATCAACTGCTCTCAACTCATACAAGACAGTAATGTTGACAGGGCCTGTTACTCAACCTGCAATGGCAAGCAGAGAAGCTTTGGAACGGCAGGCTAGAGGTTCTGAGCTAAGTTCCACAGGGTTATATGGAGCCCATTAAGCCTTGCTGCTTAGTCTTAAAGGCTAACTGCAGAAGTTCAAGAGAGGGGAGAGGCAGCTCAGCAGCAGTTCATTTGACAACTGAGAGCTTGTGTAGCTTATGAATTTGGTGAGTCGAGAATGTTCACACTACATCCCTGTAGCTGGAAGCTGGACAAATGATGGAAGGGTGGCCAGACAACAGAACCAGAGTGCACAGCCAATAGATAGTGGTGACTGTCGAGGTTTGATGTTTGCAGAATAGTGTATCTTTATCTGTTGTTCTTTTGGAGAAATGGGGTGACTTGAGCAATAGTTTTCAGATTGTTGAAAGGACTAGGACCTAAAAGAAGGGTCAGCCATTTTATTCCGTATAATGCTAACGGGTAGAATTTAGATTTGGGTTAAAGTTACTTGGAAATAAGCCTATTTGGGCTAGATAAGTTTGAACATGAAACCCCTTTGAAGATTAGTGTTTTTCAGCTGAGTGAGATGGCAAATGTATATAAACCCCCAGCTGTTTGGGAGGCTAAAGCAGGAGAATTTCAAGTTTGAGTTCAACCCTGGCTAAATAAGATCCTTTTTCAAAATAAGACTGAAAAATACTAGGGTGAAACTCAATGGAGTGATATCCAAGAGGACTTGAAGCTCTGGCTTTGATATCTAGTATGAAAAACACAAACCCAGAAATTTTCAAAATTGGAATCTGTGCTAGTATCTATTTCCTGGAGGCATTTTAAGAGTGGTAGAATGATTTGTTAGTTCTGTAAAAATGCATTTTTTAACTATGTAAGAAATTTCAACTATGTTGAATTACAACCCCTATGTATAAGTCTTTTTGTTTTTGGATATAGGATCTCATGTAGCATAGGCTAGCCTCAAATTCACTACATACTTGAAGCTGGACTTGAACTTCTGATCCACTTGCCTCCACCATCACTTCCATCCCACCCGGAGCTGGGATTAGGCATGTGCCTTCATGCCTGGACCCCGTATGAATCTGATATTCTACAATTTTCTTTCCACATACCTTTGGAGGCCCACATCCCATAGTTTGAGAAGCACACACCTTGTTTCCTTCTTAACTTGCCAAATCCTATGTTTCATTGGCTTGGATTCTTAAGTAATATTTCTTGGGGTTGTTTGTTGCGGTTCTGGAGACCGACCGATACTCAGGGTCTCATTCATGCTAGGTAAGTGCCCTACCTCGGAGCTACATCCCAGCCCTAAACTGTATTTCATGCAAGATAATTTCTAGGGGCCCTAGACAATTTGGTTTTAATATTGCACCTGGTTCATTATGTATCTTTTCTTTAAAAAAAAAAGATAGCTGTTTGCAGCCACTTTACAATTTCGTCATCACCTCTACTCTTTGATATCTTTGAGATACAACACTGCTAAAATGAAAAACATCTTGGTTAGGCATGTTACTATGCAAAGGGAATGTCAACAGTAACCAACTCATGTTGGGTTGTCTTGGTATCCAGATGGGAGCCTTCTCTGCGCATGACCCCCGACCAAGCCCTCAAGCATGCCTGGATTCACGAGCCACGGAAACTCAAAATACGGCCCAGGCCACAGATCTTAAGGAAGTCCAGTTTATGTACTTCTGAGATAAGCAAGGACAAGGCTGAAGAGCATCACCCCAGCAAAAGCAAAACAGGTACAGTCCAAGGAGCCAGGCACGGGTGAGCCAGTCCTGAAGTCGGCCCAGGATGTGGGCTAATTCAGCGGTCACCGTACCATCATGGGCTTACCATTCTTTGTTTTTGTACATTTCCTCTTTTGGGGACACTTTGTTCTAGCTGGATCCCTCTTTTTGGCCTCTTGCCATTAAGATTTTCCATTTTTCAATATTTAATTCCCTTTCTCCTTCCTCTTTCTTCCGCTATGCTTTCCCCTTGTGTTCTATAACTGCCTTTTACGTTCTTTTAAAAAATATTTTATTATTTGTGAGTGTGTGTGCTACCCACAGAAGGTGCCAGATCCCCTAGAACTGGAGTTACAGCAGCAGTTGTAACCTTGCATGTGGAGGCTGGGAATCATGTTCTGGTCCTCTGGCAGAGAAGCAAGTGCTCTTAACTGCTGAGCCATTTCTCCAGTCCTCTATACATTATTGTAATGATATATAATGGCGTGAGGCAAATTTTTCTTTGCAGTGTAGCCTAGTAAAACAGATCGCTGGACTCCAGTTAAGTGGGATTAAATTCTGCTCCAGCAGTCTGAGGTGTGGCTCTTAGGCAATTTACCTCTCTGTGTATCAGTTTATACATGGATGGCAATGGTGCTTATTGTTTGGGGTTTAGGAAAAGATCGATTGGATAAGCACAAAGTGCTTAGAACGATGCTGGTCACAGAATGTTCAATTTCCCCAAACTGATGCAGGACCTAATACACAGTGGCTAGCTAGCATTTGAAGGATTACTCTTTGTCCTTCCTTCCTGCAGATGAGACCACCAAAGAAACTACGGACAAACTAAAAGATGATGCTGAGAAGCCTGATCAGAATTCAGGCAAACAGCAGAGCTCTCTCCAGCACATGGGTGACACAGTCCAGCTGCCTCATCTAGCAGAAGCTCCTGGAAAGCCAGAGGCTGTTGCTGGGTCAGAGGTGACCACAGAACAACAAAGCACCACCTCCCCCAAGAGCACGAACATTTTACCACCCATCATATGACCCTCATGGAGGGTGCATCCTGTTCCTTTCCATCATCCATTTGTATTAGAGAAGGCACTTTGATTGTACAATACTTCACATTGCTTTTTTAATGCATAAAGGTTTGTAAGAAAAATCAAACTATTACTTTTTTTAGGGTGTGTGTTTGTGCAGGGGGCAGAGTCAGATGCTACAGCCTCATTCATGGAACCCTAAATAAAACCGATCTTTTCTTGTTCGTGACTGTCAATCTATGTCAATTGTTTTGCTTTGTTCATGTGTATTTGTACATATGTGTGTGCAGATGCGCATGGAAGCTAGGAATAACCTCGGCTGTCGTTCTTCTTACTGTCCAGATGGTTTCCTGAGACAATCTCTTACTGGCCTGAAACTTGTCAAGTAGGTTAGACTGGCTGGCCACTGAGCAGGGAACTGTCCCCCAGTGCTGGGATTACAAGTGTGATCCACCATGCCACCTTTTTTAAGATTTACTTTTATCGTGTGTGTGTGTGTGTGTGTGTGTGTGTGTGTGTGTGTGTGTGTGTGTGTGTAAAACTGCCGTGTGTGAGCAGGTGCTTAAGGAGTCCAGTAGAGGGCATCAGATCCCCTGGAGCTGGAGTTACATGTGGTTGTGAACTGCCTGATGTGGGTGCTGGGAACTGAACTCTGGTCCTCTTGAAGAATGAGCAAGCACTCTCTACCACTCAGCCACCTCTGTAGCTCCATGTCTGGTCCTTTTCCATTGGTCCTGGCTATTGGACTCAGGTACTGATGCTTATGTGGCAAACATTTTAACAATTGACCTATGTCCTTGGCCTGGTATTCTTCTTTGGAAACTCTGGCTATGTCATACCATCTCTTAGCCCTGTTCTTGCCTTCCTCTACTTCTCCCTTTCTGTAGCTAGCTTGTTCTGATGACAGGCTCAGCCTGGAAGTTAAGGAATTACCCACATCCTCTTCAAAGAGCAGTCTGGGGAATTGGGATGCAGCCTAGTCAGTAAAGTGGTTGCTGCGTAAGCAGGAGGCCTTGAGTGTGGTCCCTAGCACCCAAGTGGAAAGCTGGCTGCAGTAGAGTTTTGATTGACTGGAACTCAGCCAGCCCTGGGTGTTAGATCCCACCTCACAACAAGAAACATTAGCTGCATCCTCTAAAATAAATCAATAAACAAATGTAAAAAAAGAAAAATCTGGGCTAGCTACAGATGGCTCAGTGGGTAAGTGACCGATGCCAAACCTAACAAATAGTCTGCGTTTCTTCCTTGCTGGGAGCAAGATCAGCAGACCTCATATGGTGGAAGAAGGAGAGAACTGATTCGGTCAAGCTGTCCTCTGATCTCCACACTTGGGCTGTGGTAGGCATGTCTTGCCCCACATAAAGACTAAATAAATGTGGTTTAGATTGGAACTGGCTACTGAACCTACTGCCCTGCATGGCCGTACACCACCGAGAACTCAGCTTTAATCAGCGCTTTCTTTTCTGCAATGGATCGCCCTGGCTACATCTACCATGTCCATAGCCCCCCAGGGCTCTACCTTGAACTGGGTAGAGCTGAAGGTGTGTGGCGAACCCACAGCTGCGCAGACTGGACATGATGGTACACCCACAATACTACAACATGAATGACTGGCTGTTAGAAACTGTTTTCTGGTTGTTGTGGTTCTGAAGATGGAAACGAAATAAAATAAGTCCAATTGTGGCATATTTTAAGGGGTCAGTTTAATCAGCTCACAGCTAGGGGACAGCAGGGAACTTAGTGGGTGGTTCCGCCATTCTTCTTTGCCATTCTGCCCCTGCCCTCCTCCCTCTGATGGCTTTCTCAGAAAGGGTGTGGCCTTACCTTTCAAACAAAAGTAAGCCAAACTCGTGCAGCCCTTTAACTGTAATCTTTTAATTTATGTCCTTGCTCGCATGTACAAGAAAATCTGCAAAATCCGGTGAGTAGCGTTAGATGGCCCATCTGGTGTGGGTGGTGTGAAGGGAACTTTAGGGCTCTGTGTGGCAGAGAGGGGAGCTGAGGGAGTGGAGGCATGGCCCACCGCTGGAACACCGGGTGGGCCCCAATCAAAGGTTTGCCATCAGCCAGTCCAGCAGCTGCAGTCGAGTGACGTTTCCCACCGCTTCGTCCAGCTGTCTCTCCTTCTCATACCTCAGCACCGACTGCAGAACCTCCCCGACACTGCGGCCTTTCTCCACAGCAGCGGCTGAGAGCTGGAGCAGCTGTGGAGAGGACGGACAAAGGTGATGGAGAAGCAGAGCATCCCAAAACAGGCCAGAAGGAACCTGCATGGCTGCAACCAAGAAGCCATCGGATGGGGAAAATGAAGTTGCTGGGTGGGGGTGGGAGAGGGGGAGGGGGTTGAGGGTAAACCCTGAGGGGTCCACGCAGCTAAGGCTGGCCTTGAACTGTTGATCATCCTGCTTCTACCTCCCTAGTCCAAATAGATGGATTTTAATTGCTATAGTTCATGGGCTATAGCTAGGGCCGTGTACAGGCTTAGCCCTTAACCCTAGCCCAAGACGACTTTAACTCCGGCTGCTGTTGATAAAGGAAGTCCCCTGTTGACGATATGATACAGAATGTCATCTCTCACTGAGTCACATCTCCCCGCTTTCTCATTGAAGATGGGGCTTCAAAGTGAGCGTTTGTCAACACTGCTCTTGTTCCCCAATAGTTCTAATATTCTATGCTTGCCCTAATATAAAAGTCTCCTTTTGTGATGGTTTACATTGATTTCCGATTAGACAAGATGTAGACCCACTTTGAAATCAAACTTCTGGGTGTGGTGAGGTCTTTCTGGACTAGGTTAACAGAGGTGTGAAGACCTATCCTGAATGCAGGTGGCACTTTCCATAGGGTGGAGTCTCAGACAGTACATAAAGAAGAAAGCTAGCTGGGTGCAAGCATCCATTTCCTTCTACTTCATCACTGTGGGGTGCAATCCTCTACAGTAAGGAAGTCCTGGCAGCAGGGTCCTATGGTCAGTCATATGGCCTCCACAGTGAGGAAGCACAGGGAGATGATGGATGTGACAATGTTTACTTGGAATTCTATGACTCAAAAGGTGGAGGCAGGCAGATCTCTAAGTTTGAGGCAGCATGCTCTATAAAGTGAGTGCCAGGTTAGTGAGGGCAACATGCTTCCAAAAACCAAAGACTAAAACAAGTCAGCCTGGTAGCATAGGCCAGTCACTCAGTTATTAGGAAGGCTGAGGCAGGACTTTTGCAAGCTCAAGCCCAGCTTGAGTGACTCAGTGAGCTTCCATCTCACATGAAGTATTGCTGGGGAGGAACAGTTACCTTGTATGTGTGTGACCCTGGGTTCAATTCCCAGGTCAGGGGCAGGGCAAAGTTTCAGCAAAGAATTCAGAGGTATAAAGGAACACTAAGTGGAAATGTTAGGGCTAAAAATTACATTAAACACATATAATAAGAGGGTATGAGATGGAGGAGGCCACAGAAGGAAGATAACAAAATGGAAACATTATCCAAGACTAAAGACATAAGCAGAACTTTGGGCCTGCGAATACGACTCAAAAGGTTTCACTCTCCCATCCTTAGGATCAGAGGGGAGGGGAGGAGATGCGGTATGGAAGAACAGCTGAAGGACCACGACCAAATGCTTCCTCAGCTTACCTCAAGTCAAGAAGCTCAGCATACTTAACGAGACAAAAGAAATCCACCCCAAGACCTGTCACAGAGTTCTCAAAACTAGTTTTGTTTTTACAAGAAAAGGGTCTTATCTGTAGCCCAGGCTGGCTTTGAACTCATGGCAATCCTCCAAAGTGCTGGGATAATGGGCACCACCATGCCCAGTCTGTGAAAAGCAAGTTTGGACAACACCTCCTGAGCAAATTGGGAGCAAGGGAGGAGTGGGGAGGGAGCTAGGAGCATGAGAAGGGGAGAAGAGGAGCGGTGAGGAGGACATGAGGGAGCAGGAAGGTTGAGTAGGGGGAAAAATAGAAGAAAACAAGAAAAGAGATACATAATAGAGGGAGACATTTTAGGTTTACAGAGAAATCAGGCACTAGGGAAATGTCTGGAGATCTACAAAGATGACACCAACTAAAAATCTAAGCAACAGAGGAGAGGCTATCTTAAATGCCCTCCCCTGATAATGAGATTGATGACTGACTGACTTATATGCCATCCTATAGCCTTCATCTAGCATCTGGTGGAAGTAGAAGCAGACACCCACAACTAATCACTGAACTGAACTGGAATCCAGTGCAGAGAAGAATGAGTGATGGGCAAAGGGTTCCAGACCAGGCTGGTGAAACTGGCAGAAACTGTTGACTTGAACAATGGGGAGCTCTTGGTCCCCAGACTGATAGCTGGGAAACCAGCATGGGACTGATCCAGACCCCAGGAACATGGGTTTCAGTGAGGAGACCTCGGAAATCTATGGGGCCTCCTGTAGTAGTTCAGTACTTATCCCTAGCATAGGTGTGGACTTTGGGAGCCCAATCTACATACAGCGATACTCCCTGAGCCAAGATACATGGGGGTGGGCCTAAGGCCCTATCCCAAAGGATATGATAGACTCTGATGACACCCTATGGAAGGCCTCACCCTCCCTTGGGAGAAGAAAGTGTGTGGGATAGGTAGGGTTTTAGTTGAGTGGGGTGGTAGGGGAGGAGGGGAGGGAGAGGGAACTGGGATTGACATGTAAAATAATCTTGTTTCTAATTCAAATAAAAAGTGAAATAAAATAAAAAGCAGTATGTTCTAAAGAGAGAGAGAGAGAGAGAGAGAGAGAGAGAAAGCCTTATTCCTCCATTTCTTCTTGGTTTCTCAGAGAATATTTTTTTGTTGGATGCTGGAATTCGAACCCCTCTATCTCCCCCTGTCTATCCTAGGCCTCAAAACAAATGTCAACAACAAAAACCAACACTAAAACTCAAGATGTTAGAACATCCTGCTCCTGTCTTTTGATTTAATCCCCAAGTGTCTATGAAGACACCTCTAAGGGTCACAACCAAAGGCTTAGAAACTCTGGTTTGGGTATAAAAATGCCACTCGTTCCCTCCTGTGCTTTTGATTCTTTGCTCTAGTATTTATCTTTCTCCTTAGGATCACCATGGGCAGTTAGTCTTCGGTTTTCTTAGACTCTCTATGACAAGGTAGCCTCAAGAATTAGGATAAGTTTGATCCTGAAAATTAAAGATAAAGAGGCTAATGTTTTGCTGTAATATTGTCTAGCCCCAATATAATCTGGGTGGTAGAAAACTTTGGCCAAAGGCTGGAAGCTTAAGTTAAAATACATCCTCCAGTATATCTGTTCGAGAGGCATCCAGGGAAGTAGTATAAAGTGCCTATGTACTGGCGGCCTTCCTGGCACTCCATCAGGAAGGGGGCTACGGCAAAGAGAAACATCAAAGAAAAACTCATGATCTTAAGTGATCCCTGTCTATGTCCAAACTGTACTTTTCCAATGAGAATCAACAGAACACAGGGACCAGGGGCTGTGCCTCCTCCTACTGCATAAAGTTCTACTTCAAGCTTGCATTCTTCCCAAGCCACCAAAGAAAAGCAGCAGCCCTAGAGGACATAGTGAGAGTGCAACCCTCTATTGACTATTCTTTCTTATGCCTATACCACACCCCTTAAAACAAGTGCCTGGTCCCAGGGGATAATCCACATGTACACCCTGTTTTCAATCAAAGACCTTCGACAATTCAGGGAGGAGCTTGAGAAGGACCCGCACAGACTTAACAGTCACTTTCAGACCTTAGCTTTAGTCCTGGATTTTGAGGCCTTGTTGCGCCCCTGGAGAAAAACAGACACTCTGGGAGGAAGCTAAAAAACAGACAATTAGTCAGTGTCCTAATGTGCAAGAACTCACTGATTATAACAAGCTAGTAGGGACCACAGGTGCAGAATGATGATAAAAAAGCCTAATTACATACATAAAATGCATTAAAAAACTATTAGCTAAGACAGTATTAGAGAGGACACACATACATAAATCCTGCCTTATCTCAACAGGCTAATTGAAGCTTTCAGAAGTCCATCAAACAGTCTCTCATCTCCCAAAAGACAAGCCCTTTAAGGTCAACATTTTATTGGACTGACAGCTACTGGAATTTGTAGAGAGCTTCATAAACTACAGATGGGACCTCAGACCCCTCAGGTTCATCTGTTGGACACTGTCTTCTGAGATCTGGTGGGAAACCAATGAAGAAAGAAAAATGAGCCCAGATGGTTGTACTTGCCACTGAAGGCACTTTTGGCTAGATCAATACCCCAAGGAATCCTTATAGTAAGTTCCTAGGTCATGTCTGCTCAAGAACAACAGCCCAGCCGTTAGGAATGTTACTAAAGCAACATCTTTCCCTTGTGGCCATGTCTGACATGCAAGGACCCAAGGGCCTGCCACTGGGAAGTGACTGACCCCCTCCAATCTCAGAGTAGGAAGGGGCTAATCCCTAACTAAGGGCGCCAGGGGACAGGTTGGACACAGTTCCTAACATATCCAACTCTGCTGAAGATGCTCCGGTTGCCCTGGACATGACAGGTAAGAAAGTTAATCTGCTCAAAGATACTGGGGTCCCTTGCTCAGTATTTACCATTTCCACTGGAACTTTCCTCCTTTTTTATAGATAGCAGGGGTAGAAGGAGCCTGCCACATACAGTGTTTTTTACTCCCAAGTATTCTGTCAATTTATATGGTTAGGTAGCAGGAACACCTCAATTGTAGTATTTTACATCTCCCTCCAGTATTCTGTCAATCTCAAGACCAGGTCAATCATGCATTCCTGGTCACCTCCTTAGTGTCCTTAGTCCCCATTGGGAAGGGTCATACTGAGAGTCACCTAGGGACAATCTTGCAATTTAGTCATGAAAGCCTCTGAAGTGCCCTGGGGAATTCTACCAAAGGCAGACTCAAATGTTTGGGATTACTTACCCAATCAAAATCCCGTGAAAGCCGGGAAGAAGTTATCCTAATGAAAACCTAAGAACTAACAAGAGCAGACTCTAAGCTAGAATTATGACCTATCACATCTTTTCTAAAACATGGCTTACTGATCTCTTGCTGGGGCCTATGTAACAACCCAATCTTCCTAGTAGTCAATCCAAACAGGGAATTCTACAGGGTACAATCCAGCTGCATCAGCCAGAGGCTAATCCCTATACTCTTCTATCTCAAGTCCCAGAAGCTACCAAATGGTATATATACAGTAATACAGTTTTTTTTTTTCTTAAAAGCCACTTTTCTCTTTCTCTTTCTTTTGCACTTCTTAGCACCCTGACTCTGATACCTGTCTGCTTTAGAATGGGAGGACCCAGTCACTAGAATTCTCCAGCAGCACACTTGGAGAGTCCTCTATCAAAAGTTTGAGAACAGCTCCCACCTTTTCCCTAGGACAGTAGGAAAAGATCTTAGGTAGCTAGTTTTTCCAGAAAGAGCCACCCTACACTATGTAAATATTTCAATATAGAGCCCTCCTGGTGTATGCTTAGATCAAAATACCAGTCTTAAACATCCTGGTCTCTTGAGACTACCATGTCTCCACAAAAAGCCCAGGTAATCAGTAGGAAGTACACTATGTTGGATACATGTTGGCTCTGGAGGCATGACAATGCCTCCTGTCTCCAATTACAGCAGTATTCAAGCCAGTTTCACAAAAGACAAGCAGCTTTGACCCTTCAGGGGATGGCTGCATTTTGTCAAATCTGTATTCCTAAATTTGGATTGATGACAAAAACTTCTACAAGGGCTCTTAACTGGGGCAGCCAACTAGAATGATCCTCTACTCAGATAAAACAGGCTCTCGGAGAAGCCCCTGGCACTGGGTATGATAGATTCCTAGGTGATCCTCTTGTTATTTGTGGCAAAGCAGTGAGGCTTTGCTGCTCTGGTGTTGGCTCTGTGCCTAAGGTGACAATGGGAGGGCTGTAGTGTTTCAAAAAAAAGTGTTCCACATCAGTGGAAACCTTTTCTGATCTGCTACACTGTGCCCTAAGACCGTGTCCTCCACCTGTCTAGATGGGCTGACTTTAGTGACCATGCCCTGGATCATCCAGAGGAGGATGGTTTGCTGAAGGAAAAGTTATGTTCTAAGTGGAGAATGTGAGGCTTGGCCAGAGAGCAGTACCTAAGTCTTCCTCATTACTTCCTTCTACCTTGGCCCCAGAGGCCAAACTGAGAGCCCTAATAAGGGGGCTCATTTTCAAAAAAGGAAAAAAAGATTATCATCTACCATGATCTGAAGAATGCCTTCATGGTCTATGTGCCATGCAGCCATCTGGAGAGCAAAGAGATAGCCACTAACTCACCCCCAATATAGAAGCAAGAAATTCTAGGTCTATGAGACACCCTCCAAACCCATATACCTCCCTGTACAATTTCACTGCACCATTTGTATTAAGAAACAAAACAAAACACTGCACTGGGAATTGGAAAGTAATGAGAACTCAGTCTATAAATCCCATAAGCTAACTTTCCCTGTGTTCTGGAGCAACAGGGTCTCTAAATATACTCACAGTAACCATTCTTTACATACCTTACTAGTCAATGGTCTGAATATTAATAATCCAGTATTAGACTGATCAGGAGTGAGTAGGGGTACACCAAGTAGTTTATTCCCAGGTCTGGGAGTTTTAAGTTTAGAAAGGCCAACCCAAAGCCTTTCCTTAGCACCACAACAAACATGGGAGGTTACTGTAGTTGAGGCACAATGAGAAAGCCTTAACTCTCTTAAATGTATGGTCCTGCGGCAGAGAATGGAAGGTTCTAGAGAAATCTCTTCATTTGATATGATTCAAGAGTCTCTTTTTCATTGTGGAAGAGTAAGAACTTGGAAGTTCCAGCTGCTGCCCTCTGGATGTGAATCCACACCTATCACCATACTATCTATTGAATCCACTAAACCTCCAGTTCCACTAGACAACAAGCTGAGAGACTAGTGACAGGTTAGGTGTCTATAAGTCAGGCTTGTGAGATGATTTAGTGGTAGAGGTGTGCTTGCTGCCTGCCTAATGACCTGAGTTTGATCTCCAGAACCCAGTAATGGAGAGCTGACTCCTGCAAATTGTCTTCTGCCCATGTCCTCCATATATGTGACATCACACACACACACACACACACACACACACACACACACACACACACACACCCAACCACCATCAATAAAGTGGAAAAAATAAGAGGTCATTATATCCAAAACCTGTTTCCTTCTTCAACCCATTCCAGAAGCAACATTTCATGTTTTGAGCAATTCTGTTCTATCAAAAACACAGCATATGGGTTGAGGAAATGGCTCAGTCAGTAGAATGCTTGCCACACAAGCATGAGGACCTGAGTTTGATTACCCAAGATCCTATGTTTAAAAAAAACAACAACAACAAAAAAAAACCTGGGTGAAGCAGTGCATGCCTGTGGAGACAGGAGGATTCCCCAGGACACACTTGTCAGCTAGGTACAGAATGAGACCCTGCCTCAAAAAATGGGCTGGAGTGTGACGGGGAAGACACCCAATGTTGTCCTCTGGCCTCCAGGCACACATGCATACAACGGCACTCATGAAACACATGTACATGTGTAATATACACATACACAAAGAAAAAACGAAGGAAGGAAGGAAGGAGGGAGGGAAGGAAGGAGGAAGGAAAGGAAGGAAGGAAGGAAAGGAAAATGCCAGCCTAAAGTGCAAACCTTTGTCTGATTCCCACACCAAGTCTCCCAGAGAATCTTCTATCGTGCTCCTGGCACCAATAAATCCAGAAAACAGAAAACTACTGCTTCTCCTTCTCACCTCTTAGTGTGTTTCAGGTGACTCTTACCTCTTGCTGAGAGGCATAATCTTCAAACTCCTTCTGCCCCGTTCTCCCCTTCCTACAGCTGTGTTCCCACATTCAGAAAAACAGGTGGACTGTAAAACCTAAGTTAACACACAGGAAAGTGTTCTGACTTTGCTTTCTTACCTTCTCCTGGATCCCTTCATCATCGCCAGCAAAGTACAAAATAGGGACATTGAGCTCCGAGGCAGCTACCCACTGCAGGACAGCTTGCAGCTGCTTGTTCTGAACCGTGTCAGCCAGATTGTGGTTGCTGACGATCACCTTGGGTATCTCACATCCCTCGGGTGGCTGTCCTGACAAACCTCTCAGCTCGTTATGGATGGCTTGATAGGCATTCTGCAGGAGGGCTTCAGCTGTCCCCGTGCCCTTGACTGGTAAGCATTCATATAAGTTATCTGGAAAGGCAGAATTTGGCCTGCTGGCATCCCCACACTTTTCATCTCCCAGCTCTGACAAGGGAGAGTCACAGGACTTGGCAATAATGAGACATAACTTCATCACAGAGTCCATCAGGTGTTCCACCATCTGCCCGTTCATAGAGCCATCTAGCTGGTTGGCAACCATCTTGCTTAGCCCACAGAAGGCACCACTAGCCTCCTCCTCCTCCTCCTCACAGAATTTCGGGGCAGGAGGGGTAATAGGCCTTTCACACGGACTGATCTCTTCTTCCCTAACGTTCTGCCCCTTGGATTCACAATTACGCTTACTCTTGAATATGGTCTCACTGAGTAAGTTTCGGATAAAATTGAAGATGACACTCATCAAATCCTTCTTTTCTGTTTGTTCTTGGTCACATATCTTATGAGGAGACTTGAGTCTGGACTCATCATGAACTACAGGTGCCTTGGCGTGGGGGAAGTTGGTGCTGGCAGCAGCTTCCAGGAAGCTCTGAGCATCCATTCTGCCTCCCTGGGCCAGGTGGTACTGAATCAGAAGCAAGGCTGACACGATCAGGTCCTTGGCCCAGGAGTCTTGTTCACACATAAAGTTTTCAATGACCTCTGGCTGCTGTGGAGGAGGGGTTAGGTCACAAGAATCTGGACTCTCAAAGGAAACCTCTGGCTGAGGGCTACCCTGTTTCACAGCACTATCGAGGCTAGGGCTTTTACAGTCTTTTTGGTGAGTTTTGTGCCACATGGTCAGTCCCTCTTTAATAATGTGCTCACCCAGAGTTTCAGCACATGTCTTGTCTTTCTCTGATTTGCACGCAGAAAACAAACTTTCTCTCATTTTTGATTCTGATTTCATTGCAAAGTTCATGTTGGGTTGTCTAGGGTCACCAGCCCGTGATTTCATGGAGATAAGGGAGTAGCTCTCAGACTTGTCCCTGGCTTTCCTGATGTTCTCGGGGAATTTCTTGGCAAACATCACATTGTACAGCTTACCCAGCATGGCATCCATGATATCTGTGGCCTTTTGGCTGCCATGAGAAAAAAAACTTCGTTTCACAGCGGAGACGAAGTCTGTGTCAGTCATGAGGCTCCCTGTGACATTGTGGAGGTTCTTCATGAATGAGTCGATGAGATCAGAGACAACCTCTTTTGCGTGCTTGATCAATACCTTCTTCAGCAGAATGGTGGCGATGGTTGTGTCTTTCACCTGGATCCTCAGGGTCTTCATGATGGAGACCATCATGTCGGATACCACACTATTGGCATAGGTCATGATCCCTTGACTGACAGTGTTTGTATAGTCATCCGGCCTGTCCGGGCTCCTGAACAGCTTTCTATCTCCAGGTAAGGACCTTCCACCGTCCTTGGCATCCCCAGCATTCCGAGATTCAAATACTTCCTTATAGAAGAAAGACTTCTTAGACCCAGGCTTGTCATCCGGACACTTGCCATCTTTGGTGCTCTCCTTGATCTTCAAAGTGCTTTTGTATCTTAGACTGGGGCTCTGTGTTGACCCCGCGGCTCTGTCTCCAGAGCCTGGAGCTTTGTCACCAGCAATGTTCTTGGAACAAGAAGAGACGGTCTCATTCACCAACTCAGAGGCTACTGTACTCAAGCTCTTGTGGGGTGTGGGCTCATCCCCCATATAGAATGACTGATGGATACATTTATTGTCAGAGCCATGGATCTTCTCGTTGATCTCCTTTCGGGCCATGGCTATCACTAGGTTTGTGAGGCGGTTGGCATAGAAGGAAACTTCATCTATGGAACTCCCATTACCAGTTTGGGTAATGGGGCCTGGGGAAGGGTTCTCCTTGTGAGTCATCTCAAAATGCAGTCTCCCTGGATTGTTCCTGTTGGTGGTATTGTAATAATCAACACAGAAACCTTTGCGTTGGTCTCCTGGGTTGGCCACTTCCTCCCCAAATGATGACTCTCCAGGCTTGAACCTCGAGTCCTGGAACCCTGCTGTACTTTTTTCCAGGTCTCTGCGGAGCCAGCTGAGCACTCGGACAGGATCCGTTGATGCATCCTGAAAAGCAGACGTTGTTTTGCTCAGATATAGCACAGCAAACATAGGGGCATGCAGGACAACCAAAAAGGTCAGCCTCCCAAGCTGGCTCCAGCATCACATTTACTGAGCAGTCACTATACATTTAGGACAGAGGATTTTAAGGCTACCATCTCATTTAAATTACTTTCACAATAAGCCCATGTGTTAATTCTCTTGCTTTCTTCATTTTACAAGGCAGAGAACTGGACAACTGAGAGATTCAGTTAGTGTGTCATTTGAAAATATAACACTAATTTAATGGTGCTGAAGCTGGAATTCCAATCAAGGCATCTGCTACTGGATTACGCTGCTTCTACTCCTTCTACCAGCAACATCCTCATGATCACGGGAGTGCCTGTCTGAACAGAGCTGGTACTGATACTCATCACTGCCTTCTCAGGTCTATCTGTTGTGGATTTTTTTTCCTTTGTTGACCTGACAAACCTCAAACTCACAGAGATCTGCGCGTTTCTCCCTCCTGTACCATCCTCACCCAGATATCTGTTATTTTTTTTAATTTATGTCTCTTACTATAAGAAGTTTCAGAAAAATGGGAAAATTGTGCCTAATTATTTGACACAGCAGAATCTTGACCTGCTAAGTGGCTTCCCATGACTAACTGCTATTAATGAATTGATTTATAATTGGGAGTTAGTAACCATGGGTGATTAGTTTTGTGCAGTTACAGACTCTCTAAAGGATGTGAGCTGTGATAAACACACACACACACACACACACACACACACACACACACACACACACACACACACAGTGTTTTGGGGGGGGCATGTTTTCAAGACAGGGTTTCTCTGTAGCTTTGGAGGCTGCCCTGGAACTAGCTCTTGTAGACCAGGCTGGTCTCGGACTCACAGAGATCCGCTTGCCTCTGCCTCCCGAGTGCTGGGATTAAAGGCGTGCGCCACCACCGCCTGGCACCACACACATTTTTATATCTACTCACTGTAATCTCTATGTGGCAAAATTTAAACTGAACATAGTACCATGTACATATTTATGCTTTCTTTCCTATCAAATGTAAAGAATTCTGTCAATGTAGGAATGACTATAAATAAAGCCCATTTTTGAAAGAACAGTGCTTTGTTATAAAATTGCTAATATGTCATCAAACTACTAGTTTATTATGAAAGTAAAAGTTATTAGCTACTGGGCTGGGGGATGGCACTTGCTGCTCTTTCAGAGGACCTGGGCTGGATTCCCTGCACCCATGACGGTCATGGCTGTCTGAAACTGATCTGACAGGCAGCAGGCACATGCTAGGTGCATGGACAAAACACCTATATGCATAAAATAAAATGACATGAAATAAAAAGTTACTGGCTACTATTTGTTCCATAGTAGTAATTTTAAAGAAATTTTTAAATTATGTTTTGTGGGCACGCGCGTGTATGTGTATGTGTGTGTGTTGGGGGAGGGGTGCCTGCAGAGGCCAGAAGAGGTGTCAGACCTAAATGTGCTCAGGCCTGCTGCAGACTGTTTGTCAGACTCGACTTCTTCATCTCAGGATGGCAAGTAATACAGAGCCTTTTCAAGCCCACTCTGAGCATCCTCAGAGCTCCCAGCAAAGCCAGTGTCGTGAGGCAGTCAGCCCAACAAGGAGGCCATCAGCCTCCTGCTGTGATTAGCAGGATTCTCACTTAGAGGTTGTTGTTACTGCTTTTTATCCAAGTGGAATGGAAGACACTTGCAAAAAAAAAAAAAAAAAAAAAAAAAAAAAAAAAAAAAAACAACTTTGCTCTGCCTATCATCTATGTCCAAATGCAAAGTATTGTCTTTACTCTATACACCAACTGGCTCTGCTTCTAGGGACGCTATTTTACACCTCTCTAGGCTGCATGTATTGATGGGAATACAAAATAATCTGTGTGCCTTAGAGACTAAGTACTCCCATTTCTCTTCTATCAGAGTCTACTGCTCCCGCAGCCCCCTCCTCTTATGCAATAGTATCCCGAGCTGTGTGGAAGGAGAATGCCGAATTGCTCTTTCAAAAGTTTCATGACCATGAAGGAGAGTTTTCTCTGCTCAGCCATCGTATGCTTCAGCAGCTTAGTTTAAGCTAATGAACTTCCCAGCCCTGCTTTTCTTCTCCGTATCTAGCTCGTTAAACATATTTAATCCAATTTTTTCCCATCTCCACCTCCCGAGTGTTGGAGTCACAAGCTATGTCCTGTTTGCAGTGACTTGTTATTTAAACTCTAACAACCATTGTTCAGAAAATTCACTTGGCAAATGATTGTGAACTGCTTTTTTTTAAAAAATTAATGTCCAATGGTTATTTACATATCCAAATGCCAGACTGATATCAAATTATACTTCTATCTTAAATTATATTTAAGCTTTATATTATAATTAAGTTTTCTCATGAGTGGTAAAGTTCACCATGGCAGAATTCATTTTTGTTTTTGGATTTCCTAGGGTACCCCTTGCTTAGTGAAAGGTGAAAGGTGTTGGAGTTTCGTTTGCTTGCTTTAATTGAATCTGATTTGTCTCTTGTTTCTCTATGTGAAAGAGCAGAGGTGGATAAAAGATCCAACAGAGGCAGCTTGGGGTGTTCAGCAATTTCATGTGAATATCTGTATGTCTTGTGAAGATTTCTCAGGGTTTTTGGCGCTTATTGATAAGAAAATATATTTGTTACAAACAGAAGATGGGTCACTTAACATTACATGCAAGTATGTGTTGGGCAAATGCTAGTATCTGAATAAGGTTACAATAATGAATGCATTGGATGATGTCATCTTTAATTTTGTGTTAGTGTGTGTGTGTTGCAGAGTGTGTGCATGACTTGTGTGAGAGTATAGAGAAGGACAAACTGTGGGAGTCAGTTCTTGTCTTTCACCCTTCAGCATGTAGGTCCTGGGATGTGAATTCAGGTCACCAAGCTTGGTATCTGTACCCTCTGAGCCATCTCACTTGTCCAATATCTTCAAAAACAGAGAATTCTATCCAATTTGTTTGGATGTTTTTGATGCTAGAACCTACTGTCTGTACACTGCATGGCTACAAGAGGGAGAAAAGAGCTGTGCCCTGGCCACCTGTGTCTGAACAGCCTTGCTTGAGGGCTCTTGTGTGTTTCAGCTTACTAGCTACTTTCTATGCTTACTTCTAGAATACTGAAGTCTTTCCTTTGTGTCTTTCAATAGTGTCTTACCTTTTCCCAGGAAACAATTTTTAAACATTAAAGCATAGGTGTGGTTTATTATTTACTGCTTTCATGTTTTATTTATTACTCTCTTCCTATTGGACTCTGATGGATACAGAGCAACCCCGCCTCCAGGGTTAGAAAGTGCTTACTGGATACTCAAGGTGCAGTGGTTGAAAGGGGAGTTTAAACTTCTCAGAATGTTAAGACATCCCGAATTTCAGGAGTTATTTGTGATGTGCTTTGGAAACTTTTATATTTCTTAACACTGACTGATTGGGAGCAAGGTTTATTTCATAACATTTATGTGGGGGTCAGGGGGCAATTTGTGCTGAGTTGGTTCTCTCCTTCCACTATGTGGGTTCCAGGAATCTAACTCAAATCATTAGGCTAATGACAAGCACCTTTACCCTCCGAGTCATCTCACCAGCCCAGAGATACATTTCCAACCTGTGGTTCTTTAAAATTTTAAATGTTGTCACTGTAATAATGGTTTTGATTAATCATAGCATATTTCTCCACTAAGTATCAAATTCAGGCTCGCAATTAGGAGCACACACTGCTCTTACAGAAGACCAGAGCTAGGTTCCCCAGTGCTCACACAGTATCTCACAACTTCCTGAAGCTGCAGTTTCAGGGGAAGCACACACCCTCTTCTGGCCTCTGGGGTACCTGCATTCACACACACAAGTTACAGCCCCTGGAACACATGATTAAAAACTAAAGTATCATAAGCTGCAGAATTTGCTGGGGTAAATTGGGAAATTTTGTTCCACAGGAGCTCATTTAAACTCCCTTCAAAATGGAGGACAGAATAAGGCTGCTCTTGATGATGGTCCCAATGTCCTCAACTAGTGCTGATAAAGGAAGAGCCCTTACCATTTTCCAGTCCTGGTGTTGGTTGTCTCCAGGAGAATAGACATCAACTTTGCATACGCCACTTTGGCTTTGCAACCAGTCAACCCTATCCGCCATCTGGTAGTATTGAAAAAAAAAAGAAGAAGAAAGAAAGGTCATCAAAAGGTTACATGAACAGGTAGGAGAAATAAAGAAAATGGCAGAGATGTAGGAAGCAGGAGCCATGCTTTCCACGGAGACCTGTAAAGAGCTGCTTCAGCCCCTAAACCAGTTATCTTCAGCCTTAGCTCTCACCTGCAACACAACTTCTCAAACATGTTTATACCTCTAGAGATGACGCCAATGCCTGGATTGTGCTATTTGAGGGACCAGGAGGTACAGATACTCTGTCATCAGCTGTTCATGCTTAATTATTTGTTAAAGGAACAAACCTGTCAGCTGTGTCTTGCTTTGTTCCCCACCAGCCTCCCCCACACCCACCAATGATTTTCAGTAGACACTGGAAACTAAAAGTGACCAAATGGATTAACTTACTTTTTCCTTGCCTCTTCTGTCTACCTGGGCTAATTTTTAAAAATAGAAATTTTGTTTCTCATCCATTTCTAGAGTACTAACTTACACTAGTAATCTTCCTTGAGATAGATCATTCTCTGTCCAATAAGCCAAGGATGCTGGGAGATTCTCAGACTCTGTGGTTCAGGGTCCAGGATATAGTAGTGACTTGGCTAATTGTCTTTTCAGGGCCCTCTTAACATTTTGCTCTGTTCTCTCATTTCACTGGTGGTGACACCAGCTACCTGGTTGTCTGGGCTAGAACGCTGAGATTCATTTTGCCCGGCATCTTCTTCATAAGACACCTGCCCTCAACACCTATAAATTCTTTCACCAGTTGCCAGCCATCTTTTTATACTTGCTGCTTTCATTGCCTCCCCTCAGAATCCTTAATCCAAACCCTCTCTTGGCCTTTGTCTTTAGTCTCATCCAGTATTCAAAACCTTGCATTCTACTTTGTCGTCTTTGAAAATGTAGCCAACTACCACGGTGACTTAGATATCCTGTTGTCAACCTGAAGTGGCAAGAAGGGTCTCTTTTCCCTCACTTTCTTTTCCTATGCCCACCTTCCTCTTCTAGGCTCCACACTGAAAATCCCCTAGCCCATTACAAACTCAGCTCCCATCTAGACCTCTCAATGGTAAGATGAGATAAGACACGCAATACCCCCACATACAATGTCTTGACATTCTCATGAAACAGACATCTATCTTCACATTTGGATTCCAGCAAAACTTTGCTTTAAAATTCTATTACAGTAAAGTTCAGCATCTTGCTTGCAGCTGAGGTCATGATCACAAACAGCTGGTTGAAAGGCATTGTGAATTTTAGGGGTGTTCGTCTGATTAATCCGAAATACTTGTTTTAAAGGATGTTGGCTGAGATGGGGCGTGCACCTTTGCTCAAAATTAAAATGAACACAAATAAAAGGGGACACCAAACACATTCGTAATAAAAACTGAAAAAATAACAAAAAAACGAAGGACTGTTGGCTCCTATGGGTGAAGGTGTCTGCTGCCAATGATGACCTGAAGTGGACCCCTGGAACTCACATGCTATAAGGAAAACTGACTCCCACACGTGTGCACCTGCCTCAACAACACACACACACACACACACACACACACATACACACACACACACTAAAAATATAAGAAGAAAAATTAAAAGTAATAATGCTTACACATATATGGGCATATTGCTTTTGTTTTGGAGATCATGAATAATCATTAAAGGAAAGTCAAAATATAAAATCCCTCAAGAGCTTTTTTCTGTTCTCACAGAGATGCTTATTTTCACACTCTACTGTTTGATTACTGAGCTAGGAAAATCATTAGTGTACTCCTCCAGATGACAGAGATTACTTGAGTAAACAACGAATTTTCCCACAATGAGGAACTCATGCAATTACTCAAGAGTGGAAAGAAACAAGCTGGGGCTGAGAGTATAGCTAAGCAGTTCAGCGCTTGCCTAGCCTGTGGAAGGCCCTGGGTTTGACCCAGTACAGAAAAGGAGCGGGGAGGGAGAATGGGAGAATATATTAAATAAAAATTCTAAATGAAAATCTTTCTTATTTTTTTTTTCATTGAGGAACTATAGACATTACATTTCTTAAAAGGGCCAGGAAGGTGTCTCAGCAGGTTAAGGGCATCTGTCACTAAGCTTGACAATGCGAGTTTGATTTCCAGAGCCCATGTGGTGAAAAGAGATAACTGATTCCTACAAGTTGTCTTCTGTGCTCCACATATACCTTGTGGTATGTGGTACCCCTCCCCCCAAATAATGTAATAGAGAGAACTCATTAAAATGTTCTCACAAGCTTTCTGGGTGATTCGAAGGGATGAGAACGGAGAATTCCTGGGCCAGGGTTAATTTGGAGAAATAATGTGATGGCTAATCTTAGTTGTGAAGCTGACACACCTGGGAAGAGGGAGCCTCCACTGAGAATTCTATCCATCAGACTGGCCTGTGGGAGTGAGTGTCCATGGGTATTTTCTAGATTAGTAATTGATATAGGGTAGCCCGGCTCACTGGGGGTGGTACCAGGCCTGGACAGATGAGCCTGGATTATGTAAGAAAGGTAGCTTACAGGAGCAAGCCTGTAAGCAGTACTCCTCTGGGTGTCTGCTTCAAGCTCCTGCCTTGGCTTCCCTTGAGAGTGGACTCCATCCAACATGGAAGATGAAATAAACCCTTTTCTCCCCAAGCTGTTTTGGGTCAGTGTTTTATCATAGCAACGGAAAGCAAAAATGATAGATAATTCAGAAGGTTTTCTAATCTTTGATTTTGTGTTTTAATGCTTTGTTCCCTTTGCAAAGAAGTTCATACCAATGAAATTAAACAATGTATCTTAGAAGCTCAAAATTATATATATATATATATATATATATATATATATATATATATATATATTCCTTTTTGTGGTGGTAGAGATGGAGTTGAGGGCCTCTTGCATGCTAGGGAAGCACTGTATTAATGAGTCTCACCTCTATATACCTATTCTTATGCTCTGGGTCATGGGCATGAAAGAAAAATAACAGTACTGCTATTTGGCCAAGAAAGGCAAAATTTAGTAGCAGCTTGACTTAGAATGTTGACAGTATAAGATCCACAAACAAGTTTTTTCATCTTGCTTCTATTTCATCCAGTGGGTTGCTTCCGGTAAAGAACAACCAAATCGACAAAATCTTTCCCTCATTCAGGCTGCCTACCTATGACAATTAAGACAGACACAACCTAAGCATAAAGAAGGAAGGAAATGATGTGGTCACTTACTCTTACTGAGGATGGGTTCTGAGATACAAGGAAGACTCCAGATGAGCTTTGTTGGTGTCTTCACTGTCCCTAAGTCTACCCGCCCCTCCTGCCATGTAATATATATGGACTCTGTAAAGAAAGACACAGAGAAAAATGAGTAAACTTACATATGGACCCCACAGTTCTTAAGACGGAATGATGACTTCGGCTTCTTATTTCCATGTACACATAGAAGTGAGGGGGCACAAAGTAACACTGAGACTCTGGGAGGGATCCACATGTAACTCGGTGTGTTCTCAGAGTTCTCAGATACCAACTCATTCTACTTGTGGCTAATGATTTAAGTGACTATTGCTATTCTCTGCTCTTAAATGGATGGCTTACTTAATGATAAAAACAACTGGTTTATCCCACACACTCCACTGGGAAGCTTGAAGGTAAGTAGGTGGGATGGGGGTTTCTGGATCACAAAACACTTTTAAGCACTTTTTTCAGACTTAAGAGAAATATATGTCCTCATAGAGTTCAGAAACCATGTCTCCAGTTCAACTCACTTCCTTAGTCTATCTCTTCTGAGACATTAATATGGGACATTAGTGCATTCTATTCTTGGAATATCTACCCAGCATTAACTACACACATGCCTCCAAGATGTTCCTCAAAACCCCGTCCTACTTGAGCCCAAGCCACAATTATCCTATCCATGACAAATTTCTTAAGTTTCTAGTTAAATATTGCTGCTTCTCCTTTCAAGTCTCCAACATAATTCGTTTTCACATTCTCATCCTACCTAATATGTCAACTGGCCACATATATCCTGTCTGCTTTATTAAATGGCTTCATGAAGACAAAACAATTTTCTTACTCATCTTGGTATCCCTCCTAATAGCTAATAACTTTCAATTTGGTGCTTAGTAATTTTCTGTTGAAAGAGTGAATATAGAAGTCCTGACCATTTGTAATTCCAGGCAGCTCCTTTTTCTCTTTCTTAAGATTGGCGAACCTGGAAATAAAAAAAGAAATGGCTTGCTCAAATGAGTTATGATGGTAAGCCATAAATCCTGATCTTTTAAAATCCAATGATTTGGTATTAAGTTTACCACAGAAAGTTAGTTTCTGGTTGGATATTCCTATTCCAGTAATGCAAAGAAAAGAACATTCCCAGATGTTCTTTCACAGAAAAGGTTTTCACTAGTTTAGTGTAACTTACAAACTCTTAGCTTGCATATATTCTAATGTCTTTAGTCTATTTTCTGTGTTTGTCTACAAACATAAAGCTTGTTGTGGTCTGCTAAAACTCCCTAAGTTTTTCTGGATGATGGCATGTACATATTAGGCATGTAAAAAAGTTCTTGCCTTTTGTTGTTGAGAGAGGGACTCATTATAGCTCAGGTTGCCCTTGAACTCACTGTATATAACTGAGATGGCCTTGAATTCCTGATCCTCCTGCCTCCCTCCCAAGTGCTGCTATACCAGACATGAGCCACGAAGCTTTTCAGATTTTGAAATTAATGTATACATTTCCCACAATAAAGAAAGGAAAACCTAAAAAAGATTCAAGGAGTCGAATGAATATTGTATTGATAAACTGAAGACTCGAACTGGGTATGACGTCTCATGCCTTTAATCCAAGCACTCAGGAGGCTGAAGCAGACAAACTGTCCTGATTTCGAGGTCAGCCCTCATACATAGCTAGTTCTAGACCATCTGGGTGACAAAGTGAGACCTTGTTACAAACAAAATCAAAAAGTAAAAACATGCTGGAGTGATTGCTCTGTGTTATTTATGAAATCAACAAAGAAAAAAAAAGTCACTATATAAAATGTGTCACTTACTTTTCAATGAATTCATACTCTCATTGTACAGATTGGGAAACTGAAGCCCAGATTAGGACTGATGGACTTATTTCTTTAGCTAGTCTAGCTCTTCAGCTTAACAGCCTGGGAGATTAGGCATTTTCTGTGGTCGCAGAGGACTGACTTAAAATGTTCCTCAAAAATTCCAATGTAAGGCTAGGGAGATGGCACAGGGAGCAAGAGTGCTTGCTGAGCAAGCAAGGAGACCTGAGTTTCAATCTCTAGCAGGCAACTCAAAAGCTAAATGTGGCTGCTCACTTGAGCCTGGAACTCCAACCCAGTGTGTATGGGGGGGGGGGGAGATAGGAAGAGAGAAGGATCCTGGGCCTTGCTAGATTGCTGACGACCAGCCTAGGTGCAGGTTCAAGGAGAGACCCTATCTCTAGGGAATAAGGCAGAGAGAGATTAGCAGCATACTAGACACATTCCTCTGCCCTCTGGGCATGTAGGCATGGCGGCATATGCCTGCATCCACACACCACACACATACTACTATACGACTATACAACCATAATGATCTGAATTTCATCTCCAGTGTCCACCTAACAAGTTGGGTGTGGTGGTTTACATCTGAAACCCCAGCACTGGGGGTACCTAACCAAATTAGTAAGCTCCAGGGTCAGTGAGAGACTGTCTCAAAAAATTAAGTGTAGAGCAACTGATGAAAATAGGTGTCAACCTTTGACCTCTCCCTGCATGTTCTCTCTCTCTCACACACACACATATGCACATACAAATACACATCACACAAATGACAATCAGACAGCTGGATCTCAGCATTTGGAGGCTGTGGCAGAATGATGGCTGCAAGTTTGAGATTAGCTTAGACCATACAGTGAGTTCTAAAGAACCTAGACTACAGTTATAAGAAAAAAAATACCAAAAACAAGACCAAAATATGGGGGTGTCAAAGTGATTATTACCTCAAACTGAAGAGGAGTGCAAACCATGAATGTCAGCAGAGAGCTGAGTGAGGCAGGGATGGCTAGGCCTGCGCTACCTGAGGCCGAAAAAAACTCTACCGGGCACTCCCTCACCCCATTTTCTAATTTCTCAAGATTTCTAAACTCATGAAAAAGCTAAATTGTAGCCAGTATAAATGAGGCTCTTCTGGGGTTACTTCATTTCTGGTCACATTTTGAAGCTCTTTCAACCAAACTTTAGTGTTCATTTTAATATGGATGAGTGTTTAAGTCTCCATCCCATCTTCTACTCTGTCTGTTCTTCCTGTCTGGAACACTGTAGAAACCCTGCAAAGCTTGCGGAAACTGGCATTGGAGTTTTAATTGACTTTCTTACGGTGGAGATTAGGAGCATGTGTTTCAGTATTCATCACGCCTTCGTGTGGCATGCCTCTAGCTTTACTGTCCCTTAATAGTACCTTCTTGCCTAGAGCCCCCTCATACAGACACTTTTCCATGGGCTACAAATAGCTTGCCCATGCCCAGGGCTCACTGCCTAACCAAAGCTTCAATTTTTAAAAATGTGAGGCTTCATGTAACTAGAGTCGGACTCAGCTTTACCAGCATGATTCTACTCAGGGTGCTGGAGAGAAAAGAACATGGCAAATTAGTCAGACAATACAGTTGAAAAAGCCAGAAGGCAGGCAACACTCTACTCTCAACATCACACCAGGAGGAGGGAAAGGAGTAAGTCCCTTGGGCCTCCAAAAGAATGGTCTGGGATATCAGGTCAAACCTTTAAGTAACTCTGAGGAAGAGGCGGGTGTGTGGGGTGCTGCTAAGGGAGTCCACTTATTTCCTCAGTATCCAAAGATGAAATTAAGACTGGCGAGGCAGAAGCATGAAGCTGAGTTGGAAATTTAAAAAAAAAGCTCTTCACTGTTTCTTTCTAACTACAGGGTATCAGAAAATGGGCTGCTTTACCAACCCAGTGGGCTTTCCTACCTCTGTAGCTCTGGAATAATGAACCACAGAAGACTCCAGAATATACTTTTAAAGTCAATGAAGATGCTGGGATGTTCTTGCTCAGCTGAAGATCTTGTTTCCTCCCCCAGCCTTCCATGCACCTCTTTCTTGTTGGGACTAGGGAGTGACATCAGAATTGCAACTGGTGACATCACTGTTTCTATAGCAACAATGTGAGGCTGCCTAAGATTGAGAACTCAAAAGGATGAGAGGGGGGGTAGAAACACACTTTACGGCCCTGACATTTAGTTAGAAGGACTGGCCTTGCTTTTTCCTATTAATTCACTTCTTTGAGTGTCTCAGGTGGGGGTGTTTTGGGGGGAACTCACGCCAATGGATTCCATTTCAAACAGCAGAGTATTATCAACAAATTCAGATGGTAGCCGAGGAGAGAGAGGAACCTGCTTCACACTGGCTCAGCCTGAAATTTTTTTGGGAGGTGGCAAAGCTGGTGACATGGCTTAACTGTGGGAATGTGTCTCTATAATTGTTGTGGCTGACTGTATCACAGTCATGAGTCACCTCATGCAAAAACAATTTAACCAAAGAAAACAGTTCCAATGAAGGTGACAAAAAACCACACCCACACCAAACAATGACAACAAAACCCCAAACCAAACAAACAAACAAAAAAATCAAAAGACCCCAACAGATTCAAAAGTTGGTTGGTTACTGGCATTCTTCAATAAAGCTATGTGTCAACTATTATTTTGATCGTTTTTCATCTTAAAAAGGTGCGGGGCTTGTTGGCTTCTGCAGAGCCTTTCCGGCTCAGGCACTCTGCATTGGGCAAGACCCTGAGCTTGAATAGGCACACCTGCAACAGCACTTTGCAGTTGACAGAGGTCCTTTATATCATTAAGTCACCTGAGCCTCATAATACTCTTTCGAGGCAAGTAGCAGGTGTTCGTTTCCCAGTTAGGTGTGGAACTGGGAAACGGATCCAATATTCTGGGTATTAAAATTAGTGCTCTTTCACTACTGATGGCACTATGCACCAACAGTGAGCAGGAGGCAGCGCTTGACTCAGAGATGTTAAGTGACACAATTACCACTCAGGGATTAGAAGGCAGCTGCAAAATGGGGGTGGGGCGTGTCAATTTATCAGAACTTGAAAAGTACTGAAATCAGGGGGTGGCCAATTGTGAGTTCTGAGTCAAGAAAGGCTGAGGCCAAGAAATGCAAGGCAATTTGCATTTACCAGTTCAGTTTGGTAAATGACACTGCTTATAAACAGTAGGGTGAGCTGGGTCTGGCAGTGTAGATCTGGAATCATAGTGCCTTAGCTACTCAGGAGAACTGAAGTTCAAGGTCAGCCTCAGCTACAAAGTTTAAGGTTAAGGCAACTCAGTGAGACACTGTCTCAAAACAAAGTAAAGAGGACTGAGACAGCTGCCTTGCAGGTCTGGTGCCCTGATTTCAGTCCCTTGTACCTTAAGAAAGCAGTAAACACCAGTATGGAGCATACAGATCTTAACAACTCTGCTCAGCTGAGAGGCCCCCTACTCAGGACCAGTCAGCTGCCTAGACCTGCAACACACTCTTTCTTCCCGGAAATGAACAATGAATGGACACTACCACCACTGAGCACTGAAAGACTGGCCAAGTCTAGAATGATCCCCTCAAACTAGGCAGCTTATTGATAAGCCTGAGGTCTATTACTGTGAACACATGAAAAACAGCTCACCTCAAAAGGGGACAGAGGTAGTTTATTATGGAGCCAAATATGAGTGACCAAATCCAGGTTACCCTAAGTTCCATGGTCCAACACTGAAAGTTCTTGTAGTAGCAGAACAAGGGAAGTTACAAATAAACACTTCTCAGACACATGTGTAGAAGCATCAGGTAGGCGGGTTACATATAGTAAATCAAATCAGGAAACCCTGGATAAGGACGGACCTCAGATGCTCTCTGATGCCATCTAGTGGTCCTCAAAGGCTTCAGGTGATGCTCACAGGATGTGAGGGCACACAAAAATGGACAATAAATGGCTGTTTACAAGGTTAAGAATAGGCCACGATAATCTGGCTTTGGGTCTGCAACATTCCACCCTCTCCGCTATCATTAAAATTCTAATCAATTAATCAATCTCTAGGATGCTCAGTGTACTTTGCAGCTTCTTTCTGGGAAATTCAGGTCACAACTGGCTGTCTTTTACTCAGGTATATCAAGGTTAATTAGAATGAGTTTTTAATTTTTTTTAAAATTTGAGACAAGGTCACCTAGGTTGGCCCGGACCTCCCTGCTCTCCTGTCTCTGCCTCCCACGAGCTGGGATTACAGGCAAGCACCAACATGTCCTGAAAATGATTTTAAAATGCAAGTGCTTTAATGTTTTTCAGAATATCCTCAGGCTCCAGGTGTCTCTTTCTAGAACAATACAGATTTCCAAAAAGGCCCAGTTTAAAAACAAACAACTGCTCTGGGTAAAGCCACCATCTTTTTTTTTTTTTTTCCCCATAGAAAAAGTGTCGAATGCCAAGTGTGACTCGCAGTTTTATATTGCATTTCAGGAGGTTCACGTTTCAAATCCATTTACAAATATCCCTGTATCAGGCCGGGTGGTGACTCATGCCTATAGCAGGGCGGTGAACACCACAAGTTCGATGCCAACTAGGGCAGGAGACCCTGCCTCAAAATTCCAAAAAAACAAGAACTTCCCGATTCATAGGTGAGGCAGTGGTTAGTGTGCTTCTACAGTTGCAATTCAAAACCAAACAAACACATAAACGACAACTCATGATGGGCGGGGGGGGGGACGGACGGGGCACTGATCACCACCTTGGAAAGGTCAGAAGTCCCTGGAGAGTCACGTGCGAGCAGATTCGAATTGGTGTAGACACCTAGGCAAGCATTCTGCGCATGAACTGGGGCGGTGAGCACTAAAGCCCCAAAGAAAGGGTGTTCTTGACGGCATCCGCGTGCTCTCACTTCGGCAGCGAGCGAGCGAGCGGGGGAGCGGGGAGGGGGGCGTCTCCGGGTTCCTATTTCTCGCCCCCACTTGTGCACTCTGCGCAGACCCTCGCTTTGCTTTTTCCGCTTTTCCTGCCTGCAACTTCGCGAGCGCAGAGCCACGGCTCCTCCTGACCCCAGCCCCAACCCCGCAGAGCTGCCTGGCACTTTCGCGCGCCCCGGAGTCGGTCCCCGGCTGAGTCTGAACTGCAGACTCCCCAGCGGTGTAAGACGACCTTCACAGGCCATTCCAGAGACGGGGTTCTGTTTCCCCTTTTCTTTTCCTCTCCTCCAAACGGCTTTCGCCCCCAGACTCCCTTCTCGACACAACCTGCCGCCCGCCAGGTCCTTTCTCAGTTGGCGCCTGCGCAAAGAGGTCCGTGAGCTACCGTTTGGCCCCGCGTCGTTGCCGTAGTTGGCGGAAACTCCGGCCGTGGGGCATTGTGGGAGAAGATGGCGGCCGCCGTCCCGTCCCGGGTTCTCCGATCGCTGCCAATGTCACGTAAGTGTCACCGGGCGCCGATTCCGCGATGGGAACCTGGCGCCTCTTCCTCGCACTTTCGGTTCACGTGCGACGCTGTGCTCTCGAGAAGGGGATGGGGAGCAGGGGTGGCAGGGAGGGACGAGGAGAGCCTGGTCGCTTAGAGCTCTGCTCGAGATAGTGCGGAGGTTGCCTGGAAGCTGGAGGTCAAGGTGAAGCCCTTGTTCGGGGAGGAAACGGGGATCGGACAGCGGGACGTGGACTGGATTCATGACAGCAACCGCGACGAACACTGCAGCCCGCTCCCCTGCAGACGGGGGCTGCGCCAGGTTGTGGCGCTTGGGTCTGCAGCGGACAGACAGACAGAGAAAGGCTGTTGGAAAAAGAATCGGGAGCCGGGTGGAAGGGAAAGCGTAGAAGGGTGAAGCTTAGAATTTGGCGGCATTGCTTACTTGCTCTTTTGTTGTGATTGAACTTGTTGTCAGCCCTCAAATGGAAAACATGCCTTCGCTCTTCCAGAGTAAGGGAGGCAAGGCACTGGGTCTTTACACCTCCCCATCTTCTCTCACCCTCCAGGCCACAGACGTGCCCGCCCCAGTTATGTTTTTCCATAGTGCACTTTACTTATTACAGAATGTCATCCGCTGTCAACATTGCTTCATGTCAGGATCCACTTAAAAGAGCTCTGGAGCCCCCGGGGATAAAGTCCCACAGCTGCTACTTAGGGAGGCAGAGGTCCCTGTGCCACTGTCTCTTTCATCACCGCGTCCTTGCCATTGCTGCTGCTGCCCACCCTGCTGAAAGCGGGCAGAAAAGGCTACGCAGAAGAAGCCTTTTATTAGGTCCCTTTGCAACACTACTGGGGGAAAACACAGAGGAGTGTCTCTCAGGAGATTCGCCGAATGAGTGGAGATGTTTGGAGCAGTCACACAGCCCGTCCTCTTCAGGCCCTCTGTGCTCACACTCTGGCTGGCCTGGGTGGAAATGATTGCAGGTTCATCTCGAATTAGGTTGGGATAGCGTAAAGATCTGGCATAGACTGTTTCTATACAGACTGGCTGAGGTGGGGCTTTCAGGAGCCCAGGCAATCAGATAGGTCTTGTAGTTTTCCCAAGGCATCACGGGATATGCAGGACCACAGTGCTGCCAAAAAGGTGGATGGCTCTTTGATAGTCTTTTTGCTCAGGGTAATCAGAGCAGCAAGAGAAAGTCCAACAGCTGTCAAATGGGGAGTCAGATGTCTCTATGTCCCAGGCTTTTTTTATTTACTGTAAATGAACATCAAAGGAACTCTTGGAGTAGGAATATAAAACAGAAAGGCATGGTAGCTCATACCTGTAATCTCAGTACCTGAGAGAGGCAGAGGCAGGAGGATTCTGTGAGTTCAAAGGCAGCTTGGACTATATAGGGAATTTTAGGGTAACCTGAATTGTAGAATGATACCCTGCCTTCTTTGAAAAAGTCAGGTTTTTAACATTGGCTAACACCAGCCTAATAACCTAGGCTGAGGCGGTGCCCCCAGTCGGTGGATGCCTACTTCTGTCTTAGTTGTACTAATTTACGTTCTCACCAGCCCCTCACCAAAACTTGCTTTTCAGTGGTTTTTACATGGAAACTGCCTCTTTTTGTTTATCTTTTGTTTCCTGTATGAGTATTTCTTTTGGGTGGGAGTGTATATATGTAGACATACTTGCATGAGGGTACGTGTGACTATGTGTGCCTGTGGAGGGCAGAGGTCAATGTCTGGTGTCTTCCTTAATCACTCTCCAGCTTGTCTGTCTGTCTCACTACCTGAGACAGAATCCTTCACTGAACTTGCAGTCACTGATTTAGCTAGGTTGGCTTGACCAAACACTAGGGGTTCACCTATCTTAGTCTTTAACACCTATCACTGGTGTTAAATGAGTGTTACCATGCTTGGCAGGTTTCCCCTCCCTCCCTCCCTCCCTCCTTCCCTTCCTCCCTCATTGAGTGTGAGGGATTCAAACTTCATGCCTTCATAGCAAGCACCATCCTCTTTACTTCTCACTTGCTATCAAGTTTTAGTCATGTCCAGATAGTCTTTTGCTATTTCTTCACTCCAGGCTCACTCGTTCTTACTTCTCCTTAGCTGTGTATGTTACGTGTTTCTCATGGGAGTCTAGTCTTTGCTATTCCTCTTTAAAACTTTTCTCAAAACACTTTACCCAGAAGGCCTTTCTTGTGATAATATGACTTAAGGTTATATATCCCATATGACATGGTATTTGCTTTCAAATTTTATATATTTCCTATGGATTTTATGCTACAGTAATTTGCATTTACTGTTGTTGGTTCTTAAACCCCTAAGGTTCTGTTCACAAAATAAGGTTATAGATTTCTAAGGAAAGAAACTGTTATTTATTGGTTTCTTTTATGGTAACATGTGCCATGTTTGCCGCCGGCTCTGGGGTTTCCCTGAAGGTCCTGCCATTGCTGCAGCAGCCACGTCTGTGTTTCGTGGCCCGTCCCATCGCCAGCTTCATCATGCTGTCATACCTCATGGGAAAGGTGGCCGCTCGTCTGTCAGTGGAGTTGTGGCCACTGTGTTTGGAGCAACAGGATTCCTGGGTCGATATGTTGTCAACCATCTTGGTAAGTCACATTCTTTTAGTTCATTGTGCTCCATTGCCCTGAACCAAGATTGCCCCACTTAAAACTGTGAGCTGTGTGTTGTTTTAATGCTAGTTAGTACAAGTTACTGCTATCTCAGATTCATGTAAATTTATCTGTCTTGGCACTGAGCGAGCACCCATGTTTCCGCAATAGGACATTATGAGAATAAAGGACCCTGAGAAGTTAGGGCATCTTTAGTATGCCACAATACACTTTTGATTAGGCATTGAATGAATCTATCAAATTAGAACTTAGTAGTTTCCTAAGTCACTGTTGTGTGCCATAACCATATTATGCTGATGTCGATCCTTGTTTCACTTCATCTTTTAGGACGAATGGGGTCACAAGTAATCATACCCTATCGGTGCGATACATATGACACCATGCACCTTCGCCCCATGGGTGACCTGGGCCAGCTTATCTTCCTGGTAAGCCTTTATATGGGCATTGGAGTTGTTAATGTAATTTCTGAGGTCATTGTCAGGGTCAGAGGTAGTGAAATAGAACAGTAGTTTAACCCCAGACCAAGGGCATCCTCAATTCTGCAGATCTTGTTTTAGCATGCAAACCCTAGTCTGATCACCAGCAAACTGTTCTTGTAAAGCACTTGATAGTGACTATTTACAATTTGCAGGTCATGGAGTCTGCTGTCAGAGCTGCTGAGCTCGACTCCTATGGCCCTAAAGTCGTCATAGACAGCATGTGAATGAAAGGATATGGCTGTGCTCCAGTATTACTTTATAAACTGGGTTGTAGGCACGATATGGTCTGTTGGCTCTAGTTTGCTAACCCCTGGTCTAGATATATGCTTCTGTGTGCTAGACATTAGCCGTGCATAGCCGTTGAGCATTTGAATTGTGGCTCGTCTAAATTGAGATGTACTATAAGATAAAATATGAATAATTATATCAATATATGCTAATATTTTTGTTTATCATTATCACATATTGAAATGATATTTCAGATACATTGGGAGAAATGAAGTATTAATATGAGTTTCTCTTGGTTTTGGGTTTACTCTTAATTGTCGATAGTAGAAGATTCTGAAAGTAGTAAATGTAGGACTGTGTGTAGCATCATGGTATGACTCTAAGGTGGTTTTATGAACAGAATCACAAGGAAGAAGTTTAAGAACTTGGTTCATTTGGTGTGAATTTAGCTCTGAAAGTCCTTTTCAGCATTCCATCTTGCTTTTCTTTGGTTCCTAGGCTCTTTAGGCCAGAGGTTGCCAGAGAGCTGAAGAGTGATGTAGCCCTTCCTAATCCCTGTAAGGGATTGATTAGATTGTGTGGGCTCTTTCTTGTCCAGTGAATGGTGAGCTGCTTATAAATCACATAGGTTTTCAGCTCAACTCATAAACTTTCCCACAGTGACTATGGATTACATAATCCCAGGAAAACAAGAACAAAATTTTCTACACTAAGATGAAAATTATACCAGAGGTGATGAATTATTCCTGCAATCCCACCGCTTAGGAGTCTGAGACAGGAGGATTATTGTGAGTTTGAGGTCAGCCTGGACTGCAGAGTGAGTACTAGACCATTCAGGAATAGAGTGAGGCTCAGCCTTCACAAACAAACAACAGCCAGGCATGGTGGCACACTCCTGTAGTCCAAGCAATGGAGAGGAGGAGGTGTTCAAGGTTAGCCTGGGCTATGTAAGACTCTATTGTAAAACAATAGTAACAACAAAAACTATAAGTTTTAGACATTGCATTTCTTTAATGCATGTCTTTAAAATAGATCTGATATTATAAGGAGTATTAAGGACTGGAGATGTAGCTCAGTTGGTAGGATGCTTGTCTTACAGTAATGAGGCCCTAGGTTGGATTATCAGCACTGCAATTAGATAGATAGATAGATAGATAGATAGATAGATAGATAGATAGATAGAAAAGAATTGAAGAGAAATAAGGAAATCATCCTGAGTTCCCTAGTTTGATGCTGATCCTTTTGGCCATCCCCCATGGAGGGTGTCCAGAAGGTTTGCTTACATCCCAAATCATACTTGCTTCTTTACACTCTTGGGGAACAAAAATTACTAAACCTCCATCACTGGCTACATAGTGAGCTGCACGTCAGCTTGGGCCTCATAAGACCGGTGTGCTCCACTAAATATACGAGCTTAAGTATGTACTGCCTCTTTCTAGTGTTTGATTTCACGATGATGTGTACTTTTACTGCCTTGTCTAGGAAGAGTGGAGTGTGAGCAGGGAGTTTGAGACATCCGCTTCATCTGATAAAATCAGTGGAGTCTCTGGGAAGTGGCACGTGTTTGGACAACCACAGATGACCCTTCTGAAAGTTGCTGTACGTGCTGACGTGTGCTCCATGTATTTTAATCTGATTGGTTCCTGCCGTTGTAGGAGTGGGACGCAAGAGACAAAGATTCTATCCGGAGAGCAGTGCAGCACAGCAACGTGGTCATCAATCTTATTGGGCGGGACTGGGAAACCAGGTAAGTCTTGGCCTCTCCTGTCTTCTTTGTCTTAGGGTTCAGTGACACCAGGGACTTCTGTGTGCTGGGGATTATAGTGTCAGTTTCAGTCAGCCCATGGTGACTAGACATACTGACATACTGACATACTGACAGGCAGTATGTCCTGTGATGTTAGCGGGATGATGAATCATGTCAGTGTGGTTGGTGGTGGGAATTGACAGGTACCAGTGTTGACTCTGCTTGAACCTGTCAGTCTGGGGGAGAGTTAGGGTGTAGGATTGGCTTGTCCCACTGTTCACTAATGTTTTAGATTGCCTGTCTGCATCATTAATTGAAAATGGTGTAAGTACCGATTTCAATGTTGTTTAGTTTTTGTGGGGATTATCAGTAATGATTTATTGTTGTTATTATTATTTTGTCTTTTGAGACAGGGTCTTGTGTATCCCAAGCTGACCTTAGACTTATAGTTCTCCTCTGCCACCTTACAAGTGCTAGAATTATAGGTGTGTGCTACCACATTGACCCAAATAACATTTTAATCTTATACTTTCATAGCTCTTTGTTCACACTTGTGTTTCCTTTAGCATTTCCTAAATGTCTGACTTAGATTTCTTTTAGTTACTTGTTTCATTAAATAGTTTAAATTTGGCCGGGCGTTGGTGGTGCACGCCTTTAATCCCAGGTAGAGGCAGGCGGATCTCTCTGAGTTCCAGGCCAGCCTGGTCTCCAGAACGAGTGCCAGGATAGGCTCCAAAGCTACACAGAGAAACCCTGTCTTGAAAAACCAAAAAAAAAAAAAAAAAAAAAGTTTAAATTCTTTGATGACTTACAGCGTCCTTTCAACTTTATGTCTCCAGTAGGGACTAGCGCAATGACTTGTACAGAGTAATCATTCAGCTAATGTTAGATATTAAATTGTGGTGAAGGTCCCTACCTCCTTCATTCCATCTCTCCCTTCCTTCCTCCCTTTTTTCTTCTTTCCCAATACTAAGGTCTGAACTTGGTCCCTCACTCACATCAGGCATGGGTTCTACCACTGAGCTATATCCTTAGTTCCCTTTTTCTTCTTAATTTTTGAGATAAGATCTCACCAAGTTGCTCAGTTGCACAGGTTGGTCTTGAGCTCACTCTGGAGCCCAGGCTTTGAACTAGTGAGTCCCTGCCTCAGCTTCCTAAGTAGCCAGCATTATAGGTCTTTGCCATTAGGAACCTGCCATGAAATTTTTTTTTTTCTCTTTAGGGAAACAAAGTTCTATGAGTAAGAAGTGAGTCCCTTTTCAGATCCCAATATTTCCCTGCTTCCCTCTAGCCAGAATAGTTATGTTTCCTTGACATGCTTTGGCCTCAAGACTCCTTGAGAACAGAAAGTACTTTTGATGCTGGATTATAACGTCTAGTAGGCCTTTAGCTAAATTTATTGACAATAAGTGGGGCTGGAAAGCTTAGAAGAAATTAACTTTGCTTTAGAGTTGTGGTGTTACTGTTTAAAAGTTTAACTGTTACAGATTCTGGTACTGTCATGAACCAAAGTAGTATGGAACCCTGGGAAACTCTGAATCGTCTTGAATTCTTAACTGCTCCTCCTCCCTTTCTTCCAGAAACTTTGATTTTGAGGATATTTTTGTGAAGATTCCTCAAGCAATAGCTCAGGCATCCAAGGAAGCTGGGGTTGAGAGACTCATTCATGTCTCACACCTGAATGCCAGTATGAAGAGCTCTTCTAGGTACCTGAGAAACAAGGTCAGTGCTGGGAGCTCAGCAGGTGCACCACAGGCCAGGGCAAGTGCTTTGGAGCCAATGGGGGTGGGAAATGTTTCTCCACCGTGTGTTGAGAAGTCAGAGGTTTTTTCCGTTGCTCTTTTAGAACCAGGTGCACCTGCATTGTGTGTTTTTTGTTTGTTTGTTTGTTTGTTTTCCAAGACAGGGTTTCCCTATGTAGCTTTGGAGTCTATCCTGGCACTCGCTCTGGAGACCAGGCTGGCCTCGAACTCACAGAGATCCGCCTGTCTCTGCCTCCCGAGTGCTGGCATTAAAGGTGTGCGCCACCACCGCATTGTGGTTTTAATTTGTTTGGTTTTTTTATGTTGAGAATTGAACCTAGCTCCTTGGCCTTGCTAGGCAAGTACTCTATCCTTGAACCATAGCCTCTGCACATGTGTTCTGTCCTTTTGGTCAGATACGTAGAGTGTGATTACTGCCAAAGAAGACAGGCATGGGTCACTGCCTGTGATCACAGGACTCTCTTTTCTTCTTGAACCTTCTATAGTCACAGGTTTCTGCCAATTCCACCTGGGCAGTGTGAAGGCTGAGAATGATAGGAGTAGATAGTGCTAGTGAAAATACTCTTCGCATAGTCTTCTTTGTCTGGGCTCATTACTCTCTGGGTCTACCTGTGAGCATTTGTCTTCTGCCACAATGAACTTGTCTTGTATCATGCTCACAAGGACAGCAGAGTTCTTGGTAATGACTCCAGGCTTTTGACCCATTGCATATATTTATTGAGAAAACTATTTAGTAGGTACCAGTTGTATGCTGTAAATTCATGCAGTGACTTGTCAAACAGACCAGATCCAAGCCCACATTAAGTTTCTAGTCCACCAGGGAAAATGATCTCAGCTGCATGAAGCATTGTAGAGTAGCAACATGTGCCACAGGAGTGAGAAATGGTGGGGTGTGGAAGTGAACCACACCGGTGGCTAGTAGCATTTAATTGCTTGCATCAGAAGACTTGGTGTGAGGGCCTGGAGAGATTGCCAAGCAGCTAAGAGCATGTACTGCACTTGCAGAGGACTTGAGTTCCCATGAGGTGGTTTACCACTGCCTGTGACTCAAGTTCTAAATGGGTCTGATATCATTGCCTGGGCTCCCCAGGTACTGCATTCATGTGCGTAAACCCCCACTCTCAACACACATATTCATATAATTTAAACAAGGATAACATTTTTTTAAAAAAGGAAAATTGGATGTAAACATACAGGAAATTTATAGACTTACATATCTAAAGACAGCATTAGGTAATCTTAGCCAGGATTGGTCACAACATTAGTCAAACCTGTAGCTTGTTTTCTGGGATTTTTCTCAGCTCTGACTTTCTTTTTATGTAAGTGCTGTCTTCCGTAGTCACAGCACTGGCTTCCAGCTTATCTAGACCACACACCCAGTTACACTGGAGAAAAAGACAGTGGGAGCAAAAATCACAGCATGGCTGCGTTTGTACTGAGTCACCTGAATGTCACAGTTGTAGGTAGGGGTTAGGCATGTTGTGTGGGCTTAAGCTACCGGAGGCTGGTGGTACTGTTGAGTAAAGCAGGATACTTGAGTGGGGCCAGGATTTAGAGAGTGAGTCTCTCAACCCCAGTGACTCTCAGCCTTGGTTACACATTAGAGTCACTGAGGGAGATTTCGAAACTCCAATGCCTGGTCTGTACCCCCAACCCAACTAAAGCAGAATCTTTTGGGGTGGAACTTGGCTTTCAACTCTCCATTTTGTGTTATCTGGAGAATGATCTGTGAAAGCTGTGCCTTTGGTTTTGAGTGAGTTTATTAAGTAGAGAGCAAGAAGAAGTACAAGAATCAATAACAGTTCACACATAGAGGGAAGCAGCAGGTGGATGTCAGAATGTCATCAAATCAGATGGTCACAAAGTCCCTTTGGGATGACTAGAGTAGCCCAAAGGAGAGAGCAAACAAAAGCAGCATCACCAAACGAGGGCCGACAGACAGACATCCAGCAGAAACCGACTGGGGAAGTCCTCTAGAGACAGTCAGCTGGGATTTCTGACCACACTCTAGACCCAGGTGGAGCAGAGCATCCCCTCAAAGGAGGCTTCTGAATAAAAGCTCTCCATGGATGACCTGCAGCTTCTCTCCCCATGCAGAGCATTTTCACACCTTGAGAGAAGCAGCAGTAAGCGCTGGGAAATGGGTTATCCTCTAGCTGTTTGTTCTTAAGGACATAGCTTCAGCTGCTGCTGTCTTCCCATCTGCTGTTACAGAAGCAAGGGACCAGCCTGACACAGAAGGAAGGAGGTGTTTGAAAAGTCCTTGACCTCAACATGCTTGTGTCTCGGGTAGGGGCGGGGGTCAGCTCTGCTTCCAGCACCAGCTTCTTGGCAGCCTCAGAAGAACAGGACACTTCGCCAGTGCAGTGGCCATTCTACTCGCCAGGCTGTTCAAACGCAGCACCGATGAGGGGTACCGTTTTACCTGAGAGAATGCAAAGAGGCCAAGTTTTGGACTTGGGTTTTAGTAGTGTCCCAGTTGTTCAGGGTTTTTGGCCCTGGAGCTCAGAAGAGAGATCTGTGCTGGAGATAAAAGTTGAGAGTCAACAGAATCTGGTTTTGGAAGAAGAGGAAGGCTGACTGGGAAGAGAGCTCTGAATGGCGCAGAGGCATGCAAATTCTTCCGGTGTGGTAGAGGAGGGATAGTTGCAAACACCAAACACCAAAGCTAGTCAAGACTGGTGGGCTTGTGTGGTAAATGGGAAGCCGGAAGAGGGCAGTGTTGCAGAAGCCTGTATCACAGTGGGATGAGGCAGTGTGACATCCAACAGTTGGAAGTGCAACGTCCCATCTGTGGGCATCTGTGATCTTACCAAAAATAGCTTCAGATCAGAGGCTGAAATCATTGACACACAATCCAGAGTCAAAGTGAGTGAGATTCGAGCTGCCGCGTGGTGTGGTGCAGCAGGGGTGCACTTAGTTTTATCTAATTTGGCAAGAGAGAGAAGGCAGGAGAGAAGAGTGTGTGGTGGAGTTGGATTTTGTTTTTTAAGGGTAGAGGCCCCACCTTGTTCACATTGAGTGAAGGAGTTGGTGAAGACAGGGAAACAGATATGGACCTACAGTAAAGTGGGCAGGCTCTGTAGACAGTGAAGAGAGGCCACTGCCGCCAACACCACCTGACCTTTCTCTGGCAGGCTGCTAGCTTATGGACACAAAGTGCAGAGAGTCTGTAAATAGAAGAAAGAAACCGAGGCTGAAAAAAACTCCCAATTTCACTCTTCATTGTGGGGTTCCCTAACATAAGAATAGGAAGAACCTCAATAGAATTTCTGGGCATGGGGTATTTGTCTCGTGTGTGTGTGTGTGTGTGTGTGTGTGTGTGTGTGTGTGTGTGTGTGTGTGTTTTAACATTCTGTTAATTGAGTTTTATGAATAATATGATTATCTTCCAAAATTATGGTTACCTAATGGAAATAGGGCCTTGAAAATGTAAGTTGCCTCTAGTAGTGGGGGAGAGGGAAAGTCCTGTGCACTTGCCAAAGAATTTAGAATGCTTTTGTTTTTGGTTGCTTAGGCGGTGGGAGAGAAGGAAGTGAGAAGGTTGTTTCCTGAAGCCACCATCATACGGCCATCTGACATCTTTGGAAGGGAGGACAGGTTCCTCAATCACTTTGCAAGTATGCATCTTTCTTCCCAGAAGGGAGGAGTTCCGGCTGGCTTAGCACAGTGAGCTGAGCACCAGCCTACAGGGTTTCTGCCTACCATGCTCTAGCCTACAGTGCTCTCTGAGCTCCCAGACAGAGTTCTCATTCCCCTTCAGTTGCCTTTCCCCATAAGAGTTTTATTTTCACTGTCAGCGTGGTCCTTTCTGCTTCTGGGTAATGAGGGTCTAGTTAGATGTTGTGGTGTGGATTGGGGAGGTACAGATTTACTCCCTCTAGCTGCTGAAGGCGGTGATCATGCTTGGTCCAAAATTTAAACCCAGTAAGTCTGTGACCTTGGTGAGACACTAGCAAATCCCTTAAGATCAACAAATTCTCTCTTATCCTATCCTGGACACCTGCCGAGCACTGATGTTTATACTGCCTTGCAATTGTGTCTTTTGCAAAATACTAGGACATTATAGTCACACACTGTGAAGCTTTTGAAATTGACTTCTTTCATCTGATAGGTTTTTTGTTGTTGTTGGTTGTTTTTTGTTTTTTGGTTTTTTTGTTTGTTTGTTTTTTCGAGACAGGGTTTCTCTGTGGCTTTGGAGGCTGTCCTGGAACTAGCTCTTGTATGTTGTAGACCAGGTTTGCTTTGAACTCACAGAGATCCGCCTGCCTCTGCCTCCTGAGTGCTAGAATTAAAGGTGTACACCACTACCACCTGGCCATCTACTAGTTCTTCATGTTGAAGCTTTAACTCCTGATGTAACTCCGTGTGGACAGAGGGGTTTGGAGGTCATTAAGGCTACATGTTGTCATAAGGGTTAGGTACTAATTGATGGGGTTGGTGGCTGTACAAAGAGAGAAAGTCTCTGTGTGCACATATTGAAGAAAGGCCACAGGAGGACCCTGTAAGAAGATGGCCACCTACAAGCCAGAAAGAGAGCTTTACCAGGTACCTGATGACCCCTTGGTTTTGGACTTTTCCAGCTTCCAGAGAAAGTACAGTTTGGGAGAAAGTACAATTTGGGTTTTTAAGCAATCTAGCTTGTGGTATTTTATGACAGCCTGAACAGATTAGGCGGATGTGTGTGGAGAGGTGCAATGCTGGCAGTATCTGCTGATGTCACAGCAGCACTGGATCTGGCTGTGGGGTAGGCTAGAAGAGCTTTGAGGGAATGGAACCACATGGGAGCCATGCGGTCAGGAAGAAGCTGTGCTGGCTGCCCACATTTTCATTGTGTGACTGAATACACACAGGAAGCATGTTAGGGAGGAGGGGTTAATTTTGGTTGACATCTTTTGGGACTACAGTCCACCATGGTGGGGAAGGCAGGGAGGTGGGAAGGTGAGGCAGCTGACATGCTACACCCACACTCAGGAACCAGGAGACGACGCTACTGCTCAGCTCTCCTCCCCATAGACCAGGCTGGCCTTGAACTCTGAGGCTCTGCCTCTGCTTCCTCAGTGCCATCACAACCAAGCCTTCTTTTTACTTACTTGTTTGTTTGCTTTTGCTTATATCTTTATGAGGCATCATGACCCAGCCTCTATTTATTCATTCATGCATTTGTTTGTTTACATATTTATGAACTATCACAGCCTATCCCCCTTTCTAACTTGTTTGCTTGTTTGTTTCTTCAGTCCAGATCCCTCAGAGTCTGCTGTATTTGTTACATTGTTTTCATTATGTAAATGGCCTATACATTCTCAGCACAGCTTCTTGTTTCTTCTTCCAGATATTCGTTGGTTTATCGGTGTGCCTCTTATTTCTTTGGGCTTTAAGACAGTGAAACAACCAGTATATGTAAGTACCCTGCATAAACGCTTAGCCATGGGTGTTAGCTCAATTCAGCTTCAGTTCAATTTTCTGATTTCATTCTCATCTTCTGACTTTGTTTTTTCCTTGGCCTACTTGTTTCAACTGGTTGCCTCAGTTTACCTAAGAGGTGCATGTCTTCAGTTGTCCATTCACCTAAGAATGCTTAATTGAGACATGTTGTTCCCAGTTCCCCAAGCTAGCCTTCAACTCAGTGTGTAGGCCAGCCGGGCCTTGAACTTGATACTTCTGGCCTCATCGTCTCAGTAACCAAGGTTATGGGTCTGGTTCTTCAGGTCTCAACTATTGCTTAAACATGTCTTATGATTTATATAGGTTGTAGATGTTTCCAAAGGGATTATTAACGCAGTTAAAGATCCAGATGCCAGAGGAAAAACCTTTGCCTTCGCCGGGTAAGTGCCTAGAGTTGGCCTTCGTGAAAAGATGATGGTGGTTTATAAAACAAATCACTCTCGGAATTGGAACACCTGGTGCTCACACTCAGCAGTTGGGGGAACCTAGAGCTCTGCCTGAACATGCACGGTTCTGAGAAACACTGCCCTAGACTACTACAAAAGCAGTCAGCACTTGGTGTCTGTGGATTCCTGTCTGCAGACTCAACTTTTTTGATAAAATATTCAAGGAATCCAGGCATGGTGGCTCTCACCTGTAATCCTAATGCTTGGGAGGCTGAGACTGGAGGATCCGCACAAGTCTAAGGGCAGCCTGAGCTACATAGTGAGTCTAAGGGCAGCCTGAGCTACATAGTGAGTCTAAGGGCAGCCTGAGCTACATAGTGAGTCTAAGGGCAGCCTGAGCTACATAGTGAGTCTAAGGGCAGCCTGAGCTACATATGAGTCTAAGGGCAGCCTGAGCTACATAGTGAGTCTAAGGGCAGCCTGAGCTACATAGTGAGTCTAAGGATAGCATGACTTACATAGTGAGTTTAAGGCTTCCCTGAGGACATAGTAAGACCCTGCCTCAAAAAGCAAAATAAAACAAAAGTCATGGGGGCAAATGTCTCCACAAAAGATGTGCCTGTTTTCTTAATTCCTGAGCTTGCCAATGGAGCTAGACGGTCTGGGCAGCAAGCCCAAGGGACCTGCCTGTCTCTGCCTCCTGCACTGGGATCATAGCCATGCCGGCTGTGCTTAGCTTCTTTTTCATGTGGGTGCTGGGATCTAAATTCACACCCTTACACTTGTGCAGGAAGCACTTGACCAGCTGAGCCATCTCCCCAGCTCCTCCTAGGTTCCTGGTAGTATTGGTTGTATTCCTTTATTCTATTATCCATTAAAACACAGGGACACACACTCACACTCAAACACACATACATGTGAGAATTAATAGACAAGCTCAGTAAAGACACCAAGTAGATCAATATGAAAATCAATTTTTATATACTAACAGTTACCAATCTGAAATTAGAATTGAGTAAATCTTAACTCACAGGCTGGGGAAATGACTCAGTTGGTTGAGTGCTTGCCATGCAAGCAGCAGGACCTGAGTTTGATCTCCAGGCACATAGTGAAAAAGTTAAAAGAGCCAAACAGGCCTGTGACCCCAGCTGTGGGGAAGTGAAGTCAGGAGAATCCCTGGGGCTTATTAGCCAGACAGCCTAGCTCGTCAGTGCAAGACTTTGCCCCAACCAACAAGGTACAGAGTGGTAGAGGATGCCTGGCCCACATGTGTGTGCTGCTGGTGCATTTGTAACATGATAAATAAATGACCCAGAGACTGATAGTGGGGTTCAAGCTTCAAGCTGAAGATCAGAAAAGCAAAGCAGCTAGACACTAGCTTTTTACCTCTACCTCAGGCTGAATGGGTAGATCCTGTCTCCAGGAGCTCTCACCAAGCCTCAGACTGTAACCTCTCCTCAGCATGGCTTGATAATGAATGGCTTTGTGAGACCTTGCTTCTGTCTTATATACTCTCCTAATGTTGGGGTTAGAGGTGTGATCTATAATTCTCTTTTAGACTGATTCACTCTTGTGTAGATCTGGGTGGCCTTAGACTCACAGAGATCCATCTGTCTCTTAATCCTGAGTCCTAGGATTAAAGGTGTGTACCACCACCTCCTAGCTTCTGGCTGCTGGGATTAAAGGTGTGTGCCTGGCTTCTATGGCTTTTGGCTGACTTTGCTTTTCTGAATCTTCAGTCAAGCTTTAGTAAATCATAAGTAATATATCACTACATGCACTCACATACACCTCACACACACATACCAGACACACACACACACACACACACACACACACACACACACACACACACACGTGTCCACCTAAACGTGTACAAACACCAAAGAAAATCATGTCCACAATAGCATAAAAAATAAAACACTAGGTAAGTTTAGTAAGATCTGTACCTAAAAAACGCTGTGAAAAGGGGCTGGAGAGATGGCTAAGTGGTTAAGAGCATTGACTGTTCTTCCCGAGGTCCTGAGTTCAAGTCCCAGCAACCACATGGTGGCTCACAACCATCTATAATGAGATCTGATACCCTCTGCTGGCATGCAGGCAGAAGACCGTATAGACTGTATACATAATAAATAAATAAATAAATAAATAAATAAATAAATAAATAAAATCTTTAAAAAAAAACAATGTGAAAGGAAGGTAAGGAATAAATGATAAGACCTTCCAAATTCTTGAATTGGAAGTGTCAAAACTGATAAAATGGCAGTTGTCCTTAAATTGGTCTATAGATTGAATGTCGTCAAAATTCCAGTAGCCTTTTGCAGAAAGTGGCAAACTCTAAAATTTAAATGGTAATATAGAAACAATATAAATCAGTAATAGGCTAAACCCTTGATCTTCCCAGTTGTAAAACTTACTCCAAAGCTGTAACTATTAAGATAATTGCGCTGAATTAATCAGTCCAGAAATAACATTTGTTTGCTTGTTTGTGACAGGGTCTTGCCACCTAGGTAGCCCAGGCTGCTCTAGGACTCACTATGTAATCAAGACTAGGATCATACTCAAAACCCTCTTATTTGCTTTTCCTGGGATTATAACTCTGCACCACTGTGCCAAATCAGCTTCCAAATCATATTATGAACAGTTGACTGACTATGGGGAAAGGGTAGTCTTTTCAACAAGAAAAGACTCTGAAAAAGAGGAATTTGGACTTTTACTTCATACTCTGTAAAGAAAAGAAAATAAATGTAAGCTTTAAATTATAAGTATTTAAAATGGAACATATTCTAGACCTTGGGTTAAGCAAGATATTTTTAGCTCTATCATCAGAAGCATAATCCATAATCCATAAAAGGAAAAAAGTTAAGTTCGATTTATCAGAATTTATAACTTTTGTATTTCAAATGATACCATTTAAAAATGGGAAGACTAAGACTAGAGAGATGGTTCAGTGGTTAAGACACTCTTTTCTAGAGAGCCTGGACTTTACTTCCATCTCTCCCCCGCCACACCTCAGTGGTGTCTCACAATACCCTTGTGTGACCTCCGTGGGCACCAAGCATGCACATGGTATGCAGATATTCATGCCCACAAAAAATGTGTACACATAAAATTTACAACTGAAACTTTAGCCAAGAAGGTAATGTGACTGTTGAAAAAGCACATACTAAGATGGTTGGTGTCTTTTGTAGTTACTAAGGAAAGTGTAAACGACATTGAGGGAGCATACCACAGAGATAACAGCAAATGATAGTGACGATGTAGAAAAATAGGGAATCTTACAAATTGCTGCTGTTGGAAATGTGAAATTGCCAGCTGGCCACATAAGTAGTGTGGACATGGTGGTGTACCTAGAATCCTGGCGTTCTAGAAACTAAGGAATCAAAAGTTAAGGGCAGCCTGAGCTACATGGTAAGACCCTGTCTCAAAACAAAAAGTTAACATAATGGGCATGATGGTGGGGATAAAGAAAAATAATCTAAAGCTAGATTATGGTTATGGCATAACTTTATAAATTAAAAAATTGAATTATAACTGAAAAAATAGTGAAATTTATATAACATATTCTAAAATAATGAATGACACAGAGTTTCTGCTTTTATGGAGCTGATAGACTGGTTACGAAACCCATAAGTGATAAGCAAAACCAAATACAATAAATTCCGAAAAAAGGAAAGCCCAGTGAAATAGACAACCTGGTGGCCAGGGAATGGCAGTTACTTTGGATGCATCAGAGGGGAGGGGCAGCGTGGTGATTCGTGGCCACCCTCTAGACTTTAACCTGATTGGAGCATTGTGACAGGGCCAGTGTTGGAGTGGGAGGGGGGTCTCATTGGGAGGGTAAGAGGTGGGGGTCTCATTGGGAGGGTAAGAGGTGGGGGTCTCATTGGGAGGGTAGGAGGTGGGGGTCTCATTGGGAGGGTAGGAGGTGGGGGTCTCATGGTGAGGATAGGAGGTGGGGGTCTCATTGGGAGGGTAAGAGGTGGGGGTCTCATTGGGAGGGTAGGAGATGGCGGCAGTAGGCAAACAGCTCTAAAGAGAAACAAGAACGTGATAAGAGATGGTGGTAGGGCTTGCCAGATGGCTTACAGGATAATGGCACTTGACACCAAGCCTGACCACGGAATTTGGCTTGGAACCACATGGAGGAAGGAAAGAACTGCCTCCCACAAGTTTTCCTGACCCCCAAATGTTCACTATGACAAACATTGTGGCCACTCACAAGATACATATTGAGGAGGGGGTCTGGCAGATGAATACACCGTCAGGATTTAGGTTGTAAAGATGGCTTGTGTGTTAAGAATGATCCCGGGAAGAGCTAACAGTTGATGATTCTAGGGTTAGAGCAGTAAAAGGATTGGAGGCTTCAGGCAGGAGTGGAGAAGAGTTGGTGACAGAGCACAAATGAAGGGCTTAGCCAACCTTAAAAACAACCCTTTTTTCACCTTAACAAGGACAAGCTGAGGCTATGTCCAAATGCAGACAGCTGTGAGGGCATGGAGCTGCCTATGTGGAAAGGGTGACAGTTCAGAAGACGGGGTTGCTTTTGATCACTGTAAGTGACAGAAATATCAGAGGAAAGAAAGGTGTATAAATGACCAAAAATATATGAAGGAAAACTAATCTTATATATTAAAGCCGGGCATGGTAATTCAGGCCGAGGCAAAGGATCACTGTGAGTTTGAGGCCAGCTGGGGCTACATAGTATATGAGACCCTGTCTCAAAGGGAACAAAAGGTAAGTGAGCAGGGTACATGATTAACGTACGTATGAGGATGAGAAGTGTATGCAAACTAGGTTGTCTTTGGCAGTAAGGTTAACAGGTGATTTTTCTTTGCTCATCTGTGTTTGTTACAGTGTGCTTCCTTTTTTGTAAGAAAAGTGTTCATTGTTTTTAAAAAAAAATTTCAGGGGGCAAATAATGTGAAGTTCTGTGTTTTGGTTTCCAGACCCAATCGGTACCTGCTCTTTCACCTGGTACAGTACGTCTATGGCATGGCCCACAGGACCTTCATCCCCTACCCGTTGCCTCATTTTGCCTATAGGTAAGCACAATGCTGTCTGCCCAGGTGTACCCATGAGAGGGTTTGTTATGATAAATCTTTCCGCCAAAAGCCACCTGCGCCCTACTGCCACGTGGGCACCTTCTGCCAGGCGCCCGAGTTCTGCCCGCCGAGTTAGGGCCCCAAATAATACACAGAGACTTATATTAGGTACAAATGCTGCTTGGCCAATGACTAGGATTTCTCATCTGTTACATTCTTAATTATCATAAATCTATATTTTTTTATAAGACTTATCTTATAGAGGATGCCTTCCGCTGGTGCCCTCTCTTGCTGGTGGATCACATGGCGACTCCAGACCAGCAACTAGGAGGAAGAGAGAAGGGGCCCATTTCGTTCTTGCCCTTGTTTATGAGTCTCCCTGCTATGTCACTTCCTGCAGATCACCACTTCTTTACTACATTTCCCAGAATCCTTTTTGACTCCTAGTGCTGCCTAACTTGCTGCCTCATCGACCAAACAGTACTTTATCATCCAGTAAGACAAACACATACACAGAAACACCCCCCCCCCCCATCAAGGGCTGACTTGAGATGCTATTCCTCATCCCTTCCCAGGGTAACAGGAAGTACTTATACAGAAAGCCAGTGTCCATACCTCTAATGAGGCTGCTCCTGATGTAACACTGGCCAAGAAAGAGGCTGTAGATGACCTTAACAAGCAAGGGTGACTTTAACAGTATTTGTTGGGTAGTTCCTCAGATTTTCCAACTTAAAACCCAGGGGTGGGCTGGGGAATCTGTCTCAGAGGCAGAGTGTTTGTGGCAGTGTGAGGATCTGGGTTTGGTCCCCAGCATCTTGAACAAATAATCGACAGTAAAAACCCTGGGTTTTAATTTGGGGAAGTGTTTGCTTGGGAGCTGGTGTGAAGGAATAGTCAGCTCTCCTTGTTTCTTTCCAGCTGCCTGCTAGGGGGCAAGGTTCCCATCTCTTGTTAAGCATTCTTGGGTGTCCTGGGGAGGAGGACCCTCACCTAGACCTGGCCCTGCATCTTTAATTCCTCCCTCCCTCCCTCCCTCCCTCCCTCCCTTCCTCCCTCCCTCCTCCCTCCCTCCCTTCCTGCCCCTCCCTCCCTTCCTGCCCCCCTTCCTGCCTCCCTCCCCTCTCTCTCCCTCCCTCCCTCCCTCCCTGCCTGCCTCCCTCTTTCCTCTCTCCTTTCATTCTTTCTTTCGTTCTTCACTTTTTTCCTTTTTGGACTACAATTTTAGACCTAACACTTGCCTGGCAAGTGCATGGTCCTGGACTCATTCCCCAGCGTGGAAACATTCATTCTTCTGCTGGGTATGTCCTCCATCCTGGACCCATCACGGCACATGTTAGTAGTCTTGGCAGGAAAATTTTCGCATTTAATGTGCCAGATGGATTTATGAACCAACATGGCAGTCCATTTCTTCATTTACTGAACAAATACTGATTGACAGCCTTCCACTTGTCAGGTAGTATTCTAGGCACCTAAGATCCTACAGCAAACTCTTCAGTAGCTGTGATCTGTAGGCTGTAGCTCAGTGGCTGTTCTGAGCACTTGCAAGGCCCTGCCTTCAATCCGAAGCACCAAAACCAAAACAAGACAAAAAAACTTAAACAACAAAAAACACAGTACAACGTGATGGTGGTTGTTTATTGAGGACATTCTGCTTTGGAGGCTTTCCTTTGACACTCATAGTGACTATACATAGTAGACAGGGTTAGAGTATGGACAGAGAGAGCAGAGGAGAAGGCCACTAAGCAGCTAACAGAAGATAAGAAACTACTGAGTGGAGGATTTTCAAGGCATCAAGAGAGGTTGAGAGGAAACGTAGTTCTGTTTGCTTTCCTGGCTCCTTAAACCATGTTAGCTTGGAACTTGCAGTGTAGACTAGGCTGGCTTTGAATATGGAGCAGTCCTCCTGCCTCTGTCTCTGGAGTTGAGTCACAGGTGTGTTCCACTGCATCTGGCCTTATTAAAGAATTTGTTTGTTTGTTTGTGGTGCTCGATCAGACCCTGAGCCTCGTACATGCTAGTCAAGCATTCCACCGCTGAATAGAGCCCTCGCCCAGGAAGGGTGATAAAAGGCCCGAGTATCTGAAGAAGAGAATGCTGCCATTTTGTCCACACCCCTGTCTCCAGTATCTAGAGTAGTTACAGAGGAATCAGGCTAGGTGTTTCTTGGACTCTTATCCAAAGGTTAGAAGATAAGGGCTTACTTTGCAAAAGTAGTAATTAAACTATTGAACGCAAGGGGGCGGGGGAGGTACAGATTGGAGAAGGGTATGCTGTTAATATTGATAGCTGGCTGGGAACATACTTGGGGATACCAATTATTATTTTGAGATTCCGTTCATGAAGTACAAGAGAGGGAGGAGTTTGGTTGCTAAGGAGAGTAGCTGGTAGAGTTCTTTATTTTGATTAGCAGATTAGGTCATATAATCATTTTTCTACATGTCTGTTTCCATAATGCACTGATTTTAGTCACATGCAAGTCCAGTTTTGCATAGATGTAAGATGGCAAATTGGTTCTCCTTAAAAGTTTACTGAGGACACAATTTTGCTTTACTCTGTGTGCGCCCAAAACCAGTTCAGGCTGGATCAGAGTTTCCAGTCTTTGTACCCAAGTACACTGGGAATGTATTTGAAAAGAAACTGTCCTAAGTTTGATGGTCATTAGGGGAGGAGAAACTTACTCCATTCAGAGAAGATGCAGGTAGGGGTCCAAAGTTGAAACGTCCAGTGTTTGGAGAGGCGCATGCATACAAAGTACATTCAGGTGAAGGAGCTAGGCTGCCAAGTGGGTTATGAGAAGAGGCAGGTGTGCACAGCCCAAATCCAGCTAGAGTGTGAGGTTACTGAACTATTTAATCTCTGTGCTTGTGTGCCTCAGCACCACGCCTGGTGCACAGAAGGCCCCTCCATTAATATTTGTGGACTGGCAGCTGATATAAAGAACAAGAGAACTCCACAAAGGAATAGGAGTCATTGAGACCAGCTTTTAGTACAGTGGAGGGCTATAAACAGGAAGCAGGGAGGCATTTCATGGTGCACATGAAGGGGAGAGTTAAGTCAGGGTTGGCAGGTACAGACGGCATGGCCCACTGAGGATGTTGTATAGTCCATACGAGTTTTGTCAGTGTGGACCCAGACATGGGAGCTGCCCTTAGGAAGGGTGGCTATAATTGGCATTTTGTATGCTGTTAAGGAAATTCTGAGCAGATGTAACGCTTCCTTTTTCATGGATTTGTTTTAGCAGTGAGAATGTTCTTTCTGTAGCTAGAGGGCTGGGATCGATGCTGTCTGGAGTAGAATGCTTGCTTAGCACATGTGAGGCCCTGAGTTTGGTTCCTAACAACGTGCCCCCTCCACCCCCACCCCCCCAAAAAAGCAGTAGATTTAGACAGGTGTGGTGGCACATGCCTTTAATCCCAGCACTTGGGAGGTAGAGGCAGAGGGATTATTAGGAGTTCAAGGTCTTTATCAGCCTCATAGTGACTTTGAAGCTAGGCTGGGGTACATGAGACCCTGGTTTAAAAATCCAGAAAAGGAAGGGATGGAGGAAGAATGATTAGATTTATCTTCACACAGTAGAGCCAAGATGTTGGTTATTTTCTCAGAAAACAATGATGACAAAAACTCAGTGAGTTCTTGTGTGCAACAGTCCCTCTTTTCCCGGGGGTCTGACAGGCTAAAATCCAGCACAAAGGCGCTTTTCACCTGTGCCGCGTGTGTCTCCATTCCAGGTGGATTGGCAAATTCTTTGGAATGAGCCCATTTGAGCCCTGGACAACGGAGGACAAAGTGGAGCGGGTAAGTCTGGGTATAGCAAGCCAGGCAGAGCTGCAGCAGTGGGGAAGTCAGTTCAGCGTGGTTGACTTGCTTGGATGGTTGCAGGGCTCTGTGGGGGCTGTTTCTGCTGGCCAAGGCCGGCCCTTCTGCTTTTGGCTGGCAGCGTCCATTCTCATCCCGCCCCACTGTCTTCTCTCTGCTAGTGTGGTTCCCTTTCTATAAGATCCTTCCTGTCAGCAGTCAAACATGCATAATGGTCACCTGTCCTTCACTGAAGGCCAGACTCTCTCTCCTTCCCCACCCCTCACCCATCCCTTGCTGAAGACTTTCTCCTTCCTGAGTCCCGCTGGTCACTTTGCTATTTGTTGTGTTCCCATACAGCCCTTTCGGTTTTCAAAACTCGCTATATAGGTGAAGGTGACCTTGGATTCCTATCCATCTGCTTCTGCCTCTAAGTGCTGGAATTACAGGCGTGCCACCATGCCTGGCTTTCCCTTCATACCTTAACCTCTGCAGAGCTGTCCGCACCTGTTCCCAACAGACTCTTGCCTCATTCTTTCTTCAGTCCATTAGAATCAAATGTTATCACTCTCTGCCCTAAAACTGCTCTTTCCAAGGCTACCCACAACCCCATGCTGCCTCCTGTCAGTCAGTTTTCTGACCTTGTCTCCCTCCTACTGTGAACAGCATTTGTTATTCTATTTGAAATGGTATGTTTGCACCTGTCTGGCCCAGGCTTTCTCTTCTCCCAGTGGGCTGTGCTGGAGGCTCTGTTCCTGCTGCCCTCCTGACTGCTGTCTGTTCTGCTGAGGTCACAGCTCACTCATTCTCATTTCTGCTTGTAAATTATGCTCCTCCCAGTTGCCAGCTGCTGCCGATAGAGGCCATGCTACAGTTCTTCTCCCATCTTGGAGTCTCCTATTCAACTATGCAGACATAGAAACATGTTGTAACTAGAATTGCAGCCTGGTTTGTTGATGTTGTTGTTGTTTTGTGGTTTTGTTGTTTGTTTTTTACTGTTATCAGGTGTTTTTTGCTGTTTTGAGACAGGGTCTTGCTGTGTGCCTGCAGCTGGCCTGGTACTCCCTGTGCAGCCTAAGCTGACTTTGAACTCTTTTCTCAGCCTCCCAAGTGCCAGGATTACATCACCATGCCCTGCTGTTGCGAACTTGTGTTCTGTCCTCGGGCTCTTAGGGATGGCCCTTTCTGTGTTCATGTAAAATATGTAGTAATCCCCTACAGTTTTGATTCATCTTCTAGACCTAAACCAGCATTGCCCGAGGGGCTTCCCACAGTGCTCAAAGCAGCCTGTCTGTACATCACATTGTACATCACATTGCCAGCAACAGTGTGCGGTGTGGGGGACTTGATACGTGGCGACCATGGCTGCAGATAGCAGATTTCAGCTCTACCTGATTTTACTTCATCAAAACTGGAATTTGAATGACACTTGTTAGGTGGTAAAGGGTTAGACCCCAGCAACCCTCAGTAGATGCCAGGCCAGGCCACTCCTAACTCCTGCCTGTTCATCTAGTGTTTCATTAGGAACATGCTTCTGGTAATTCTGGAAGTTTGCCATGGACTGAGGGCAGAGTTCTGACTGTCTCCCCTCTGCCACTGTAACCCAGGCAACAGTCCTTTTCCTCTCTGGGAGCCTCTTGCTGCCTGCCACTTTTGTCTGCCTATAGTATGCTGAGCTCCAAAGCCCTGGCTCTTCTTTCTCACATCTACCATGCTTGTCTGACTCATTGATCATTTGCTGCCTGCGTGCCCAAATCTTGCTGGGAAGATGCCAAATCAAATAAAAACATGACAGCACATCAACCCAAGTACTGTGGATTTTCTTTCTATTGATGGGACACTGCTAAACTGTCCCCTAAGAGCCAAAGTTTTGAACAGTCCCAGGGAACAGATAGCCGGCAGCTGTCAGCCTCCCTCTGACAGAAGCAGAGACACTTCCTTGGTGTCCTTCTTGTGCTTGTGAACCCCATTGTCTGACATTCTTACCTTGGTGACTGAGAAAGTATGAGTATGGTGGGCAGGGGAACTCTGGGTTTGGTTTGCAGGCAGCCCTAGAGCACCCAGTAAACACTGTGGTCCTTCTGAGTTGTTCACTGGGGGATGGGAGAAGTGGGGGTTACAGGATGGGACCTGATACAGATCCGTGTACAGAGGGATCTGCTTTGGTGCTTTTGTTTGTTTTTGTTGTTGTTGTTTTTTTTTGTTTTTTTTTTTTTTTTTTTTTTGGTTTTTCGAGGCAGGGTTTCTCTGTGGCTTTGGAGGCTGTCCTGGAACTAGCTCTTATAGTCCAGGCTGGTCTTGAACTCACAGACATCCACCTGCCTCTGCCTCTGCCTCCCGAGTGCTGGGATTAAAGGCATGCGCCACCACCGTCCAGCAGCTTTGGTGCTTTTTGGTGGATGAGGCTGCCTTGCTCACTCTTCTCTAAACAAGATGAGTTTGGCTTCTGGCTTTGTAGTAATCGTTAACCCAGGTTGAGTATAATTGGAGTAAAGAAGGCTAATGGGGCCGTGCATGGTGTTAGAACCTGCAGTCCTAACACTTGGGAGACTAAGACAAGCATCACAAGTTTGAGGTTAGCTTGGGTTACATAAAGGGTTCCTAGGGGTTACAGTGTGAAACACTGCCAAAAAATTGTGAAACCAAACCAGAATAAAGAGTTAAAACTTAAGTAGAGAGCTAGAACCTAGAGAGCTCCAGCTTAAGAAAATACGGGTGGGAGTGGGTGGGCTCGTTCCATCTTAGCATCTGTCTCCTTCACTTCTGAGTACGTGTGCCTGTGGACCTGCTGGTCCAGGGTCACTGTCCTGTGTCCCCTGGTGGTATGGGAGACCTGCCTCTGCTCTTTGATGATCTTCACTATTTGTTCTGCTTTATGAGTTCCAGAATCAAAGGTGGCCATGGGTTCTCTAAAGGTATTTGCCGCAGTGAGGAGCCTCAGGCCAGCTTGAGGGTGTGTGTGTTGGGGGCAGTGCTCTGTTTTCAGCATCCTCTGTGGTCCTTTGTTCACAGATGCATATCTCAGATGTGGTAGTGCCTGATCTGCCTGGCCTGGAAGATCTTGGCATTGAGGCCACACCACTGGAACTCAAAGCCATCGAGGTGCTGCGGCGGCATCGCACTTACCGCTGGCTGTCTTCTGAGATCGAGGAAACAAAGCCCGCCAAGACAGTCAACTATTAGTGAAATCCAAGCCACCTGTGTTCTTTAGAGGTCACTGCTATTAAATATCTGAGGGTTCAGTCTGCATGTTTCTTTCTTGATTAATCAGAGGAGAACTCTCAGCCATTCAGAACTGAGCCTAGTTTTCTTTAAATAACTATATTATAATAATATTGACATATATGACTGTTCTCTGAGCAGTTGGAGGGTTTGGAATTCTTAGGCCAAGGACCTGTCTTGAAAGTCAAAATATTGTTATGATCCCGGGGAATGCATGGTTGTATAGAAGTATTCAGTATAAACGAGCACATATATATTTAAAACTGATGTGAATTTGTTGGGCTGTTGTTCTCAGGTGGTGGAATGACCATGTCATCTAATGGAAGAAAGGCACCGAGGGGCAGACAGGGAACAGGGAGCTCAGCATTTTTGGTTTTTCTTATACACAGTGCTGGGGATGTAAGGCAAGCATTCTACCACTGAGCCACACACTTCGCCTGCAACCTCTTGCGACAACAGTGATTACTCATGGCAGTAGAACTCTTAAAAATCTAGTCACCTAACCTAGTCTGGGGGCTCTGCTGTGCTGGGACTAAGCTTCCATATGAACTTTGGAGGGATGCACACTTTTCAAACCTCAAGATCAATTAAGGAAACGGTTGTATCATTCCAAGCTCATGGCATTCACCCTTGAGTGCAGATCACACATATGGGGCTGTGAATGGCTTAAGCTCTGAGACACAAACTTAGGTAGATCGTTTTGTGAGGAAGAGGGCTGAATGGAGTCTCCACAGTAGGCGTTATTCCTGTGGGGACGTCAAGTGTGCCCTCATGGGGGTAAACTTACAGCTTATGGTCTTTGGATTCAAGTTACTCATCACCTGATTCTCATAGCTGAATTGGGCCCACAGGACTCTCAGCCCCCAGTATCATTTCATTTTCATTAATTATTGACACTTATCGTCCAGCCTGTGTAATTCACCAGTCCACCCTTTGCTGTTACTCTGAATTCCTTTCAGTTCTTTCAGAGCCCTTCTCAAGTGCCCTTCAGCCTTGCTAGGGTCTGAGACCACCCCCTATACTGTGTCCCACTAGCAAATGTAAGTTCTGTCATGTCTGCAAAAAGCTCAGAGTATAAGGAAGAGGCCATTTCTGGACAGATCAGGGGAAAAAAAAGCTATAGAAAATGAAGTTTTTAAGTTGAGTCTTGGGTCCAACCAGGAAATGGTGTGTGGGTACAAGTGCAGTGTGTTTACATATGTATGGTGTGTGTGTGTGTGTGTGTCTATGAGTGTGTGATTTGCATGCCAGTCACTCATCCATTCTCTGTGAAGAGAACAGTATGCACAGATGCCTGTGGCATGACTATGAAGGGAATTCTCAAGAGGAGACTGTGTTCTGGGACAGGGCAGATAAGAGGGATTTAGTCTTTGTCTTATAGGTGTTCTCTATAAAGATTGGCTTCAAATATGAATTCTAAGAGAAACTGTTGGTGGGAATGTTAACCGGTGCAGCCACTATGGAAATGGAGGCCTGAGGGAGCCTCAGAAGACTAAAAATAGAATTACTATATGCCACTCTAGAGTATAAAGTGAAGGAGCCTAAGCCAGCATACCATAGAGATAACTGGACATCCATGTGCATAGCAGCACTGTTCACAGTAACAAGTTATGCCATCTTCTAGATGCCTGTCAACAGATCCACAGATAAAGGAAGTATGGTACATATGCACAATCAAGGGGTTTTTGTTTTCATTTCTCTTGTGGCCATAAAGAAGAATGAAAGTATGCCACTTATAGGAAAATAGAACTGGAGATCATGTTAGGTGAAAAGTCACACTCATGACAGTATCACGATAAATAAATGACCCACTAATGTTGGGGTTCAAACTTCAAGCTGAATATCAGAAAAGCAAAGCAGCTGGCCACTAGCTTCTTACCTCTACCTCAGGCTGAATGGACTGATCCTGTCTCCAGGAGTTCTCACCAAGCCTCAGACTGTAACCTCTCCTTGGCATGCCCATGGCTGGAGAATGAAAGCCTCTCTGAGACCTTGCTTCTGTCTTATATACCTTCCTAATGTTGGGATTAAAGGTGTGAGCTGTAATTCTCTTTTAGACTGATTCACTCTCGTGTAGATCTAGGTGGCCTTAGACTCACAGAGATCCATCTATCTCTTAATCCTGAGTCCTAGGATTAAAGGTGTGCACCACCACCACCTCCTAGCTTCTGGCTGCTAGGATTAAAGGTGTCTGCCTGGCTTCTATGGCTTGTGGCAATCCTCAGGCAAGCGTTAATAAATAATATATCACTACACATTTTCTCTCATGTGGACTCTAGGCTTAAATATACGTAGGACATGACAGTAGGATGGGACTACTGGAGAGAGGATGGGAGGGAGGACAGAGAATAAGGTAATAGGTGGGGATAAAGACATAATAGTACATATTTTATTTCGTGTTAAGTCTAATTTTAAGTGTGTGAGTACATGTGCATATGCACACATGTCATGGTGTGTGTGTGTTACAGCATGCATGTAGAGATCAGAGGACACTTGCAGAAATTGGTTTTCTTCCACTCCGTGGGCCTCAAGGATCAAACGTAGGTCATCTGGCTTAGCAGTAAGTGCCTTTCCCTGCCACACCATGTCATCATGTCACCAGACCCTTTTCCTTTTTGTGTGCAGAGTCTCACTCTGGTTCAGGATGACCTGGAATTCACTATGTAGTTCAGGCTAGCCTTGAACTTATAGCATTTTTCCTGCCACAGGAAAAGGTCTAAGAGAATGAGAGAGGGGGAGGGAGAAGAGAGAGAGAGAGAGAGAGAGAGAGAGAGAGAGAGAGAGAGAGAGAGAGAGAGAGAGCGCACACTCTGTCAGGAAGGTTGAGGGTATCCAAGAAAAACAAATCCAGACATAGTAAGCCAGGGCTTTTTATCTGGGAAGATGCTGCAAGGGAGAAAAGAGGACTGACTGGTAGAAGAGAGAGGGCAGGATGATGTCTAAACTCAACACCACTGAAGCAGTGGCCAGGACTTTCAAGGGTTGGGTGAGCCGGGAGGAAAGTCTTCAGGCACTGGAGGCCACCTGGGTTGTGTACAGGAATTCTAGGGCTATATGTGTTTACTTATTCAAAGGGCAAATAGACTTGTTTAAACGACAGGAGAGGTTTTTGCATCTGAGAGCAAGGTGCCATAGAAGATTGTTACTTTCTTCACCATCAGAAGCTGGGTGGGATGCTGTCTCCTTTAAGGGTGACATTTAAAAGTTGGCTCCCCAGTCCTGTCACCTTGTAAAACTGGCAAGAGACTAGAAGAAGAATTCTATCTTCTCAAAGGGCCAGAAAATGAGTTTGTAGTTGCTGATTTTCTAAAGGGAGTCTGGAACCTCATGTCTGGGAGAACCTTGTCTGGGTGGTTAGGGTGAAGGGAATGTGTAGGCGTATGACCACCTTGGAGGCAAAATTTTAAGTCCATCAATGTGAACTGCCACCAATGGTGGCAGAGAAAAGAGACCACTAGGCATCTGGTCCTGGAGAGGTTATGAGAGACACATTCCAGTGCCCAGATGGAAGAAAGTCCCTCGAGGATACAATATGGGACTTTATTTGTTTATTCATTCATTTATAAACAGGGCTGCATATATCCTAGGCTGGCCTTGAACTCACAATTTAACTGAGAATGACCTTGAACTTGTGATCCTCAATGCTTCTACCCTCTGAGTGCTGGGATTACAGGTGTGTGCCACCACACACAGTTCATGTGGTGCTGGAATCAAACCCAGGGCTTTGTGCACGCCACATAAGCACTCTACCCACTGAGCTACATACCCACCCTGTGCCTTTATTTTTTGTCACTTCACCTTCCTTTAAAATCTTTATACAGACCAGGTGGTGGTGGCTCACACCCTTAATCCCAGCTTTCAGGAGGCAGAGGCAGGCAGATCTCTGTGAGTTGGACACCAGCCTATTCTACCTGAGTGAGTTCCAGGACAGAGAGACCCTGTTTAGAGAAACATAATAATAATAATAATAATAATAATAATAATAATAATAATAATAATAAAATCTTTATAGAGAATGTAAGGCACACAAGAAAATGGTCTGCCAGTCTGTGTTTTATTGAGAATCAATGTCTGGCATCTATTGAACAAATGTATGTAACAGTGTGGTGATTTGAATAGGAATGGCCCCATAGACTCATGTGTTTGGATGCTTGGTTGATAGGGAATGGCACTAATAGGTTTGACTTTGTTGGCGGGAGTATGTCACTTTGGAGGCAGACACTGGGGTCTTATATTCTCAAGCTAGGCTCCTGTGAGAGTCTCATGCTGCCTGTAGAACTCTCAGCTCTTTCTCCAGCACCATGTCAGCCTGCATGCCGCCATGCTTCTTGCCATGATGATAATGGAGTGAACCTCTGAAACTGTAAGCCAGTAAATGTTTTCCTTCCTCAACGAGAAAAGCTGCCTTAGTCATGGTGTCTCTTCACAGCAATAAAACCCTAAGACAGAGAGCCAGTGAGATTCTGTCCTTGCATTTAAGTGGATCAAGGAAACAAAAAATAAAAATGGAGTTAGAATGTCAAGTGAGCCAAGAGATCACTGTTGCAGTGGGTTTCTGACAGGTCCCTAGGTAAGTTACCCTTGCACTTGGACTGTAGCTGGCCATACTCCCAGGTGCACTGGCCTGTGAACAAGGACAAAGGAAGTTTCCTGAGGCATTGGTCTGTTAAATTGCGTTGTGCCAACTACCTACCCAGCGACCCAGGCTGTACCCAAGCCCTTGCTTGCATGACATCTCATTGCCTTTTTTGTTGGTTGGTTGGTTGGTTGGTTGGTTCGGATAGCCTCAGAATGTTGCCTAAGCTGGCGCTTGGTGATCTTCCTGCCTTAGACCACAATTCAAGGTTACTTGAATTTGTGTCTCCCAGAGTATCTACAATCAAATGTAATTTTCCCTTGTTCTCAACCAAGTTCAATTTTATTCTCAGTTAACAGATGAAAAATCCATCTAACCCCGAAATTTTCTGGTTTTGTTCAAGTAATAAGAATTTAAATTGTAATTGCTTTTCAAGCTTTCAGCTAGGATGGAGTGTAATTGTTCAAATTCTGTATTAAAACCTCAAATTTATAATGGGTTCAATTTGATCGTTAGAGTATCTAACTCCTATAATCATTAAAACCTTGCTTGGTAGCCTTGAGTCTCCTCTCTGAAACCCAGCTGGAGAGTAAGAAGGCAGCATGGTTGGCTGACATCCTGTAATTTCATTTATCTTCATTCCAGCTTGCCAAGCTAAAGCATCCTGTCTCTGGGACTGGGTGGGAGGTTAGAGGAGTTGAGGGTCTTTGTGGCACACATACCTTGTTTCCTTAAGCAACTGCTACTTAAAGTTGATTTCATGGGGCCGGGTGGTGGTGGCGCATGCCTTTAATCCCAGCACTTGGGAGGCAGAGGCAGGCGGATCTCTGTGAGTTCGAGACCAGCCTGGTCTACTGAGAGAGTTCCAGGAGAGCCTCCAAAGCTACAGAGAAACTGTCTCAAAAAACAAAAAACAAAAAATAAACAAAGAAAAAGTTGATATCATGGGAGTACAGGGGTACTTTTGGTAAAATGGTCATTTGAGATGGTAACTGACGCTATAGAAATAGACATTGAGGCTAGAGTACTGTGTTAATGAAACATCTATCCATGAACACTTGAGCATAAATTAGAGTAGATACACATTACCAGTAAGAATCTGAATGGTTACATAAGGATGACTAGTTCATGGATGAGGTTGGAGTAGGGAACTGGATGGAAGCAGAGGCAAGAAATTTGGAGGAAGTATAACTGTAGTTTTAGGCTGGGCTCCAATGGGCCAGGCTCATCACACATCATCATATTCCAGTTAAAGGTGAGACGCAGAGAGACCTCATCTATATGACTATATAGAGAACGGATAAGGGGTCTAGTCCCCTATGTCATCTTTTAGGTGCTGATATGAACTTTAAGTTTAAATAGAAGAATTAAGGCATAGGTCAGTGGGTGTGCTTACTGAAGCAAATCTGGTCAAAAGTCATCTAATTGTCCAGTCTTAGCATGCAGGCAGGCAGGTGTAGGGGAAACTTAGCAACCTATGATTCCACTTGGCTTGAGTTTTGTGCACACTCACCTGACAGTGCACCTAGCAACCTAAGACCTTGCATGGAGACACCTACACATACCCTACTCCAAACAGTGTTCCCTAATACTCCCTTGGTGACTCCTTTTATGGCCACTTTCCATTTAGATATGGTGAGGACATAGCCAGGAGCTGGGAATGGGAGGCTGGTCTGAGCAGAACTGGTTTGTCTGCAAGCACAGTAAGCCAAATAGTTTCTGCAGGGTGACTCTCTTTACCACCTTTGCTTATGCATAACTGAAGCGTTCATATGATTAGAACCTGATGATGCATGTTGAGAATGGACATGCACAGTGAGCTCTGCAAAGGCTTTCATCGTCCAAGCCTGCCGGTCACCCACAGTACACCCTTAGCAGCAAACTCCTGCACCAGGCCCGAACAATAACCAATGCCCGTGAGTGCTTTAGCTTGAGGAGCTGACTGCTGGCTGACAGCATGTCTGGTCTGTACTGCCCTGGTTACCAGTACATTGCTTCTGAATGAACCTGCTCGCCACTCTGCAGAGTGTATGTGCGCCTCTTCAGACCTTCGAATAAGATACCAAGAACCTGCAACCAACAGTAACAGCTCCGAGGCTGCAGGGTGGCCCCAAAAGTCCTATTGCTGCCATCACTTTGAGGCAGGACAGAAAGACAGGGGATATTAAGGGGACATGGGAATGAGCAAAGGACCCTCACTGTAGAGTCCTTTTCACCAGCTAAGCATAAAAAAATTCTAGCATAATGGACATTCGCTGTGAAGGTTGCCAACAGACAGGCAGTTCTTTTATGGAGAAATATTTTCAAATTAGTATGTTAAAATAGCCACAAACCAGGCTTTAGGCCTGAATGTGTGTGTGTGTGTGGGGAGTGTGTGTGACCTCAAACTTGTAGGCACCTGCCTCAGCCTCCCACTTAGCTGGATTATAGGCATTCTCCACAGCCACGTGTGGAAATTTTAGCCTTGTGCTTTACACGGCTACTGTTGGCTGATGTCTTGTTGGGAGAAAATGGGCTGGGTCTTGGCAGGGCAGGAAAGCTGCTCCTGACTCTAAAGAGACTGTGTGAGGACTACCATCTTTCCTCACTTTGCAAAGTCAGCATGTGGAACAGGTAGACAGGAACTGGAGTTTGAAGCTGGCCTCCAAGGAAAATTTTCATAAGGTGTCTGCCCTACACTCACTTATCAAAGGAATGGACTGGTAGACAGTTCTGCCAGGCATGCAAATAAGCAGACTGGGCCTTCCTCCCATGACCCATAAAATCCCTTTTGGTTCTTTTCTCCTTTGAAAGTTGGAGCAGGGTGTGTCTCTTGTTGCTGGTTTTTCTTTCCAACTTGGTCCCACAACCCTAAATGAACACACCTAAATTAATTATAAAATTGTTGGTCGATGGCTAGGGCTTCTTATTGACTAGCCCTGTCTTAATTATTAACCCATACCTACTAATCTATATATTTCTACATGGCGTTATCTTACCAGAGAATGCCTGAAGCTTCCTATCCTCCCAGTCTCTCCATGGCGTCTCCTTGCAGTCTCCCTCTGCCTACCTTTCCCAGAATTCCCCTCGTCTCCTAGTCCCACCCATCTTCCCGTCTCTCTTGGCCAAACAGTGTTTTATTCATCAACCAATAAGAGAAACATATATACAGAAGGACACCCGCATCAGTCTCTTTAAGATGGAACATCCACACCATTTTCTTGAAGCCTTAATTAAATAAAAATCCGTATGCTAGCACAATTTACAAAATATAACAGACTCTCTGGGCTGAGAACAGAGACACTGAAGAGAACTTCAGGCCAGTCACCTTCCCCACAAAGCAGGGTGCACCTATTTCTTTTTCTTTCTTTATTTCTTAGTTTTTCGAGACAGGGTTTCTCTGTGGCTTTGGAGGCTGTCCTGGAACTAGCTCGTGTAGATCATGCTGGTCTCGAACTCACAGAGATCTGCGTGCCTCTGCCTCCCGAGTGCTGGGATTAAAGGTGTGTGCCACCACCGCCTAGCAACAGTGAGCCTATTTCATAACCAAATATATCTATCTTGTGCCCTTGATCTCATGGATTCCTGTTGTTGTAAGACTAACCCAAACACAAGAGAGAGAAAGTAGATTCTTTCCCTTTGTCTGTGTGTCTTGGGTTTCTGTTTTGTCATATTTGTGACTTTGATGATGGGACAGACCATAACCACCCGCCCTCGGTCTGACTTTTGACCACTGGACGGACATTAAGGACCACAGTTAGTCAGTTAAAGTTACAACACCCCCTTTTGTTGAGTCACGTGGCGCCACACTAGGTAACTTTCTTTTCCAGTCTTTGTTTCTACAGTTTCTGTAAAGCCTGGAGGGTTGGAACGGGCTGGGTGACTGGGCAGTTGAGCAGGTTTGTTATCTGTGTTATCTGATCTGTTGCAATCCATACCCTCCCCTCCTGCTTTTCGGTGCTGTGTCAGTTTTGTGTTTTCAGGTCTGCTGTTTCTGTTAATTTTGTAAATATGGTCGCTAGCGGCATCTGTAATTGGCCTACAAGAATTGTTTAGGGTGGAGATTCGGGCGGCAGCCTTCCGACTGTGCCGTCTGTCCAAGTTTGACATTTGTGCTGTGTGTTTGTGAAGCATCTCTTTCTGTCCCTACTGCCCACACATGTGGCATGCATGGGTCAGGGGTCTTTTCTTGCTGCCCTGAGTGCGTGGTGTGGGATGGGACTCTCTCTGCCATGCGCCAGGGGTTAGGGTTAGAGTGTGCTGCGGCGGAGTCTCCTGAGGCTGCTGCTCTGAACTCCAACCATTGCTGCGGCCCTCACAGCTGAGCCTGGCCGATGTAGGTGAGTCTTTTTCTATCCTCACCTACCAATCTGTGAGGCATGCAAAGTGGGGCTGTCTCTGCCCCAACTGCCATCCTGCCATGGGTCCTGGCTTGCGGCGAGAGTTTCCCTGCTCTAAGCACATGGCTGCAAGGCCACCATCTGCCTGGCTGCCCGGCCTTCTCTGTGCTCCACACACATGGTATTCAGGGGGGCCTCGGGGCTCTTTTTCCCACCCCTGCAATGGCCGAGGGTCTGGGATTACCAGCAGCACCCCCACCCCAGGTCTCTGCCCTGAGCACATGGAGCTGGGGTGGGTGAACCATCTGGGCTGATCCAGACATTCTAAAGACACGGCCTTAAAGTTATTAAAAACTATAAAAAGGACTTTGATAAGAGTTTTTATATTGACTGAGAAATGAGAAATGTAGGAGACTAAAGTAATAAAGAGAGAAAGGAAAAAAGAAATTTGTCTAAGAATATCTAAGAAAATCAGGAATAAACTAAAGATATATAGAAAGTTATAAAGGGTCAAAACAAATCGTAGAAGGTCAGAGGAAAGGTTGTTAAAAGTCAGAAAAATGTAAACTGTTTGCTATGGTTTCTCATGTCTACAAATAGTAAATTTTATAAATTGGTAATATAAATTAAAAATTTAACCATATTAAGTTAATACTGTTTTAAAAGTTCTGTTTATTTCTCAAGTAAATTATATATGCTTGTTTTAAAATGTTCTGTTTCCTGGCATAACCTAAGTTCTGTTACAAGCATACAGATAAAACAAATGGTGCAGGTCACCGCCATTTTGTAGCCAGCCACATGGCACAAAATGACTGGTAGCCATTTTGCTGAAGTTGAAAAAAAAGATACTTAAACCGCCATCTTGACTAAAGTTGACCGCATAGAAATTAGAGGTACCATCTTAGAAACAAGGTTTTCAGTTAAGATTTAAAATGTTAATGCTTCTACATATTACAGAAAGACATTAAGGGATTTTAAAATGTCTTTTTTTAAATTAATGTTTATACTTTAAGAGCTTCAATTTAAAATCATTTTTTAAGCAAAGCCTGACAATATAAAGTTCTTGTTTTATAAAAGCTGCTAATCTATTATAAGATGTTACAGTTTATGTTTTCAGAAGTTAAATTTAGGGGATTGGTGGCACATGCCTTTAATCCCAGCACTTGGGAGGCAGAGGCGGGTAGATCTTTATGAGTTCAAGGCCAGCCTGGTCGGCAGAGTGAATTCCAGGACAGGCTCCAAAGCCACAGAGAAACTCTGTCTCAGAAAGAAGTTAAGTTTAAGCAAGCAGCTAAAATGTGTACATGTAGCTACTTTTTAAGGACTATAAGATAACTTTATGCAGTTTTAAATTCAGCTGTGCTAAGTTTCAAATATTTGACTAAGTTAAAACTGGTTACAGTCAGACTGAAAATTAATTAATTACAGAAATAAGACCTTACTTAGCCCCCTGTGTGCTTAATGTGTGCTTAAGGCAAGTAAACAAACAGACCTCTAATGCTTCAGAGACCTGAAGAATGTGGCATTTAAAATGTTATTTTAAAAGTTTATAATATCAGACAGACTTCCAGATCCTGACAGTGACCCAAAGTCTCCAAAGAACATTATGAGGCACCCCAGTTCCTGCACCTGGACCAGTGAGCAAGATGCTCAGATGTGATACCTGCTGCCTGCCAGGACCTGGCCGAGACTGTGGACAAAGCTGCTGGACACTGGAAAATTGATTGTACCCCTTTGTCTAGACAAAACAAGGTCAGTCTTTTCCATGTCCCTCTTCCACAGAGAGAAAAAACCTCTCACCTTATAGACCTGGTGAAGATTGCTGTTCTTTGATACTTCTGCCTCCAGCGGTAATGGAGAAACTTGGGTGTGGCTAACTGTATATGGACTGGCTTCTGTCACTTTTTAGTAGGTTCGGATGAAATATACCCTTCTCAGATCTCTGAAATATTAATGGTTGTCAGCTTGACAGCATCAGACAGTCAGATCCACAAGACTATAGTCAGCATGTTAGCTGATAAAGTAATGACTGCTGTTCAGGCACAAGCTCAAGGATTTTAGGTTTATTTTGGTTGTCTAGGTATAAACTTAAAGGGCTTTTCATCAGGCCAAAGGCACCTCTGTCCAATCCATACTGGCACTCTGGACAGAAGAAAAATGTACATGCTTCTAGCCCAAATCTGTATTTTTGCTAGGACTCAAATTTATAAATATGTTCCTACTGTTTGAACAGATCCAGATATCTGTCTTTTCTGCACTGTGGGCTTCAGTAAATAAGTTTTAACGTCTGTTCCCAGTTTAAACATGTCTTAAACAGGTTTCTGCTTCTGGCAGACATTTGAGTATCAGTTGCTGACTACAGGCTGTTCCTAAGTAGATTTCGAACCCTGGACTTCCTGTGGATGTGAACCAGTCCAGCTGATATGGACACCCCCGTCTCTGCAACAGAGTCTGCCAACAGCTCCTGATGGAATCCTCATTGCCTAAATTCCTTTTTTTTGCTTTTGACTAGCATTTCAGCCTTCTTGGGTCCCTAACTTCGTTCCAAAGCCAGCAGGAAGTAGCATGGGAAAGAATACGTCGCCCGCTTTCCCTGGTTAAAAATGCTGAGTCAAAAGGAACTCCCTTACATAGAGGATGCCAACACCTCTCACTCCCTGATGGGGATGCTGGAGAGGAAGCAATTCCATGATTGGAATTTCCAAAAAAGAAAATGGGGGAATGAAGGGACCAGCTCCCCATTTTGGCAGCCATAACAGCCAAACACGTGCTTATCTGACCTTGCCTTGGTCACTAAGATGTCAGATGCCTGCCTCGTGGCAAGGAACCAATCAGAAGTTAGCTGGTGGTGCTATGCTTATGGCTCTGGGTGTACTTTATGGACAAGCACACAGCAATGACGACAGGCAGAGCATAGCAACCGCCCTGAGAGGACCTATGGGCCATAACAACCAGTTGACCAATCAACACAGGGCAAACCCTCCAAACCTGGAGCCACACTAATCCTGAGCCTGTGCGTACCCCTAGACACTCCCCTTATGCTGCCCTATAAGATCTCTATGCAGACGCTTCGAGCTGTCTTTCTAGCCGTCTGCCATGGTGGGTGGATGAAAGACCTGAGCTAACATGGGGTTAGCTCATTAAACAACTACAATAAAGCCTCGTGCTGTTTGCATCAAGCTTTCGACTCCTCATGGTGATTGGGGTAGCCACAGTCCTGGGCTGAGATCCTGGAGGCCTGACCATCTGGGGGTCTTACAGCTCCACCAGCTAATTTCTGATTGGTTCTTTGCCACGAGGCAGGCATCTGACCTCCTAGTGACCAAGGCAAGGTCAGATAAGCACGTGTTCGGCTGTTATGGCTGCCGAAATGGGGAGCTGATCCCTTCGTTCATAAGTATGATCACACACACACACACACACACACACACACACACACACACACACACACACACACCTTAAGCCAATATTATGAAAAGACGTCATCAGGCATCAGAGTAGAACAAAGCCAAGCCCCAGCTGTATGTTGTCTGTGGGAAGTCCACTTTCTTTTGAGTATGAGAACACTGACATATATAGCTTCAAAGTATAGAAGGAAGTCATTCCATGCTAACACTGACCTGAAGGAAGTGGGGGGTTCAGACAAAACAAACTTTAGAGAAAGGAATGTTCTTAGAGGTAGTGACAGCCACTTCATAATAAGAGTCCATACTTCAGGAAGGCACAAGAAATTTAGCAAGTATGCACCTAATAACACAGCACTGAAATCCAAGCAACAAATGCCCTGCAAGAAGAAATAGACTAGCCGGGTGTCCTTATCAGGGACTCTGAGACCTCTAGTGTTGCGGTTATCTTTAACCCTGTTAATGTGAATAGCAATACGGAGTCAGGTCTAGATATAAGGGTATTTCTTTAGGAGGATCCTACTCACTCAGAAGAGCCTAGTCAGCTGCCAGGGAGCAAGATAAGTAGAAAGGAGCCACATGTGTGTCCCTCACTCTTAAACCTTCCCCATGTCACCCTGACCACGTCCAAGCGGGCATGGCCAGGCACACCTGTCTCCAGCCCCAAGTAGGAGTGGCTAGGGTATCCCCTACACCCTGTAGGGATTGATCTAAACTAGACCTGGTGTAGTTTCTCCCAGGACACATTCAACCTGTCTCTTGTCCAGGCCGACTCCTGGGACCCTTCCTCTTAAGCAGCTCTTTTAACTTTGGTACTCTCTACTGTGTGCCATGTTGTAGCAGATCACCAGCTTTTCTCCTGGACATGCCTGCTCAGTGGGACTCTCTTGGGGCTTGCCATCTAAGTCATGACTGTGAAATTGTCCCCCGGGGCAAAGACAGAGCACTCCCTTTGTATCCTACCTCTCAGAGCTCACATTTCTCTGCTTCCTGTGACCTGAAAACAGTTGTCTCATCGATTTTGTGTAGTTTTGCAGATGTTTTTGACAGGAGGATCACTCTGGTCTCAGGTGGATCTTAGCTGGAAGCAGAAGATGACTCCTGATCATTAAAAAAATGTACTGTGTTGGTTCTTCATAATTACCCAGTGGCTCAGTGTGCTGCAGTACAGGGAGTCATAATTATCCAGATTCAATGTGATGCAGTACAAGAATAGCCTTCTCTCCAACCCATCAAACTAACATTTACCTGCCTGAAAGCCCACAGTGTCTTGTCCTAAGTGCATCATTCAATTTTGGTACAAACTGAGAGTTTCTCCTTAAATTATTTCAAGCCTCGCTAGAATGCCTGAATGAGCTGGAAGCTAAACTAGTCCCTGGCAGGTGGTAGCTAAGGCAATCTTTCACACTCTCGCCCCTTCCAATAACACTCTGAGAACTGAGTTTACCGGCGTGTGAAAGAGAATCATGTGACCATATAGAGCTGCACGTGCTGGAACAGCTCAGATGGTTGTGGCCAAGGCTTCCCATGTGTCTCTGGATGAAGCTCACAACCAACATACTCAACATAACAACAAAACAAATGCATGAAAATCCCATGTTCTAGTTCTGTTCTCTTCTGTTGCTGTATTCTATAGTCTATATTGATCTGTTTTCCAGGTGAATGCTTTTCTCTAGGCCATTTTCTTCTCTTACAGGCACTCAGGGCTGATACACTTTCCAAAGTTAAATATGTATATATCAAACATTCTGGCTGCACCTGCACTATTGACTTACCTAATTTGCAGTGTCTACAAACACATCTTCTTTGAATACAATCCAGTTCTGTAGAACAATTCTTTCCCTTTTGTTGCCATGGTGGAGACACATGACTGAGCCCCTTGACTCTTGCAGGAGAGAGCATCCATAAGCTGCATTGAACCTGATAATTCTCTTGCCAGCAATTGTACTTACTTTAGGATTTCTTTTTTGGGTTGTACTGCCTGCTGTTGCCTCTCCTGGCTGAAACTACCTTAAAATACCAGAGAGAGGAATTGGTGGGGCTGCCAGACAGAGAGAATAAATAGGAGGAGAAATCTAGGCTCAAGGGAAGATGAAGGAGTGAGAAAAGGAGGAGAAGAGGACGCCAGGCACCACCAGTCACACAGCCAGACACAGAGTAAGAAGGAATGAAAGATATATAGAATAAAGAAAGGTAAAAAGCCCAGAGTCAAAATGTAGTCAAAGAGAAACAGGATAATTTAAGTTAGAAAAGCTGGCTAGAAACAAGCCAAGCTAAAAGGTCAGGGATTCATAAGAAAGAATAAGACTCTATGTATTTATTTGGGAACAGGCCCCCAAGGAGTAAAAAACAAATCAACTACAGGTGTCCCCAACCATATTCTAACCTCCCCCATCTCCCCTATTATATTTTGTTTTGAATTTTCAGTTATTGCAGTTCTGGGATGGAACCCAAGAACTTGTGAACGGCTGCTTGGTCAACCATTGAGGTCCCTGTCCCCAGCTGGCATTTTGTTATGAGCAGCTTTATGTATCACAGTTCAGCTTTCAAATGTTCTTCTTTTGAAAAGTGAACACCACATAAATATCTTATGTTTACTGAATGTTCTGGGCTCTTCACAAGGCTGCCCTCCCCGCGCCCTCCTGAACCACACTGCAAAGGAGACTGTGGCTTTGTTGGTTTGTTTTGAGACAAGGTTTCACTGTGTAGTCCAAGATAATCCCAAATTTGTGGCAATCCTCCTGCTTCAGCCTCAAGAGTGCCCAGATTCAGGGAAAAAGTCATCATGCCTAGCTTATGTGCCTGCCTGTTTGTTGAAGCATCAGGGATCAGACCCAGGCTTGGCAAACATGAGCTACACCTCCAGCCCCAGACAGTCTTATAAACCCTCATTTTGTATATAAGAATAATAAAGTTCAGAGAGGTGAACTAGCTTGCCTTTGTCTTCCTGACTAGTGAGTAATGGACTCACTCTCTTAAACTACCATCCATGCTTGCCCTAGCACTCTCCCAGGGCCTGTGGTAATCTAATCTAACCCATCAAGCACTACAAAATCTCTCTCTCTCTCTCTCTCTCTCTCTCTCTCTCTCTCTCTCTCTCTTTTTCAAGACAGGGTTTCTCTGTAGCTTTGGAGGCTGTGCTGGAACTCGCTCTGTAGATCAGGCTGGCCTCGAACTCACAGAGATCCACCCACCTCTGCATCTGGAGTTCTGGGATTAAAGGCGTGCACCACCACCGCCTGGCCTATTTAATCATTCTCTTGTGGTTGTGATGTATAGAGATGATCACTATAGTGATTTGAATGATAACGTTTCCCATAGGATTTTGAATATTTTGTTTCCAGTTGGTGGAACTGTTTGGGAAGGGCTGGAGGTGTGGCTTGTTGGAGGAGGTGTGTCTTTGAGGTTGGGCTTTGAAGTTGCAAAAAGACTCTTGGGATTCCAGTGCTTTCTCTCTGCCTCATATTTATGGATCAGGATGTGAACCCTTAGCTTTTGTTTGTTTTTTGCCCTGCCATCATGGACTCTAACCCTTTGAAACCAAAAGCTAAAATTACATGGGTTTCTTTTATAAATTGCCTTTGTCATGGTGTGTTATCACAGCAATAGAAAAGAACCTAAGATAGAAAAAATGGCAATAGCAACAGTGATGCTTATGCATTATAAATGAATATGAGGTAAGAACATCTCATTTCTATCCCAGGCGACCATTTATTCTTCATGAAATGATGTGTGTATTCTCTTGCCCCAATAACTTTCCTTACACATGCTTGTTTTGCTAGAGCAACTGAAACTTGCATGTCTTTGAAGATATCACACACTCAGGCAGATGCCCCTTTTCCCTCTGTGGCCCTTGGCTCACATTGAGTCCCCTACAGGATTGTAAGCATATTGACTGATGAAATTCAGTCTACATAGATTTGTGAGCACAGCTAGGGAAGGCAGTGGTATGGGGCATTGTTAACATAAAGGTGTCAGATCATTGTAGCCAGGATGGAAGGGACAGGGAAGAGAGGGAGAGAGAAGGGGAGGGAAGAAGGAAGGAGGAGGGGGAGGGATGGGAGAAGGGAGGGAGGGAGGGAGGGAGGGAGGGAGGGAGAGAGAGAGAGAGAGAGAGAGAGAGAGAGAGAGAGAGAGCCTGCACTAGTGACCTCTCCTTTATTCTTTTGTTCCATCTGGCCCCCAACAATATGGAGTGGCACTGCTCCTACTCAGAGTGGCACACCCCCTTGGTTTATCTTCCCTGGACGTGCTCTCATAGGCAGTAGAGATGTGCTATGCTAATCTTCCAGGCGGTCCTCAAGTCAATCGAGTTGACAATCACGATTCACCATCACAGGTACTAATAGATGTTGATAATGAGTAAGCACATGAAAAGATACTCAAAATCAGTCAATAGAAGAATGCAAATTAAATAGCTGTAATTAAAAATAAAGGAATCTTGAAATTTTTTTTTAAAAAGCATAAAGGTGTCAGAATCCCACACTATACATAGAGTTAAAATTGTCAGAAGGGGGCGTTGGTGGCGCATGCCTTTAATCCCAGCACTCAGGAGGCAGAGGCAGGCGGATCTCTGTGAGTTCAAGGCCAGCCTGGTCTCCAGAGCGAGTGCCAGGATAGGCTCCAAAGCTACACAGAGAAACCCTGTCTCAAAAGACCAAAAAAAAAAAAAAATGTTAAAAGGAACCTGGAAATCTGCATTTTTGCCAAGTCATTCAGGTGATTCCTGCCACGTCATCATTGGAGAAGCACCGCCTGAGTGTTCTGGGTGGTGATGGGATGCATATGAGAATACCCAGTTTTGCTAGAAAGCCACCCACGCCTCTCCTTCCTGAGGAGTCCCCCACTCTCATAGTGGACCGCAACAGGTGCAAGGGCTACACCGAAAGAGTCATGTGTGCTGGGAATGCTAGCACACACCTGCAATCCTAGCACCTTTGAGCCGGAGACAGAGGATGTGAGGTTCAAAGTCATCCTGGGCTACACAGTGAGTTCAAGATCAGCCAGGGCTCTGTGAGATCCTGTCTAGAAAATAAAACAGAACACCCATAAAAATAAAAGTATAAGGAAAAAAGAGAACAAATCAAAGAAAGAAATGTGCTCATCTCTCTAGCCAGGTGAGCTTAAGCTACTGCAGAAGCTAGCAAGCAATTCCTGTTCTAGAATAATTTCTACCAATTCATTTTGTTGTTCATGCATAATTCATGCACAAGATACAAAATCTGAACTATTGTACTGTGAACACCATCTCTTTCCCACCTCCATTCGTCAGCTTGCCAGCGCCTACCACCTCGAGGGGTAATCAGCATATGTTTGGTTGTGTGTTTTTAATAAAGGGTTTGAAATATTAGGAAATGATATTCGTACATGGTTCAATGGTCACTTTGAGGAGAGGAGGGATCATGCTTTCTGAGATTTTTAAATTTTTGAGGTATTGAGAGGATCACGAAATTTTGCAATGATAGTGTGACATAGCTTGGTTTCTGCAGTGGGCATGTCTTGTGAGTGCCCATGCCACAGTGTGTGGAGGTCCGAGGACAACCTGTGAGAAACGATGCTCTCCCTCCACCATGTAGGCTTCAGGAATTCATTTAGTGTTATTAGGTTGGGTGGCAAGTGCCTTTACTGGCTGAGCCATCTTGCCAACCGAGTGAATATATTTTTACAACTATCAACACAGACACAAATACTGTATATATTTCTGTGCCATTTATCACCTATAGATTCCAGTGAACAACAGCTGCAATTAAGATACTTCATGATTCTATCATCACCATTTGCATATAACTCATCCAAGAAATGAGACGGGTTGTGCGCTTTTTGTTTTGACTGGAACTTGCAAGTGGGAAGTGGACTTGCTTCCCATCAATGTTCAGCAGAGTGTGCCAGAGCTCAATGCCAGATGGAGGATTTTAGACTTTTGACCTGAAGGGCAGTTTTAGATGTTGAATTTATAATGAAAATTGGGTGGGTTGTCTAAACCATGGGGAATGTAGGGTGTGGAGGCAGAGGAGTTAAAGAAACTGAAGCAGAGTAGAACTCTAGAATCCAGAGTTGGGCCGAGGACATACACACTGAAGCTGGATCATTCCCAAGGCTCTCCCCAGGGCCACCTCCAGCTCACTACATCTGCAGGTGACATTTTTCCTGTAGTGAGCTGAACCTGAGCAAGTGTTCATTGCACACCTGCTGTGTTCACTGCCCTGAAGCTATGTAGGAACAGGCATCCATTGTGGGCTCTTGCTGCTTCACATTCTCCTTCTCCTCTAGACCAGCCCTTACTCATTATCCCACAGGAAGAGACCATGGCAAACAAAACATTAACCAGACCTGATGGCTCACAACTAATCCTTGCACTTGATAGGCAGAACCCCAAACTCCAATGGAAGAAGGGCTTTCCCCTAGGCAGTCTGTGGTAGCAACAGGAGCCACTGCCATGCCCCTGACTTCTGAGGTGATACCAAGTGTGGCCAAGTGATCTCGAATTTGTTGGATGGCTGCCCTGGTCCATTGCCCATGCCTGACACTCTTTAGAGACAAGCCAGGCAGTTTGTGACAGCTTTTCCAGCCAGAGAACATAGGCTTAGCAGGTAGGGTGTTATCTTTAGGCTACCACCTACCTAAGACAGACTGGCTGGTGGACTCTGCTCCTGAGTTTGCCTGGGTAGCCACAGGCTCTGCCAGAAGGGAGTGAGGCTTCTGGGGTTTATGATGAGGCTCTGGAGGAGGAACTGCTCCAAGGCCCTCTGCGCTGTGCTCACTCTGGTAGCAGCCAACATCCTGCTGGTGTTTTACAGCACGAGGGTCATACACAGCTGGGTTCTGGGCAACCTCCACAAGGAGGGCGCTTTGGTGGCCCAGAGACCCTCGTACCTGGAGAGGGATGTGCACCGCTCAAGTAAGTCCTACACCCATTGGGAGGGGAACTCTTACGGTGTGCAGGCTGAAGGAGCTTCAGGAACTTAAGAAAAAAGGGCATGAAGGGAAAAATCCAGGGAGAGGCCAAGTCTTCAACCTGATAACCACACTGTTGGACAATAGACTCTGAAGACAAGGGAGTTTCCCCAGGAATCTCATGCTGGGAGAAGGAAAGGTGTCAAGGGTGTCAGCCAGAGGGAGAACTTGGCAAAGATTTCACAGTTTTGCTTTTTTTTTTTTTTTTTTTTTTTGGTTTTTTGATACAGGGTTTCTCTGTGGCTTTGAAGGCTGTCCTGGAACTCTCTCGGTAGACTAGGAGGGCCTCGAATTTACAGAGATCCACCTGCCTTTGCCTCCGGAGTGCTGACATTAAAGGTGTGCGCCACTACCACCGGGCTACTTCACACAGTTTTAACAACTTGTCATATCACCACAATGAGACTGGAGGTCACACAAGAATGGGTTAGTGGTGGGTAGCAACAACATTTTGACAATCCACAGCTTAGACATGCATGCTGTTGGACCTCTATTTAAACTTTATCTGACTTCAAAACACAGAAAATTGATTGAGGGCGGGGGGGGGGATTGGGGAGGTTTCCCTAGATCCCTTTGTTTCTCTTGCCAACTTAGCTATGTTGAGTAAGTCTCTTTTTTCTGCTTTTAATTGGCTCATTGAGGATCTGACTTGGGGTACAGGTTGTGATCCCAAAATAATATAAAAGTGGGAATGTTGGGAGAGGGACCATCTAAGGCAAAGATCTTATTTTCTTGCAGAATTCTCATCATGATTATATAGTGGACTGTATTAGAGGGTCAAGGATCCAATATGGATATATGGTGTGAGACTCTGAGCAAGTAATGACAATGACAGGGATGAGGACATGAGGACAGTGACATTCAAAGGGCTGTGACTTATACACAGAAAGTAATATGAACCTCCACCCCCAACTCCACTCCCATTTTTGAAACAGGATGTTTCTTTATAGCTCACAGTGGCCTGGGATTCTCTGTGTAGCATCCCTATCTGTCCTGGAACTTGCCATCTTCCTGCCTCAGCCGCCTGAGTTCTGAGATTATAGTGTGCACCACCATACATGACTGATATATGTTCAAGTTTAGCTTCTTCATTTAAACTTCAGAGTAAGGTTTCAATGTGCTTTGGGACGGTTTGTGTTTCCCATTCCTCATGAAAGCCTCACTTCCCTGAATTGCTAGTGTCTCTGCTTCCCACATCTGGGAGTCAAGTGCTTGATCTTTTTAAGATGGCATTGACTGAGTAAACCCAGATTAGGGGTGCAGTCCTGGGGTGTACCAGTGTGGAGCCAGAACTAAGGACAGTGCCATTATTATTATTTGACTTGCAGCTTGTAGCCCTCCTGACTAAATGTTCCGAATGCTGGGATTATAAGTATGTGTTGTCATATCCAGTATAAATATCTTTTTAAATGACGGAGACATGACAACCAGGCAAGGTGTCCTATACTTGTGGTCAAGAGTTCAAAGTTATAATAGACAACACAGCAGAGGTCAGCCAGGGCTATAGGAGGCTCTTCCTATAAACAAACGAGGACGTAAATGAGATATGAGCATTTATCATCAGTCAGCATGAAGGAGAAGGTGGCTCATGTGTGTTCTCAAAGACCCACAAATTAATCAACCAAATTAAAAGATTCAGAAATGGGTTCTGAGGCCAGGAGAAACAAGGACTGTTATGTTTTTGAAGAAAAAGAGAAAGGCACAAGATGAGACATGTTAACCAGTTTATTATAGGCCCGGCAGAGTAGGGAGACTAAGAGAGAAGAGGAACAGAGGTAATGGCTGACCGCCATGGCCGGTCGCCATAGAGAGAGAGAGAAAGGGCTTAGGTGGGAGAAGCAGAGCGAAGCAGAAGCAGAGAGAGCGCGAAGCAGGAAAGTTGGAACTTTTAAAGGGAAGACTGCGCATGCCCACTGGGGTTCCACGCACGCCCAGAGTCCTCATGCGTGGCGGGTGATGTGGTGATGATGTAGCACATTTTCCTGTGTGCGCCCTGACTGTTGTCAGGGGGCGGGATCTGTCTCTTAAAGAAGTAGAGCTGATCAGCATTAAAGCCTGAACCTTTCAAGGTCCATGGTGTGAGCATGTGCTTGGTGTTAAACAGTATGAAGAATAATGGAACTCGATTGGAACACTCTGCACCGACTCACTTTTCTTTTCCACCCGAGCAAACATGCAGGGCATTTACAGTCTCCTTTGAAAGACCAAACACTATTTTCTCCCCAGGTTTGCTTTTCTCATCCCCCTTTTATCTTGAGCACCTCTCTTACTCTTTTTTCTTCTCCTTGAGCCAATCTTATGTCATCCGCTGCACACATTTGCCACCCAGGTGTAGCCTTTCCTGCTTCCATCTTGGAGGGCTATGCATGTCTCTGGACTCAAGCACACATACTGCTCAACAAGCCACATGCAGTGCATGGGATGGGCTTGTGTCTCAGAGGAGCCATGCAGTGGGATGGTGCCTCGCCAGGCTGGGAAGCCTGGGCTGCAATCATCCAGAAGAACTATACCTCTGTCTAACATGCAAGAAGATTCTGGATGGGATAAAGGGGTCCTGTCAGTCTGGTTGGAATTTAAAGTTGGCTGGGGGAGGGGCAAGTGGTCCTGAGGTGGGAAGCCTTCATCACCTTTGTCTGAAGCTCTCTCTCTCTCTCTCTCTCTCTTTCTCTCTTTCTCTCTCAGTTGTCAAGGGTAGTTACTAGAGGTAGGAGGATGCAGTGAAATCTGCAGGCTACTTTCTGAATGGGAAGCATCATTGCTATTATTGATGTACTGGGCTCTTTAGGCCTCTGCTGTGTGGGAATTTCTCTACCTGTATCTATCGCCAGCTGGTCATTATGTTGGGTTAAGATCATGATTCTCAAATGAATGTAGCTCTATCAGGAGCAGCTGTGGAAAACAAACCAAGCTAAACCAGTTGAATAGCTTCTACACTGTATCCCAGACCCATGGATCAGTGTGTCTAGGGAAGGCCTGGGATCCTGCCATTTTCCATGAGTGCCTGAGATCAGCTTATAATCAACCAAACAAAAAATGTAGGCCTAGTTCGTCCCTAGCTTAAAAGTTCCTGTTATACTGAAAGACCCCCCCGAAGAGGTACTTTCGTAGAGGGAGACCCACACCCAGGAATCAGCGAGGCCACGAACTTGGATGCAAAAACAAGAGGCTTTATTGGAGACGCGGGTACCCGGGGCGACTTAGCTTCTGTGTGGCTAAGCGCCCCGAGCCAAGGGAAAGGGGTCCTTATATAGGGAAAAAGGCGCAAGCTAGGAGCAGGGATTCTATTGGATAATTCTAATGAGGCATTGTACAGAGCTATTCCCATTGGTCAATGTATATGAGGCGCTATACAGGGTTATTCAAATGAGGCAAAGTACAGAGTTATTCAAATGAGGTGAAACATAGAGTCTTTCAAATGAGGCGAAATACAGAATCATTTCCATTGGATGGTTCAAATGAGACACAGAGCCATTCCAGATCAGCATATTCTCAAGGTCTGGTGTCTGGTGTCTGGTACAGCAGACTCAATTCCCCCCCCCTTCCTGATGGCTGACCTTGGGGGCGGAGACCTTGGGACGGAGTGTTTCTCTTCGGGCGGGGGCTTAGGGGCAGGGCTCCAGGCCGGCTCACTCGGTGTTTGTTCTCGTGCCGACCCACCTGGTGCTCGCCCTCGTGCCGGCCCACCCGGTGCTCGTTCTCGGGCTGGCCCACCTGGTGCTCATTCTCGGGCCGGCCCACCCGGTGCTTGTTCTCGGGCCGGGCGTGCGGCGGGTGGCGGGGAAAGGCCGCCGGGGGTGGGGATCGGGGAAGCCGCCAACAGGAGGAAGAGGAGACAAACTTGAGAAAGAAAGGGCTAAGGGACAGGGGTCTTTCATTCCCCCATTTCTCTTGTAACTGAATGGAATCTTTCATTCAGAGGTCTCTGGATACTCTGGATCTATTTGCTTTAGCTGATGATATTGTTGAGTTAAGACTAAGGCCTGTACAACAGATAGTCGTTCTCTGATGAATTGAGTCAGTTTGTTCAGAATGCAGGGACCAAATATGAGGATCAAAAATAGAATAACCAGAGGTCCCATGAGCGTGGATATAAGGGTAGTCAACCAGGGGGACTTAGCGAACCATCCTTCGAACCATCCTTGTTGAGACTCAAATAGCTGTTGCCTCTGTTTTAGCCTTTCCCTAAGTTTGGCCATGCTGTCCCTAACTATTCCTGTATGATCTGCATAAAAGCAGCATTCTTCCTTGAGGGCAGCACATAGCCCCCCTTCCTGTAAAAATAATAAATCTAATCCTCGTCTGTTCTGCAGGACCACCTCAGAGAGTGATGTTAAGGATTTCTCGAGTGCACTGACTGACTCTTCTAGGACCTGGATATCCGTGTGCATGGCTTGTTGTAGAAGCTTAAAATGATTAATTCCCTGTAGGGCAACGGTTCCGGTCCCTATGCCGGCTGCTATGCCCCCCACTGTTATTCCTCCTAATAATAGGGCCACGGTAAAGGATATTGGCTCCCTCTTATATCGGGTTGATTTCTCTAGTACGCTGTAAACATATTCAGGTTGGTGGTATGTGACTTTGGGCCAAAGTTCTATCAATATACAAAAGTCAATGGTGGTGTTGAGAACAGTGGTAGAGACACAGGGAGTCAACCCAGTACTGCAAGCCCAATAAGTTCCATAAGGGGCAACAAGGTATCGGCTGTCCTGAGATAATGGCTCTACTTGGTTACATAATTCTTGATGTGAGGGAGGAATCCTGCCTATGCATAGCCCCTTTCCTGAGACCTCAGATATTGTGAGCTTGTGCTGCATAGCAGCTCCACAACTGGTAGGTGCTGAGGTCTGGTTGGAGTAGTTGCCCAGTATTGCCACGCCTTCATAATATGGGGGCCGGGAAACTAGGCATAACCAGCATTCCTGAGTCTTGTTGGGGTCTGAAAAATTTAAGGCTTGGTAAACTCCTTGGATTAATTGTAATAATCTATCTCCGGTACCTGGAGGGTCTCTGGTTATCTCTATGTTTAGGGCGTCTGGGGTGGGGGAGAAGGTGACAGCACCTGGTGTAGGAGTGATAGCTTTAGGAACGGTAGGGGGTTCAGGGACTTGAAATTGGGTTGGGGCTCTCTGGTCCGCTATTACTGTGTTTGGCCCGACTGATTGTTGGCTTAGGGGAGTAATTTGTCTGTACAGGGAGAATAAGGTCACCGGATCTTTCCCTGCTCGGTGCAGCCGGAGTCCCCAGACTTTAGGACTATCCCAAGTAGTCCTTTTTCCAGCATCTGTGAACCTTAGGATGAGAGGGTTGCATTTTCCTCCGGGGGTGGCGCCTTGAAAACCTCCCCCTCCGGCACTATCATAACAGGGTCCGCAGGCTCTTTGCCCACATCTCCATGGTCCTTTCCCTGCGTACCCTGGGATCTCCCTCCGTTTGAGAGTGATGAAATCCCAAGAGGAAGAGGGTTTCCAGTAAGCCTCCCCTGTGGTTTCACATCCCCATCTTGCACAGTACCCTTCCTGTGGCCCCCCGCAGCCATGAGTTGGTTTATGGCCGGGGCAAACATAAAAATCCTTGCTTCTTGTTCCTATCCTTCCCCCAGGGTGGTGGCATCCGTACCCTGGGAATGGTTCCTGGTCAGAGGCAGTACTGGTTGGCATGGTTGCTTTGAGCTTGAGATGAAGCATGTACCCATGGCATGATGCCCGTGAAGGAAGCAAATCACTGCATGGAAGTGAGATGCAAAGGAAACACTGGCCAGGTCTCCAGTGTCCCCTTTGAAGGGCAACCCCCACATAATTGGAAGATGCTTAACCAAGCCTATCTCTTAAAGTCTCCACCCTTCTAATGCACTGGGGAAGAGGACCAAGCCTTAGGCCCCAAGCCTCTTGCAGAAACATTGGCGGTGCAAACTAGCAGAGAGGAAATAGTTCAGAGGAAATTAGGTTGGAAAGCAGTGCCCAGCTTCCCAAGGATTGGCTGAAATGTCTTTACACCACCCCCATCCTCTTTATTTGCAGGAAAAAGTCTGAAACTGACTATGAAGCAAGAAGGCCATGTGGAATGGGGAAACGCTGAATTCTACCCTGGTTGGAAAGGAGTAAAAGTCAGGTTGGCGCTCAAGAAACTCTTCCAGCAATGGGGGAAGGGACTCTCCGAGGCTCAGCAGGAAGAGGCCCGGTACTTGTTCCTGGAGTTTGGTTACAACGTGTTCCTCAGTGACCAGTTGCCATATAACCGGAGCATCCCTGACACCCGCCATGCCAGGTGCTCTGAACGAGGGGTGGCTTTGCAGGACCTCTGTGTAGTCTGGTGATGAACTTTGAGAGCCATGCAAGGGAAGGGGTAGAAAGATGGGTGAGGGGAGCGGAGGACAGTGGGGAGGGGATGAGCAGACCTCTTTCTTGGTGTCGTCAGTTTTGTTTTGTTGTTTTGAGGTAAGTTCTTACGATGTGGCCAGGGCTGGCCTCAAGCTAGATATCCTCCTGCCTCAGCTTTCTGTGTGCTGCAATTTCGGTGTGCCCTCCCACGACGCCTAGCTGGGTTCCTGTTTTTCATTTTGTGTGATGGCATATCAGAGAAGGTAATGGACTAATTCCAATGCTCTAGCTCCCTGGAGAGAGAGAGGGAGGACACACAGGAAGAGCGCCCACCGGGTAGGGCTAATCTCTACCAAACAGAGACCCAGAGCAGATCAAGGGCTTGAGTCAGTCCCACCTCACTCAGCAGGGCTGCTTCCTGCTCTGGCTTTTCTTCCATTCTCTGCTTGAGTCCTGTTGTTACTGAATCTCACTTGTAGAGCCTTTTCTGGGTGCAGCCCTCCCCCCACTTTCCTTCTCCATTGCTCTAGCTCTTTCTGCCTTACACACACACACACACACACACACACACACACACACACACACACACACCATAACAAAATATCAGCAACAAAACAAACAAACAAAAACCACTTTTTTTTTTTTTTTGAGTTATGGTCTTATGTTGCCCAGGCTGACCTCAAATTCTCTGTGGCTGAGGATGACTTTGAACTCCTGATCTTATCATTTTAGCCCTCTGTTCACTGGGATTACAGGTGTATATGACCATTCCTGGTACAGTTTTGCTGACAGATACAAATGAATGGTTTCTATTCTAATTAATGAATTAATGGAAACAGGTCTGATTATATAGTTGAGACTGACCTCCAGCTTTTGGAAATCCCCTTACCACTAGAGTGCTAGCATTACAGGTATAAGCCACTATGTCCAGCAATGGTTCTTATTATGTTCAGAGTTGTGCACAAGCCACACAATCTTAAAACATTTTAATCATCTCATAAAGAAACCCTGTACTGTTGTGCCTAAATTCTGAACCCCCAAATCACCAAGAGGCCCATTTCGATGCAAAAGCAAAGAGGTTTTTTTATTGTAGTTGGTTGTGTGGATGGCTGGAGAAAAGACCCTGAGAAACCAAGAGGTGGGGATCTTATAGGGCAGTGTAAGGGGAGTGTTGAGGGGTACTCAACAGTCTCAGGATTGGTGTGCTTCCAGGCTTGGACGACCTGCCCTATGTTGATTGGTCAATTGGTTGTTATGGCCCATAGGCCCTCCCAGGGCAGTTGCTATGCTCTGCATGACACTCTTGTGCAGTTGTCAGAAAGCACACTCAGAGCTGTAAAACACATCCCCGCCAGCTTTCTGATTGGTTCCTTACCACAGAGGAGTGCATCTGACCTCCTAGTGGCTGAAGGAACCAGCTTCCCTTTCGGCAGCCATAACAGCCGAACATGTGCTTCTATGACCTTGTCCTAGAAACCAGAAAGTCAGATGCCTACCTCGTGACAAGGAAACAATCAGAAGTTAGTCACTAGAAAGTCTGATGCCTGTCTCGTGACAAGGAACCAATCAGAAGTTAGCTGGTGGCGCTATGCTTTACGACCCTGGGTGTGCTTTACGGACAAGCGCACAGCAATGACGTAGAGAGCATAGCAACCTATGGCCTATGAGCCATAACAACCAGTTGACCAATCAACACAGGGCAAACCCTCCAAGCCTGGAGGCACACCAATCGTAAGCCTGTGCGTTCCCCTAGACACTCCCCTTACACTGCCCTATAAAGATCTATGCGCAGAGACTTCAAGCCGTCTTTTCTAGCTATCCGCCATGGCGGGTGGGTGAAAGACCCGAGCTAACATGGGGTTAGCTCGTTAAATTACAATAAAGCCTCGTGCAGTTTGCAGCAAGCTCTCGAATCCGCCTGGTGATTGGGGTGACCGCGAACGTGGCCTGGGACCGCGAATACTTGAGTTTTCGGGGGTCTAACAGTGGCCAGGACAGGAGGGGCAAGGTCAGACGAGCACATGTTAGCCTGTCATGGCTGCTAAAACAGGGGGCTGGTCCCTTCAGTACTCTTCATGGTCCATTTCACCCTCAGCTTCCTCATCCCTATGGATTTGCCTGTTCTGGACTTTTCTTAGCACAAAATCATGTATAAGTGTGTGTGTGTGTGTGTGTGTGTGTGTGTGTGTGTGTGTGTGTGTGTGTTTTATAGTGTGTCCAAAGTACTATCCATGTATTAGCTAATAGTGTGAACCAATATTTCCCTTTTATAGCGATATGTGGCATTTTGCTTTTAGTCATTAGCTGATGGCTGTTCCGTTGTTTCCAGGTCTGGGCTACTGTGATGAATATTGTCCTGTTTTGCTTTTTTTATGAGACATACCCAGAAACATGGGTGTGGGCTTCTCAAAGAAGGGCTGTTTCCTGTGCAAGTTTGTGTGAGAACAAACATCTTCATTTTGTGGATACGTGTAGTAGAGTTGCTAGGTCCATATGTAACTGTATTTAGTCTTTTGAAAGCCTGCCTAGTTATTTCCTAAAAGGGCTGCATAATTCATTTATATTCTGTCCAGCAGTGTTGGGCAATTTTTGTATTGCTTGTTTTTGTTTTTGAGGGGAGATAGGGAATTCAAGGAGTTTGAGGTCTGGACTACAGAGATCTGTGCCACCCAACTGCTGGGATCACAGGGATGGACCACCCTGATTGGTTGAAGCCAGGTCTGGCATTGTGGTTGAACCTAGGGCCTTATGAATGGAAGCCAGCATGCCACCTGTGAAGACTGCAAGAGTCTTGGTTTGTCTTCATATTCTCCAACATGTACATGCGGTGTGTGTGTGTGTGTGTGTGTGTGTGTGTGTGTGTTTGATCAGTTAGCCTGTCTGTTGTGAGATGAGATCTTATTGTGTTTTATTATTTATTTAAAATTTTGAAGCCTACTGATGAACATCTTTTGATGTGCTTATCCGTTTGCATGTCTTTTCTTTCCGAAGGGTCAATTTGGACACATTCTTCTATTACTGAACTGCAACTTCCCTCCCTTCCCTTCTCCCTCTACACTCCCTCCCTTCCTTCTTTCCTTCCCTGAACTGGTTTCCAGGACTGAATAAAAAAAGGGGGGGAGAGAAAGCCAGCAGTGCCAGTAGCACCGCACCCCTCTGCTTCCTGATCTGTGGCATGTGGGAGCCCCAGTCACTTGTCCCTGCTGTCATGCCTTCTCTGCCACGACAGATCACACCCTCTTGAACCTTTTCCCCTTAAGTTGACTCTTACTTTGTCACATCAGCCAGAAAAGTTCTTAATACAAAGGCTCCTCAAATGTGGCTTCTTAAAAAGAAATTGACAACCGCTCTCATTTTTAAGTGTGGATTGAGGTTTCCTTCCAGAGTGGCAGAATGCTGAAACATCTCTCCTCTCTAACAAAACAAGCATCTGACTGGAGAAAACAATACACCAGGCAACATTTCCAGAAGTCGTCTCGAGGATACACAGCAAGTGGAGAATCATCCTGGCAAGAACATTTTCTAAGTCTCAACAAGGCTCAGTGGGAGGCTCTGGCATATGAGCCATTGTTTGCTCCCTTTGCCCTGCCCCCAGTTATGGAGAACGATATTTTATGTCAAGTTCTCTACCCTGGATTGGAGTGGTCAAGGAGGCTCTTGGTACTGCATTTCCCATAGGGCTGTGGTTTCATCCCCGGGAAGGGCAAGTCACCTAAAAAAGCACTTCACACCTTCCCCATCATTGAGAAGCAAGTCCTCTACCTATGGAGGTAGCTGAAGCAACCCTGATTGCCAACCTCCTCAGCTCCCCCTCATCCTCTGTCTACTGACGCCCTCCACACCTGCTCTGAGGGTAGAGTTTCAACTCCAACTGCACCAGACCAACAACGCTGGGCTCCAGCTGTGCCTTCCCCAGCTTGCTTACACAGAGGAAGTTCTATGTTGGAATGTTGGAAGTCGGGAAGCCCAGGGGCTGCTGCCTCCTTCCTAACCACCTTTGTGTCAGCCTGCAGAACAGCATGCCACTCTGACTCAGGTCAAGTGAGCTGCTGTCTGCACCCTCAGACCCCGAGGACCCATGCAGAAGCTCTGTCCAGCCTGGAATTCCGGGTGAAAACCTTCCCTGCTCTTTTTAAGGAACTGGCCTCATTTGGAACAGTTTTTAAGTCAGGGTCTCACTATGTAGCTCTGGCTGTCCTGGAACTCACAGAGATCCACTTGACTTTGCTTCTGTACTGCTGAGATTAAAGGTGTGCACCACCATGCCTGCCTAACTGTGCATTCTTGGTGGAGAGTATTTCAGAGGACGCTCACAGCTAATGTTATAGGTAGGAACCTGCATGAGAGGGAAGCATTCAGAAATCTAACAGAAACTGGGAAGATACAGCCCAGAAGAGCCTCCTGGGATCTCACTCCTCCCTGGGTGGACTAACCATGCCTGTGTGCTGGCACTGGGCTGGACCCACCCAGCAACAGTCAGATGAGCATTTGAGAAAGGCTGATCACCATTCCTCAGCCCATGCACAGATCCGTCAAAGGGCAGCTAAAGTCTCCTGTCACTCGGGCCATTATCCCAACTTCTGAATAGTGTAAAACAGTAAGCCACTCCTAGAAGGTCAACTTCTAGGATGCCAGGCTTACAAAGAAAAGTCATATGCCATAATTTCTTCAGACTATACTTTTAAAATCTTTACACTCACCTCTGCAACCTCCACATTCCCAATTTACTTTGGGGACTCTAATTAAAGTCACGTGTCACTTAATGATAGGCTGAGTTCATGGGAATGTAATATTAAGTCATTTTTTTGTCATAGTACAAACATAGAATGTGTTTACACAAATCAAGACAGCTGAGACATCAATGGGCAACATAATGTTAAAGGAATCACGTTTGTATATATGGTCTTTCATAGACTGAAACACTTTCATGTGGCATATCATTTTATATAGGAGAAATGAAAGCATGCTGGCAAAGAAGCTTGTTCAAGGGCTGGAGAGATGGCTCAGCAGTTAAGATTTCTGGCTGCTCTTACAAAGGACTCAGGTTCTGTTTTCATTACCTATACCGAGGCTGGCAGCCATCTGTAACTCCATTTCCAGAGAATCTGATGCCCTCTTCTGGCCACCACAGACACTGCATATGCATATGGTGCACATACATATATGTAGGCAAACACCTATACACATAAAATAAAAATAATTTAAAAAGAAGCTTGCTTAAAAATTTTCCTTTACATATCTATGAACACCTAATTTTTGACAAAGAAGCTAAAAATATAAAATGGAAAAAAGAAAACATATTCAACAAATGGTGCTGGCATAATTGGATACTGATATGTAGAAGAATGCAAATAGATCCATATTTATCCCCATGCACAAAACTCAAGTCCAAATGGACCAAAGACCTCAATATAAGTCCATCCACAATAAACCTCATAGAAGAAAAAGTAGGAAGTAGCCTTGAATGCGTGGGCACAGGAGACCACTTCCTAAATAGAATACCAGTATCACAGCACCGAGAACAATTAATAAATGGGACCTCCTGAAACTGAGAAGCTTCTGTAAAGCAAAGGACACCGACAATAAGACAAAATGGCTGCCTACAGAATGGGAAAAGACGTTCATTAACCCCACATCTGACAGAGGGCTGATCTCCAAAATATAAAAAGAACTCAAGAAACTAGACCTCAAAACTACCAAATAATCCAATTAAAAAAATGGAGTGCAGATCTAAACAGAGAATTCTCAACAGAACAGTCTCAAATAGCAGAGACACTTAAGAAAATGATCAACATCCTTAGTCATCAGGGAAATGCAAATCAAAACAACTCTGAGATCACATCTTACATTGATCAGAATGGCTAAGATCAAAAACACCAATGATAGTCTATGCTGGAGAGGATGTGGAGAAAGAGGAACACTCCTGCATTGCTGGTGGGAGTGCCCACATGTACAGCCACTTTGGGAATCAGTATGGTGGTTCCTCAGGAAAATGGGACTCAGTCTACCACAAGATCCAGCAATCCCACTCTTAGGCATATACCCAAAAGACGTGCACATTTGTACAACAAGGACATCTGCTCAACTATGTTCATAGCAGCTTTATTTGTAATAGCCAGGACCTGGAAGCCAACTAGATGCTCCTCAGCAGAAGAATAGATAGAGAAAATGTGGTGTATTTACACAATGGGAGATTACTCGGTGACAAGAAACAATGGCATCCTAAAATTTTCAGGCAAATGGGCAGAACTAGAAACAAACAAACAAAAAACCCCACCAAAACCAAAAAACCCATCCTGAGTGAGGAACCCAGACCCAGAAAGATAAATATGTAAAGATACCCAGCCTACAATCCACAACCCTAGAGAATCCAGAACCCTCTTCCAGAAACAGATGGAAGAAGATGCAGAAACCCACTAACCATTGGGCCAAGCTCCTGGGGTACAGTTGAAGTGAGGGAGGAGCGATAACATGAACAAAGGAGTCAGACCATGATGGGGAAACCCACAGAATCCACTGCCCGTGAGCTCGTGAGAGATCACTGACTCAGGTCTGACAACTGGCGAAACTGCGTAAGACTGAACTAGACTCCCTAAACACAGGTGACAGTGGTGTGACTGGGACAATATATGAGGCCACTGGCAGTGGGTCCAAGATCTAACTCAAATTCATAAACTGACTTTGTGGACCCCATTCTATATGGAGAGATCCCTTGTTCAGCCTAGGCAGGGGTGTGGGGGGCTTGGTCCTGCCACAGAGATGATGGAAAAGACTTAGTAGACTCCCTAGGGGAGGCCTTACCTCTCTGAGGAGTAGATGGAAGATGGGGTCGGGGGAGCAGGAGACGAGGACTGAGGGAGAACTGGGATTGAAATATAAAAATAAATTAATAAATAGAATGAAATCTAAAAAAGCAGAATGTTCCTCTTAATTATTGTTCTCATTGCCCCAAAGCAAAAATACCCTGAATATCTTTGATATCCATCTGCTGACAAATGCATAAGCAGTATATATTAGCTCTTTTCAATGCAATATTAATTGACCACAAAAGGAAAGCTATTGGTTCCCACTGCAACACTGATGAAAATATTATGCTCAGTAATAGAATACATAACTTGTTTTCATTCGCATGAAAGCTCCAGGGCAGGTAAGTCTATAAAATTGGAAATTCAATTAGTGTATGTGTATGGCTGAGGGTACACCGACAGATGGGTTGGGGAGAAACAGCAAATAACTGGTAATGTTTAAGGCTTTCTTCATACGTGATAAAAAAAATTTCTAAAATTAGAGGCTGGGGACACAGTGCGATGAGTGAAGTGCTTGCTGCCTGCATATGGGGACCTGAGTTCAGAGCCTCAGCAGATGGAGTGTTCATGGCCCTCCAGCTTAGCCTAAATGAGAAGATTCATGTTTACTGAGAATTCCTGTATCAACAAAGTAAGGATGAAAGCAACTGAGGAAGGCACCTGACATTGACCTCTGAACTCTACATACATTTTCCCTCCCTCCACCCCTCTCCCGCTAAATTAGTGCTAACCATTACTCCACTCTGTGACTGACAAAGTTAGGGGGGTTACATGCTTTTAAATAGGTGAATTTACTGCATGTAAATTATTTCTCAATAATCACGTTTTTTAAATGAGGGCTTGGCCAATAGATATAAAGCCGTAGTTACACAGATGACTAAATTCTAGGCATCTGCTGTACAACATGTCTGTAGATGAATGAAAAGGAGATGGGTTGCCTCTGTGTAAGCAGAAACATTTTGGACAAATAGATTTAAAAAAAAAAGCCACAACTTTTTGCTTCTTGGACAAAGACCTGAGTTGATTAATAGAATAAATTCCATATATACTGAAGAGAAAGACTGGACAGCAATGTTTAAATAATTTAGGAATAATGTGTTACATGGTGTCTTACAGGTGTCTTCAGAAGACATACCCTGCCCAGCTCCCAACCCTCAGCGTCATTCTCATATTCATGAATGAAGCTCTGTCTGTCATCCAGAGGGCTATTACCAGCATCATCAACCGGACCCCTCCTCAGCTGCTAAAGGAAATCATCCTCGTGGATGACTTCAGCTCCCACGGTGAGGCTTCTGAGGGCAGTAAGCAAGCTTGATTACCATTGGTCATCTGAGCTTGGCTGGAAGGAGGTTGTCGCTTGGGAGTTTAGGACATGGTGAATGTCTCCCAGAGGGGAAAATAAAGGATAATTTAGAGAGGGTCTATCTGTACTGGGCACATTCAAATTTCATGATGCCAGGAGTACAGTTCATCATCTCAAATGCACGAGTAAGACACAAAGTCACAGGAAAAGCACAGGGTGTCCAAATTGTGTGGCAGTCAGTGTAGATTTGGGGTCAGGCACAGACCTCGTGACTCCAAAATCACCTGTGCTCTTAGCATGCACTGTGAAGCAGACCTGAGCATTGAGGTGCATGAGATCCCAAGAAGGCCTTCAGACCCCAAGAAGGGATTCCGAACCTTCCCTTATAGGTCAAGGACCAAATCCCTCAGGTAAGAAAGTCTAGAGGAGAGAAAGCTTGGGGACCTGGGATTACTCACAGTGGCAGCAAGTCTTGTCCCCTGGCCGCCCAGCCCCAGGTCTAACCTACCTAATTAGGACACATGGGGAACAGGCAGATTGTAGATTTGTAGACTTTATCACTTACTTCCTTTACACAGGCTGGTCTAAAGCTCACTGTACAGTCAAAGGGTGACCTCAGTCACCTTGTTTTCACCTCCCAAGTGCTGGGATGACAGACATGTACCACAAAGTTCATTTCATACAATACTGAGGATGGAATCTGTGGTTTCCTGCATGCTAGGCAAACCATGAAGGTGTAGCTTGGGTTGCCTTCTGCCCAGTCCTTTCTCTCCAACTTTGTTACTGGGTGTACCGCCATGGTGGGCCTGAGTCTTTACCTTCTGAATTCATCACCCTAGCTCCCTCCCATAAAAGATAGATACCTAAGAACTGTGACATCTCCATGATTTGCTTCCTTTGTATGCAAAATGTGTTTGCTGATTATGGTAACCATCTTAAGAAGGATAGCTAGCATGATGTTGTTTTCTTAGTTCTAGCAATTTTGGGTATTAAATAAAAAAAAAACTAGGATTAAATTATAGACCCAGAGATTTGGGCTGATGATAAGGAAGGATTTTCAAACTGTGTGAACTTATGAAGTGGTAGGTCTTTGTTCCCTCACTGGACATCTTTAAGGGTGAGAGTTATGAGAAGGGTTATTGAGTCTGAAGGTCACTGCAAAGAGAGAAAAAAGGGGATGGGGTGAAAACCTCTACCACTGAAAAACACTTCTCTTCATTTACACACATCCCCATTTTGCTGGTATAATTCAGTGAGAAAAGAGAAGATAAAATTGAGAGAGCAAAATATTACTGGAAGTCATAACTGAGAACTAGTTTTATTCATTTCTGGTCATGGAGATAGGTACCAGTTTATAATCTGGTTCTGCTGAAAAGAAAAAGGAGGTCTAGATATGTACCCTGGGCAGCTGAAGGCCCAGGACCCACTTGGTGCTGTCTGAGGTGACTTCTCTGGTACTCGGCTCCTTCATGGAATTGATGCAAGGGTTGAGATGGAAGACCTCAAACGACCCACCCACTTCCCAGGAAAGCAAGAGTTCTATAATCCCATGCTTCATGGTGGGAAGTCTTAATTCACGACTCTCTGTAATGGGACAGTGGCACTGAGTGCACAGACAAGATCACTTATGAGGGCAGATTCATGACAAAAAGCCAGACAAAGCTTCCTATTATCCTAATGCCACCATCATGTGGAATCAAATGACATTTTTGATAACTAATCCTATTTATTGTTATTGCCTGAGGGGATGTTGATATAACAAGGCTTGAGGGGGACCTTGGCAGATCCCATGGAGGGTGAGGGACAAACACGCCATGCAGACCAAGTTTGTGTGGGAAGTTTTATTGGGGGAAGGGAAGGGACAGAGGGGAGAGAGGGGGGCGGGGAAGAGAAGAGAAAGAAAAAGACCTGCCTGCCTCTTCTGAGGAACAGCAAGAGAGAGCAGGAATGGGTGCAGTTCTCTCTCTCTCTCTCTCTCTCTCTCTCTCTCTCTCTCTCTCTCTCTCTCTCTCTCTCTCTCTCTCTCTCTCTCTCTTCTCTCTCTCCTTGTTTTTGTTTTTTGAGACAGGGTTTCTCTGTGGCTTTGAAGGCTGTCCTGGAACTTGCTCTTGTAGATCATGCTGGTCTTGAACTCACAGAGATTTGTCTGCTTCTGCCTCCTGAGTGCTGGAATTAAAGGCATGAGCCACCACTGTCCAGCTTTTGCGCCTGCATACAGGGACAGGGTACCACTTGCCATGTGACCCAAGGGGTGAGGCCAAGGTGTGCCTGGATGCTAACAGATGTGGGCATGCACATGCCACTGTGCTCATATGGAGGTGAAGGAACCAGCTCCCCCTTGCGGCAGCCATAACAGCCTAATATGTGCTTGTCTGACTTTGCCTTGGTCACTAGGTCAGATGCCTGCCTCGAGGCAAGGAACCAATCAGAAGTTAGCTGGTGGTGCTATGCTTTACGGCTCTGGGTGTGGTTTAGGGACAAGTGCACAGCAATGATGTGCAGAGCATAGCAACCAACCTGGGAGGGCCTATGGGCCATAACAACCAGTTGACCAATCAACACAGGGCAAACCCTCCAAGCCTGGAGGCACACCAATCCTGAGCTTGTGCGTACCCCTAGAAACTCCCCTTACGCTGCCCTATAAGATCTCTATGCCGTGGCTTTGCCGAGTCTTTCCTAGCCATCCACCATGGTGGATGGATGAAAGGCCCAAGCTAACATGGGGTTAGCTCGTTAAGCAACTGCAATAAAACCTCTTGCTGTTTGCATCAAGTGTCGCCTCCATCTGGTGATTGGGGTCGTCAGCCTCCGGGGGTCTTTCAGAGGGAATGTTATAAAATGGGGCCAGGGCCAGCAAGATGGCTCAGAGGGCAAGGTTCCTTGCTTTCCAATTGGGTGACCTGAGTTAACTCCCCAGAAACCACCCAATAGAAGGAATGAACTGGCTCCCATGAGCTGTTCCCTGTCTTCCACACATGAGATGTGGTATGTGTGTAACCCCACTACAAAACAAATAGGCAGCTAGATAGACAGACAAAAACCAAAACCAGGCAGTTTTTAGTGCCATAGTGTTGATTTCTAGGAGCTGGTTACCTGAGATCTCTCGTATATATTCATCTTTTGAGAGGAACCAATAGGAATTCTATCCCTTGCATAGAAGGGGAGAGGAGATGGAGATGGTGGGGGGGGTTGGGGGTGAGCTTAATAAAATCAGGCAGATGTGTACATGCTCCTTGAGCCAGTGTGTGATTTAAGACAGTATGGCTGAAAAAGAAAATTAAAAAGAAGAAAAAGACAGTCCAGTTGTGCCACTAAATGGATGTGTGATGTGGAAAGTTCTTGCTCTTCCCATGTCTCAGTTTCCCTTTATCTGTGACGTGGAAATGCTCTAGTGCTATCATTCATAGGGTTTTATAAATGATTAAGTGAATTAATATTATCAGTGATGTCCGTAATACTAGCCCTTTTGAGGCTAACACAGGAGGATTACTTTGAGTTTGAGGCTAGTCTAGATTACAGAGTAAGACTCTGTCTCAAAAACCAACTAAGCCCCCCCCCCCAAATGTATGTCATCAATGGATAACTGGGTCATTTGCTTAGCTATTTTACATACTACTTAGTGATTTGTATGAAAGCTGAAGCTGCTTTCAAATATGCAAAGAAGGCAACTGGTAGCCTGAGTTAACAAAGGCAGAGACAGGCTTTACAAAAAGAGAGGGGAGGGGAAAGAAAAAACCCTTGTAAACAGTCTGGGATGAGTGAGTCTTGCTTGCATAATATTGAAAGTAAACTCTTCAGCTAGATTCAGCTAGATGCTGGCATAGAAGATTCATGTGAGCATTTGTACCCACTGTGATGTAATCAGAACAGTCAGGGATATCTAAAACAAAGCAAAGCTGCTTATTTGGGTTCTCTAGGAAGCCTTGCAGATAAGCTGTGGTTATTCCCCAGGCTCATCCACCAGTGTTACAACCTTAAGTTATCAAGCCAGGCCTGCCCTGTTTCTTTGCCTAAGAGTTTCTCAGTATGTAAGATGTACTCTTGACCAGTGGTCCTCATCTCCCGAGCAGGGAGATCCAAGGGTGGGGAAAGGAAATGAGGAGTGATACTAAATGTCGGGGAAGGCGCTGGGGGAATGGTGTCTACATCCTCAGTAAAGGCTCTGGGGTTGCTCGCCTTGCAGTGGCATCGCCCACACATTATCACAGGACAGTGTAAACTTTCTGCATCACATTCATTTTTGCACTCATATCTCTATGGTTGTGTGTCTGGTTGGTAGGAGAACTGAAGGCATGGCTGAATAAGACGGTTAAGCTTTACAACAGGAACTATCCAGCCCTCCTGAAACTTATAAGGCACACAAAGAGAAGAGGTCTCGCTCAAGCCCGAAACACCGGCCTAGAAGCTGCTACAGCTGATGTGGTTGCCATCATGGATGCTCACATTGAAGTGAACGTTGGATGGTAAGGTTCTGGAAAGCTGCTGCTTTCAGGAAAAGACAGAATTAAACTATTGTGTGCAGCAAATCAGGATGGTGTTGAGACGGGGGACAACTGACACCATGTCCTCAAACAGAGGAAGGTTGTACAGCTTTCATTCAGGGAGTCTTGTTGGATACAAGAAGCAGTATAAGTCCGGTGTGGTGACACATGTCCATAATCTCATGATTGGGATATAGAGGCGGGACGGTCACAGAGTCAAGGCTAGCCTGGGCGCACTGCATGCATTACAGGACAGTGTAAAATTTCTGCATCACATTCATTTTTGTATTTAGTATTTCTGTGGTTGTGTGTCTGGCTGGTAAGAGAACTGAAGCCATGACTGGATGAGGCCATTAAGAGAGGTGGGTGGGTGTTGCTTTTCCATCGGCTCAGTGACTATACCTGAGTCTACTGATATTTTTAATTACTGTCTTGAGTCCTGCAGCCAGCGTCCTGTTATTCAGATTTCCACACTGGCACTGGCCCCTCTGTGGCCACCAAATGTAGTTTTAAAGTAAGTCTATATTGTTTTATTTACCAATAAAGACTCTTGAGTCAGATGCCATGGTGAAAACCTGCTTGTAACATGAATTAATAAACAACCCAGAGTCTGATATTGGGGTTCAAACTTCAAGCTGAATATCAGAAAAGCAAAGCCAGCTGGCCAATAGCTTCTTACCTCTACCTCAGGCTGAATGGGCTGAAACTGTCTCCACGAGCTCTCACCAAGCCTCAGACTCAGCATGGCTGAAGAATGAATGCCTCTTTGAGATCTTGCTTCTGTCTTATATAATTCCCTAATGTTGGGATTAAGGGTGTGAGCTATAATTCTCTTTCAGACTGACTCACTCTTGTGTAGATCTGGGTGGTCTTAGACTCACAGAGGTCGGTCTATCTCTTAATCCTGAGCCCTAGGATTCAAGGTGGGTACTACCATCTCCTAGCTTCTGGCTGCTGGGATTAAAGGTGAGTGCCTGGCTTCTATGGCTTATGGCTGACTTTGTTTTCTGAATCCTCAGGCAAGCTTTAATAAATCATAAACAATATATCACCATTACTGCTAGCTCAGAGAGGCTGAGAAGTAACCAGCTGATCTTCCTTTCTGGTTGGAAACCCAGCAAGAGAGTGTCTCTCCAGCAGTCCCAAACCAAAAGACTGCAAAACTCCACATTCTTCCCTGCTCCTTCCTGTGTGTCTATGTGTCTTTCTGGCTCCTCTGTACTCTCTATGGCTGATTCCTGTCAAGTAGTAGCTGTCTCTACCCCCTGGCCCAAGGTTGATTTTATTAACACAGTCTTGGCTTTCACAGTGCCATCAAATATTCCACAAAGCTGGGGGCTTGGAATACTGATGGCTGGTCCCTGACTTTGTTAAATATTTTGTGACTTTGAATAGCCACTTAACTAGACACTTGTACATTTATCCTTAAAATGCAGAGTGTAACCACTGACAATTCCTTCAGTTTTCCCAGCTCTTAAATGACATGAAGTAAAGATTACACAAGCAAGGTGGAGAATCACACAGAAGACAGATACCATTTGGAAACAGAAACAATGTAAACTCAAGTAGAATACTGACAGTCCTCATTCACAATGGTCTGGATGTAGCAGCTGGACTCTAATTTCAAATCTGCTCTTGGCCTGGCTCAGCTGCTAAGAGCCCCAGCTATCCAGAACCTAAGATACTCTCCAGACTCCAGAGAGTCCTTATTTTGTTCCAACCCAACAAAAACAAGAACACCCTCCATGTGAGGGTGAGGCTCACAGTGTCTGTCTGCTCCAGCCCACTGTTGATCCACACAGCCACACTGATGCATATTCTCTTCTAGGGCTGAGTCCATTTTGTCTCGGATTCAGGAAGACCACACTGTGGTTGTGTCTCCTGTGTTTGACAATATTAACTTCAATACATTCGAGCTGGAAAAGTATGAACTGGCAGCAATTGGGTTTGACTGGAAGCTGTGGGGCCAGTATGATCCTATACCACAAGCCTGGCTCGATGTGGGTGATGTCACTGCTCCAATGAAGTAAGTATGAGTAAGCGGAGAGAACTTAAAGTGAACTGAGCAGGACTTGTCTATCTTTGATGACTGTAATGGAGGCAAGGTGGAGGAGCAGATAATGGATAAGGAAAAAATATAGCGGTGATACTAATACAAAACCCAAAGGCCTGACCCCAGATTAGAAATCATAGACATTTGGCATTATCTAGGTTTTCAGATAAAAATCAAAGGCAGTTAGGATCTTAGAAAGTACTTGAGGCAACTTCTAGCATTACCAGACTAAGGAGAAAGATGGCATTCCAATATCATTTGTGAAGAATGGAAACAGCACCAGGGGCACACACACCTTCATTCTAGCCTGAATGTTTCAGAAAGCCTCCAGTATAAGAAGAGACTTAGGCAGAATTCTGAAGACCATTGTGGGGCTTCCCAGCCCTCCCCTCCATGCTAACCAGTTTTTTGGAGGGATATGAGTATGAGTAACCCCCTCTTGCCATGTACTCTACAGGAGTCCTTCCATCATGGGCATCCTGGCCGCCAACAGGATCTTCTTGACAGAGATCGGGGCTCTGGATGGCGGGATGCAGGTCTACGGAGGAGAGAATGTGGAGCTTAGCCTGAGGGTATGTGCTTGCTCTCTTCTCTATGGAACAAAGCAGAAGAGGGCATATTGGAAAGTCATAGGAATGCTGGAATCCTAGAACTCAGCTGAGCACAGTGCTCAAGAGATGGACAGATTGTCACGTTTCCTGGTCCCTAGGCTGAAGAGCAAGTGGTAGGCAACAGGACTCCGGAGAGGAACTTTCTGGTACAGGCCTGTATTATATGATCTGAGAGTTTTGGTAGTCAGTGGTAGAGATGAGGCTGTGAAGAGGTTCCTTTTTCTCCAGAGGATCATGAGTGTTTTTAATTATTGGGGTATACCATCTCTGAGGAAGACAAGTCCAGAGACTTGCTGAACAAGCACCCCACCACTGAGGTACAATCCAAGCTCCTTGTTTTGAGACACAGTCTTCCCCAGTTGTGTGGGCTGGCTTTGCATCCTAATGCCTTAGCTTCCTAAGTCTGACTCTCAAGTGGCAACTTTAAAGCTGAATTCTATTTTTCAAAATAAGATGGCTTTTTTGTTGTTTGTTTGATAGATTGTTTTGTTTTTTAAGACAGGGTTTCTCTGGATAGCCATGGCAGTTGTGGAATGATCTTTTCATACACTGTTAAGATGTATCACTGTTTTTGATTTAATAGAAAAGCTAAACAGCCAATACCTAGATAGGGTTTTGAGGCAGACAGGATACTGGGAAGAAGAAGGGCAGAGATGCCAGGAGTCACCATCCAGATGGAGAGGAAGCAGCATGGGCATCACAGAGTAAAGCTAATAAAGCCATGTGGCAGAAAGTAAATTAGTAGAAATAGGTTAAGTTCTGACAACTAGTTAGGAGCGAGCCTAAAGAAGCATTATAACTCTCTCTCTCTCTCTCTCTCTCTCTCTCTCTCTCTCTCTCTCTCTCTCTCTCTCTCTGTGAACCAATAGATGTCTTCTAGCCAGCCCAGGTCTTGAGGACCCAGGCTGGGATCTTAAAAGTCAATCTCATTGAAAATACAAGGAATGTTCGGGAAAGTCTCTCGCTCTTTCTTTGATTGGATAACACAGTTTGATGATGCCCAGGTGGCTTGGTTTGCAGGTGCGACTGTGTTTCATTTGTCTTTCATGTTTTCCTTTTTAAGCTAGGTCTGGGTTTTTTCCTATCACTCTTGCCTTTAGTTTTCCACGTGATTGTTGTCCACATCTGTGCAGGGGAATGCGCTGTTGTGCTTTGAGCCAATCAGGATGATTAGCAGTCCATCAGCTTAAACCTCCTCCATGTCCTTACAGTGAGGACATTCAAAATCCTCTCTTCCAGCTACTTTAGGATTTACAGTGGATGGTGGTAATTATATTCATCCTGCCGGGCATAGCATACTTGAACTTAGTCCCCAGACTATAGCATTTGTACACTGACCAGCCCCTACACCCACCCGCCCCAATCCTCCTAGCCTCTGGTAACCACTATTTTATTTTCAGCTTCCATGTGATCAACCTTTTAGATTCCACATCTGAATAAGATCACATGGTAGTTGCCTTTTTGTGCCTTTGTTGTTTCACTTAAGACGTCTAGACCTATCAATATCATACCTTTTTAATATCTGAATAGTTTTTTTTTTTGTGTGTGTGTGTGCATACATGAACATACTTTCCTTTTCAAGAGACAAATTTACGGTATATAAGTAATGCAAGGTGTAATGTTTCAGAGTTTGTAAAACAAATCAATATTTCATGTAGCAGTAGTGGAATGATAGACCAATGTATCTTTTTTTTTTAGAATAAATGAACATTATTTCTAAAGGTCCATTCTGCAATTTAAACCAAAGAAAGGAAAAGCTTAAATTGGCCACATTTCTGACATAGTTATAGTCTCATCAATTGATAGACCCCTTGATTGCTTCCATAGCAGGCTAGTGTGAGTAGTGCTACACTGGGAGGGTGGGACTCTCTTTGATTGGCAGGTTTTCATTTCCCTTTGGATTTATACCCAGTCGTGGGAATGCTGGCTCACACGATAGTTCTGTGTTTAATTTTTTGAAGACTGTCTCGGGGCTTTCATTGCTGTGAAGAGACACCATGACCACAACGACACTTATAAAGAAAACACTTAATTGGGTTGGTTTGCTTATAATTTCAGAGGTTCAGTCGGCTATCTTCATGGTGGGAAGCACAGTGGTGTGCAGACAGATGTGGTACTGCAGGAGTAGCTGAGAGTTCTACATCTCCCAGGCAATAGGAAGTCGATTGACTGTCACTCTGAGGGAAGCTTGAGCAAAAGTGACCTCAAAGCCCGCCTCCAGAGTGACACACTTCCTCCAACAAGGCCACACCTCCTAATAGTGCCACTCCCTTTGCAGGGGCCATTTTCTTTCAAACCACCATATTCTCCTCCCTGACCCCCTAAGTCTTATAGCCAAATCATGATGCAAAAATGCATTCAAAAGTCCCCATAGTCTATAACAGTCTCAAGCTTGTTTCAAAGTCCAAAGCCCAAAATCTCTTCTGAGAGATATGGCAATCTCTTAATTGTAACCCCCCTATAAAAATAAAAAAGCAGCTCACATACTCCCAACATTTAATGAATGTTACAGGATATACATTGCCATTCCAAAATGCAGGGAAGGGAGCATAGCAAGGAAATACTGGACAAAAGCACCAAAAACAATCTGGACAAACTCCAAACTCTGCAGCTCCGTGTCTGATGTCAAAATTCTCTTCAGATCTTCAGCTCTGTTCCAGCTTTGTTGACTGTAACACATTTCTTTCTCTTGGGCGGGTTCCACTCCCTGTTAGCAGCTCGCCTTGGCAGGTATTGCATGACTCTGGCATCTCTAACACCTTGGTTCTCCAAGGCAATCGAGGTTTCAAATTAGCTTCATGCAATAGCCTCTCTGCTAGGCCTCCATTCAGGAACACCGCTGATACATGCCAGACCTCAGCGGCTTTATCCCATAACTCCATTTTTTCCATCCTTAACTCTAAAGCCAGAGTTAAGGCCCAAGCTGCTAAGTTCTGCTGTTTACTTGGGTTGGAATATGACCCCCTCATTCAATTACATCTTCAGCAGCTTTCTGTCTTTCACTGCCTAAGTTTGGATGTCCTGAAACTCACTCTGTAGCCCATGCTGGCCTCAGACTCAGAGATCCACCGGCCTCTGCCTTCCCACTGCTGGGATTAAAGGTGTGTCCCACCACACCCTGCTCTAAACTTTTTTCCAGTTCCTTTTTGCAAGTTGGAAATCTAGCTGGGTGGGGTCTTGTCCCAAGGTTACCACTCCCTGTATTCCATTTCTTAATCTGTTTATCTCCTTGAACAGAGGATTTAGCTCCATTTCACTTTCTGGTGCCAATTTTCTCCTCAAATATTTGTCCTTGCTCAGCTTGCTGCATTTCATTATATATCTTAGAGTTGCCACTAATATCTACACAACAGAGTCTATACTAAGACTGTTTTGAGATTCCTTCTGCTGACGGAAAGAATCCAAAACTCTTCACTTTAGCCTCAGGCAGATTCTTTAGACAAGGGGCAAAAAACAGCCACTTCCTTCACCAAAATTTCACAAGAACAATTTCTAGGCAACATACTAAAATTCTTCTCCTCTGAAACCTCTTATCCAGCCAGAGACAGTTCATCAAACCACATCAGCACCACTGTCTTCCTTGTTCCTACTAGTATGACCCATTAAGCAGTGCTTAAAACATTCCACTGCCTTTATAACCCAAAGTGCCAAAGTCCATATTGCTCCAAACAAAAGCATGGTCAGGCCTATCACAGCAATACCCCAGTCCCTAGTACCAACTTCTGTTTTAGGGTTTTTATTGCTGTGAAGAGACACCATGACCACAGCAATTCTTAAAAAGAAAACATGGAATTGGGGTGGCTTGCTCATTATTTCAGAGGTTCAGTCCATTATCATCATGGTGGGGAGCATGGCAGCATGCAGGCAGACAGGAAATCAACTGACTGTCACACCGAAGGAAGCTGGAACAAAAGAGACCTGAAAGCCCACCCCCACACCGACACACTTCCTCTAACGAGACCACATCTCCTAATAGTGCCACTCCCTTTAGGGGCCATTTTCTTTCAAAGAACCCCAAGGACCCTGCATATTGTTTTCTATAATGGTCCTAATAACTTACATTCCTATATCACTGACAAACATAGACAAGTTATTAAATGAGTATAAAAAATACCTCTGTTCTATGTGGGGAGGATTAAATTCATAAAAAGCAGTAAGACAGGTGTTATGAGTAGAAACTTCATGTCTGTGGAAGGGGTGAGAGGAAAAGAGATAGATTTGGAAAATAAGAATCCTCTGGGATAGTAAAAGCCAGAGGTGGTGGTTTGTGCCTGTAATTCCAGCACACAGGAGGCTCAGGCAGGATTACCATGAGTTCAAAGGCCAGAGGTCTCAAAGAATGGAATAATATATTATAAGCAAATAACCAAGTGTGAGGACTTGCATTAGGATCCCTGGAACTCACATAAGAAGCATGGCACGAGGGTGCATGCCTGTAACCCCAGTCTTGGGAAGGGAGGTGAGGTGGAGACGAGGGGATCTCTGAGGCTCTCTGGCCAGCCAGCTTAGCTCAGCGGATGAGCTTCAGGTCCGGTGGAAGTCTTTCCAGGTTCTCCTTGGATCTCCACATGCATACACATCTATATAGGCAAGCACAACACTTATAAACACAATTTAATTAAAAATAAATTAACCAATGAATAAATAAGTAAATACATTGAAATAGCCAAGTTTAAAAGTATTCAGCAAGAGCAATTGATAAAATTTATTATTTTATAAACAATCTTTACTTCTAATAGGGATGCAAAGGTTTTTGTGCAAACTGTTACAGTTTTTTCATTTCCTAAATTTACAGGAGTTGGAAAATCTCATCAACTGTAAAAACTGAAATAAAAGGTGAATTTTCATTTTGTTTTGTTTTTGAACAGAGTCTTGCTTTTTGTCCAACCTGGCCTTGAACTTGTGGTGATCTCCTACCTCTGCATCTCTTGTACTTGGATTATAGGCATGAGCGAACATCCTTTACCTTGTGTTGAATTTTTTTTAATTTTATTTTATGCATGTGGGTATTTTGTCTGTTCTGTGCACCACATGTATGCAGTGCCTCTGGGGGCCAGAAGAGGGCATCAGATCCTCTTGGAATTGGAGTTAAAGACAGTTACGAGTAGCCATAGAATCTAACCCAGGACATCTGGGATAGGAACCAATTCTCTAGACCACTGAGCCATTTCTTCAGGCCCCAGTATTTAAATTTTAATTTTTAAATGGTTGAATGGAAAAAAAACAGAAACAAATTAGATTAAGATATAACACCTACAAGATCTGATCTAACGAGAGGAGCCAGAGAAGGACTTGGAGAAAAAGATATGCTTGTGTTACTGTGAAGTAGCCACTAGCTGTTGTTCTTGGTATGTCCCTGAGTTGTCCCAACAGCCCAGATGGTGGCTGGCTCTGTGCGTGAATAATCAGAGGCTCAGGCAAGGTGGAGTTTTGTTTAGCTAGGCAGATGCGGAGTCCAGATGTGAACATAGGCCAGCCTGACTCCAAGCCTGGCTGTTCAGGAAGGAAACTCCTCCATGGGTCAAGAGCTGAAGGAGTAGAGGTGGGGGACACCAATTTTGAATGTCACTTTTCCCTCACTCATTCCTCAGGTGGACACACTTCTGCTCTGCCAACTGAATTGGCAGGGTGCGGCCCAGGAGCTCTTGGGTCAGGGAGGGTGCAGGAGGTTGCCAAACTAAATTGGAGCAACTTGTCAGATTTTTGCCAGAAATTGCCACCACATCAGGTCACCATGAAGAGAAGACACAGGAAATATGACATCCACCCAGTAGGATGAGAAAATTCTTTTATCCACTGTCACCAAAACTATTTGGGGAAGGTTGGAAAAAATGGCTCGGTGGTTAAGAGCGTGTAGTGTGCTTACAGACAATCGGAGTTCAATTCCCAGCACCCATGGTGGGCAGCTCATGACTTTTAACTCCATCTCCAGGGGTCTGATGTCCTTTTCTAGTCCCTGTGGGCATCTGTATTCACATGCACGTACCACCAACCCTCACCCCAGACACGCATACCATTTCATCGAGAACATAAATCTTCAGGAATCTCATATATTTGAGGCCAAATATGAGCACATATGTTCAGAGAGTGAGCTGGTGCTCCATCAGGTTGGTTGCAAGAGTATTCACAGTCAGACCACAAGTCATGGGAATATGGGGAAGAATTGCGCAAGTTAGTTATTTGTCGTTGTGTAACAGCATTAGGTCAAATTGGAAACCTTAGAGCAGGACACATTCTTTTCTTTTTCCTTAAGCCCTGGGGACTCATTACCACTGAGCTATATTCCCAAGCCTCTTTTTACTTTCAGCCTTGAGATGTGACCCACTAAACGGCCCAGGCTGGCCTTGAACAGACTCTGTAGTTCAGATTAAGTGTTGACTTTCAGATGTTCCCTCAGCCTCTGTGGTAGCTGGAATGACAGGCCTGGGCCAGAAAGTCCTGGAAAGGTCTTTCCCTGTGTCTTCCCCCTTTGTGCTCCCACCACACTCTCTCCTCCCTTTTCTTTTCATCTTTTTCCCCCTCTAGACAGGGTCTCATTGTGGCCTTGGCTGGCTTGCAACTTGTAGATCAAAGTGTTCTTGGACATACAATACTCCTGCTTCTGTCTGCCGAGGGCTGAGGTTACAGGTGCGCATCATCAAACCTAGCAAGATATACTTATAAACTCATAGCATCTGGGATTAAGGGTCTATGCAAGGCTGAAAACCAATGGGCAGTCAGTGTTGGGCTTTTACTTGGCTGGGCTGAGGAAGGATTTGCTTTTAAGGTCACAGGATGTTGATAGCATTCATCTCCTTAAAGTTGTACCAACTGAGGCAACATTGAAGTCTTACCAACTGAGGCAACATTGAAGTCTTACCAACTGAGGCAACATTGAAGTCTTACCAACTGAGGCAACATTGAAGTCTTGCCAACTGAGGCAACATTCAAGTCTTACCAATTGAGGCAGCATTCAGGTTTTATTTGCCGACTGGCACTTGGAAGCCACTCTTAGTTTCTGGTCATGTGTCTCTCCCTATTTGGTAGCTTATCCCACAGCAAAAGATTATGTCTTCGAGCAGGATGGGCAGTGCTTTCTTTTATCACATAAGCACACACATATTCAAAGCACCCTGCTGTCCCTGCCATGGTTTGTTGGGTGGAAGGTGGCAGGCTCATACTCAAGGGGAAGGCTCAGGGAGGATGCTGACCCCAGGAGGAGGGACCAGGGAGGCCTCTAGAAAAGAATTATGGGAAGCTGGCGAATGGCTCAAAGCACAGAGCCTCTGGCTTCTTGGGCTTTCTCATTCTGAGTAGCAGGCAAGTCCCTTCTTTGAGCCTCTTTCGGAAGAGAAGCAGTTTGACAGACTAGGTCGATTGATGTAAGAAGTTGGGGAGGTACCATGGAGGTGGGAGCGGGAAAACCCAAGTTTTCCAAGCTGGTTGTGGTGGTTCATGTCCCTAATCCCAGCACTCAAGGAGCTAAGGCAGGAAGATTGCAACGAGGCCAGTGTGGGCTAAATAGTGAGCTCCAGGCCAAGTTGAGCTACAGGGTGAGACCCAGCCTCAAAAGGGGAGGTGGCACAGGCCTTTAATCTCAGCACTAGGGAGGCAGGGGCAGGCAGATCTCTGTGAGTTCAAGGCCTGGTCTACAAAGCAAGTTCCAGGACAGCCAGCGCTGTTACACAGAGAAACGCTGTCTTGAAGGAGAAAAAAAATAGGGGTCTCAATGGGATTCCTTTTCCAGTTCACTGGCTGTAGGACCCTGGTATTAAAGGAAGGTGTTTCTCTCCTGCAGGTGTGGCAGTGTGGAGGGAAGATTGAGATCTTGCCCTGCTCCCGGGTCGCTCACCTGGAGAGATACCACAAGCCCTATGCCATGGACCTAGAGATTCCCTTGCGGCGGAACGCTCTGAGAGTGGCTGAAAGCTGGATGGACAAACACAAATACATGGTCTACTTGGCCTGGAACATGCCTCTCAAGGTTGGTCATGGATTGAGCAGAAGGAAAAAATGAAGGAAGAGGTAGTATCAGTAATGGGGCGGGGAGAAGCTATGGGACAAGCATAACATCTAGGCTCGACGGATTAATGTATGGTCTTCAGTTTGACAACAGTTCACAGTTGTATAGAAGGGTAGCACTGTGTCCAGATGCTGCTTGATGCATTTGTTTTTCTCCTTTGACTTTTTTGTTTTTTAAATGTGGGGTCTTCACAGTATCTCAGGCTGGCTTAGAACTCGTGGCAATCCTGCCACAGCTTCCTCAGTGTGGGGAATATAGGTCCAAGCCAACATACTGGCTCGTATATGAGTTCTTTATCTATCAGAGTGCACCCACAGGGTGTTTTATGAATGAGGAAGTCCAGGAACAAGAAGAGTTGGAAAGAAATTGTTGAAGATAATACTGGTCCAGACAGTGGGGAGCAGAGACAAAACTCAAACATGTCTGCCTTCCAGATTTCTTGTTCTTCATTTGATAGCGAGAAGGGTAGAACACGGGGCCTTTACCCCTCCATCTTCCTCTAAAGCAGGTACTCATGTAGCCCTGGCTGGCTGTGAACTTGCTGCATACCTGAGGGTGACCCTGGGTTGCTGACCCTCCTACTGCCATTTCCTAAGGGCTAAGATTATGAGCTTGTGCCACCACACTTGGTTTCAGGCAGTGCTGGGGATCGAACCCAGGACTCCATGCATGTGAGGCAGCATTCTACCAACAGAGCTTCATACCCAGGCCAGGCATTTGCTCTCAGAAGGGGGCACAGATACGGCAGGCTGTGTGAGAGGAGGTTCTGTAGCATTGCTGGACTCACATGAATGGGGGTGCTCTGAGCTGAGCCCACTTTCTCCCATCTGCCTGAGGCTGCTGTGCTGTGCCCTCTCCCTGACCTCTGGATCCTGTTTGTTGAGGCATGCCTGGCTCACAGAGACTGGTCATCTCATTGGCAAACTCCTCTTCCAGGGCATGTTTGGGAGTCTCCAGAAAGCTAGTGAGTTTGGGCTGTGAGAGGGGCTGTGGAATTAGCCAAGAAGGAAAAGCCTAGAGACCAGGATCGGGGTGTGACTCAGGAACCACTAGATCAGGAGAAGATAAAATGTGCAGGAATTCCTGAACCTCAGTCAGAGTTCAAAGTCATGAAAGCGGTTACTAAGGTGCCAGCAGGCTTCTGCTGTTAGCTTTCTGTTGGGAGAGGAAGTTACCTGGTGTTCAGGATAACAGGCTTGGTAGGCAAATGAGCACACTCCCCCCACCACACACACACCCATCACCTTATCGTCCTGTCTCTTCAGTGTTGTATTCCAATTGTGCCATGATGTAAAGGAAGTTCCCTAAGTCAATGAACTAAGTACTGCTAGACCCCCGGAAAACTCAGGCCTCCGGGGTCCCAGCCCAGGACTGCGGTCACCCCAATCACCAGGCAGATTCGAAAACTTGCTGCAAACTGCATGAGGCTTTATTGTTATTTAACGAGCTAACCCCATGTTAGCTCAGGTCTTTCACCCACCCCCCATTGTGGATGGCTAGCAAAGACAGTTCGAACCGGCTGCATAGAGATCTTTTAGGGCAGCGTAAGGGGAGTGTCTAGGGGTACGCACAGGCTCAGGATTGGTGAGCCTCCAGGCTTGGAGGGTTTGCCCTGTGTTGATTGGCCAATTGGTTGATATGGCCCATAGGCCCTCCCAGGGTGGTTGCTATGCTCTCTGCGTCATTGCTGTGCGCTTGTCCGTAAAGCACACCCAGAGCCGTAAAGCATGGCACCACCAGTTAACTTCTGATTGGTTCCTTGCCACGAGGCAGGCATCTGACCTCTTAGTGACCAAGGCAAGGTCATGGTGAGCACGTGTTACTGTCATGACTGCCGAAAGGGGCAGCTGGTGCCTTCAGTACCATCAGAAACAGACTTCACAAGAATTCTGCAAAGATTGTAGATACACATAGTTTCTGCATTCCTTCTCTGTGTGCCTCCCTTAGTTTCCCTTCATAGTGGCTCCTCGCAAACACCACTTCTACAAAGTTCCCATCACAGTCAGATTCTTGGTACTGGAAGATTTGCTTAAGCATTTTTGGCTATTGTATCTTATATCTTTTTGATGCCAGTGGCATCTCAAAACAGAAGAAATCAGTCATGAGAAATCAGCTTGAGTGGCCCTCATATAGGCTCTGTGAGGATAAGAAGCCAGCCTGGGCTCCTAGGCTCCAGGCTTCTGCTTTCCAAGGTCATCATCTATAGGTTCCAAGGAAACAGCCAGTGCCCACATAGTCCACAGCAACCGATGGAGACAAGGGTGTTTTGAAGTCTAATGAACACATACCACCCGTATTTTCTCTTCAGAACTCTGGAATCGACTATGGGGATATTTCTTCCAGAAAGGCACTCCGGGAGAAACTGAAATGCAAAACCTTTGACTGGTACCTGAAAACTATCTACCCACTTCTGAAGCCAATCCCCAACATTGTCTGCTATGGAAGAGTACGTGTGGGATTTGAACTGTTTCATTGTGAAAAGACAAGGCTCGAAACACAAAGCAGTCAAGGGTAGTCCCAAACCCATCCTGTCCAAAGCCCCTTCAACTGCTGCTCTTACTTCTTGGTCCGGAGAGCTTCCTTTCTTCTCAACATCATGTTCTTTTCCTCCTCCACCTATGTCCCTTTGCAAACTGCATCCCTCGCTTGGCCCCCTTAGCTCCTCATCCCTTGGGTGACATCACTCCTCTAAATTGGGCTGGATCAGATCGCCCTCTGCTGGTAATGTTTTCTGTCGTCCCTTGGTATAACCAAAACCCAAACCAAAAAATACAGGTGTCTTCTTTCTGTGATTCTTTCCAACAGTGTGGTTGTGTTTTCTTTTTTAGATGAAAAATTCACTGGATGAAAGTGTTTGCCTGGCCCGGGAACCTGTTCCAGGCAACTTTCTCAAAATGGAACCTTGCCATGAGTTCAGTGTTCAGGTATCTCACTGGCATCCCTGCTAAGGTAGTGGGTCCATACTGGCTCAGGGAATCTGTGCCACAGGTTAGAGTTTCCTTAGTGTTAGAGGATGGGGGAGGCCGGAGATGAGCATTCTGGGTAGTGTGCAAGCATGTACTGTTCATTCACACAGTGACAGGCAGGCCCATGGGGGTGGGGAGAACAGGCAGGAAGGTTCTGCTGATGACATTCATTCTCCGGGTGACAGTTTGACTGGCAGTCTCCCCATCACTGCTTTTCCTCTTAAAATTGTGGCTCTGCTATTCATTCTTCTGATGTATGCCTTGGCAATTATGCTCCTGCAGGAGGAAGCAGGCTAGTGAAGAGAGTAAGAAGGAAGATCCCTGTGCAGGTTGGAATAGATATGACAACAAGTGGAGGCTGTCCTTAGGAACTCTGCCATTGAGAATACAGATATATTATCTTACTTTATTTTTAAAAACGTGTTTAAAGAGGCATTTTATGTGTATGAGTGTTTTGCCTACATACATGTAGGTGCATTACCTGAGTGTCTGGTGCCCAGTGCCCACAGAGATCAGGAGAGGGCATAGGATCCCTGGTAACTGGAGTTACAGATGGTTATTGACCATTATGTGGATGCTGGGAACTGAACTGAGCTCCTAACTGTTGAGCCATATTTCTAGCTTTGCCACCCCAAATCTTGGTTTGCCTGCTTCCATTTACCTCATTCCAGGTGCTGGGTCTACATATGCTTACCAGCTCACCCGGTTATGCAGTGCCAGGGATCACACCCAGAGCTTCCTGCATGCTAGGCAAGCCATTTACGTGAGCAACGTTGCCTGTTATCATTTTACTTTATACATTGTCCTTGCAGAGAACTTTTAGGGGGTACCTGGTAGAGGTAATAGCCACAGAACAGTTGGAAAGCTGAGCCACAAAGACTCGTCCAAGCTTACTGAAGATCTGTATCAGGTTGGGAAATAGAAGGAAGGCTGCTGTTTCCCCTTGACCAGCATCACTTGGATTATCAGCATCACTTGGCCTTCTATTGATGGTGTCTGATCTTAAGTTGAGGGAATTCTTCAAAGATAAGCCCCATTCATAATCCATACAAAGCAATGATGCTTTTAGAACTGTGTTCACCAGTTAGTCATTGCTGTGGTAGAATACCCATGATCAACAACTTAGGATCAAAAGATTTATTTTGGCTCAAGATTCCAGTAGGTGGTTACATGGCTTCAGTGCTGTGGGCCTCTGGAGAGGCAGAACATTGTATCAAAATTGCTAGCCGGGGTGCAAGTATAGGAAGGGTGCGGAAGCGACCAGGGACAAGATGCAGTTCCTAAGGACATGTTCCCAGTAGCCAACTCCAACTAACCCCCCCAACAATATCATCAAATTATGAATCTATCAAGGAGATGATGAATCCATTGGTTAGGTTGGCATGCCCAGGACCCAGTCAACTCTCAGTGATTGGATCCACCAGCTGGTCACCAATCATCCAAAACCTATGAGCCTCTGAGGGGACATGAGCCAGGCCATCACAGGAATGAGGATGGGCTGACTGCCCCTTCTTGTGTCTGCCCTTCTTCCTAGAATATGCTAAGGCTGGGGAGAAAGGCAGTGAGCCCCATGTCCCAGGATGCTCATGCTCTCCCTCATGTCTTCCCCAAATTCCTGAAGTTTCTATGGCAGTGTACAAGGAGAAAACTACCACCTTGGAGCTGGCTGTGAAGTTGGGTCTCCTGAACACAGAGGGTGGCTGAGAAGGGAAAATACGTAAGACTGCTGTGGTCCCAGAGGGTTTGGGCTCAAATCCCATCCCAGGCACTTTTAGAATGTTCTCAGCCCTCTCTGTAGCTAGGCTTTCTAGAGTACAGTTTAATGGCTGAGGCTTCCCTATCGACTGGGCCCAGCAAGGTGTCCTTGTTCTCTTGTAGAATGTGTACTACCTCCTCTCTGGGGAATTCTACGTGGGGGAACTAATTGCAAAAGAAGACATCCATGAACAATACTGCCTGACGGACTCTGGCCATGGGGAGGACCCCACGTTGGAGCTGTGTTCCGAGGCAGCCAAAAGAGGGCAGTACATCTACTGGGATTTTCAACAGGTGAGTTGCTTGGGTTTGAAAGGGAAGCTATCCAAATACAGCATGAAAGGTTCAGGATTGGTTGTAATCTGTAGTGCTTTACAAAAATGACCCTTTTGTGCCAGTGTGTAGGAAGAAAACCACACACACACGGACACGGACACACACACACGGACACACACACACGGACACAGACACACACGGACACACGGACACACACACTAACAAAACCCCCTAAGAATCATCTCAGGATTTGCTGTGCCACCATCTTTTTGCTGTGTGTTGCTGCCTCAGGGTTGATAGTTCCTGATCCATCAGAGTGGCACTTCACAAAGGTTACATGGCGACCGTGCTTCCTTAAGACAACAGAATGTTTTGCATCGATGGAACTGACTGTGAAGCTGGGTGTCCTGGATACAGAGAAGTGGCTAAGAGAGAGAAACACTTCAGATTGCTGTGGTTCCAAAGAGTCTGGGCACAACCTGCTCTCAACCATCACTTTTAGAAAGTTTCCTAACCTCTCTGTAGCTGGTTTTCCTTAGGTGTAAAATGGAGACAATAAATATCCACTTTATGGGATTGAGTGAGATAGCATGTGACAAGAATTTGGCACATGTCCAGCACACAGGAACATTTGATACCTATGCATCACTGTCTTTAATTTTCATTAGTAGTAAGTACCAGACTTGGGGGCACTAGGTGGAAATATGTGAAAGCCCTTCCTTCAGTTGAATGCATACCTATAACCCTAGCCCCTCAGGGTGCAGAGGCAGGAGGATTACCAAAAGCTCAAGGCCAGCCTGGTCTACAGAGTGAGTTCTAGGCCAGCCCAGGGCTATACCCTGAGACAATACCTCAAAGAACAACAAAGCTCTACCTTTGTCATCAGCATTGAATGACCAGAACAGGGTGGATAGAATTTGCCAGATGTCCTGTGACAGTAACATAAGGAACCTCACTGACTACAGTCTATGTGTAAATTCTTTCTATGTGAAGGATGCTTCAAAGGGCTGGTTGGGTCTTAGGCCACTTGGGTAGGACCATGATGTCCTGTGGGGAAGATATGCTAACCTGCCTGTCTTCATGTCACTGAACACCTGACTACTCCATCAGGATCAGGGGCTACATTTAGAAACGCATGGACATTTTTCTTTTACTTTCACATTTTCACTCTGTATCCCAGGCTAGCCTAGAACTCAAGATCCTTCTGCCTCAATGTCCTGAGAGCTGGAGTTAAGCACAGGCATGAACTTCCATGCCCAGCTAGCAAATAACTTTTAAAAACTTATTTATTTACATTATTTACATTTATTTTATTGAAGGTACAAGTGGTTGTGAACTGCCCAGTAGAGGTGCTGGGGACCAAAGTCTGGGTCTCTGCAAAAAGCAGCAGGAGCTCTTAAGTGCTAGGCATCTCTCCAGTGCTACAAATAACTTCTTAAAGCCAACGTGGTATTTGTTTGTTTGTTTGTTTTGTTGTCATTGCTTTGTTTTAAAAAAATATTTATTTTACATCCTTAAATTGGGAAATTACCAATACGGAGTCAGGCTGTAGCCACGCCTACTTAGGGGCTGGCTACACATCCTGACCCCAGTTTCCCCTCCCTCCTCTCCTCCCAGCCCCACACTACCTCCCTCTGTCCCCCCCTCCCCATCTACTGCCCCTTCATTTCTATCAGAAAGATCAGGCCTCCCATGGATATGGACAAAACATGGCTCATGTTGCAGTGAGACTAAGCACACGCCCTTTGTATTAAGGCTGGTCAAGGCAACTCAGTATGAGGAGTAGGGTCCCAAAAGCCAGTAAAAGAGTCAGTGACAGTCCCTGTTCCACTGTTAGGAATCACGCAAGAAGACCAGGCTACACAACTGTCACATATATGCAGAGGGCCTAGGCCAGTCCCATGTAGGCTCCCTGGTTGTTGATTCGGTCTCTGTGAGCCCCTGTGAGTCAGGTTAGTTGTTTCTGTGGGTTTTCTTGTGACGTTCTTCTGGTTCCTACTCCTTCTTCCCTTTCTTCAGCAGGATTCCCCTAGTGTGGCCTAAAGTTTGACTGTGGGTCTCTGCATCTATTTCTACCAGTTGCCGGATGAAGCCTCTCTGATCACTATTGAGAATAGGAGAATATCATTAGGCGTCATTACATTGATACTTCTTTTTCCTCTAGTCGTGTTTGAGTCTGTCCTGCCTATGGCATGTGCTGGGGTAAGGGTGACACAGAGATTGTGGGAGTGGCCAACCAAGGGCTGGTCTAGCCCGAGACCCATGCCACAAGAGTGAGCTCACCCCTGACACAGCTTGGAGTACCAGGAGCCAGAGGCTACATGGTCCAGAGATCTAGGATAGAATCCAAACACGACTGGCTTTGTTTTATTTTTTAGAGTTTGCTGTCGGCTATGGACATCCCTTCAGGAAAAATATGTGCAAAACAAATTCAGAGGTTTTACGGTCTCCCTGAACATATAACATTGATTATGAGGAGGAAGGAGAGGAAGGGAAGGAGGAGGTGTGGAGAGAGAGATGGAGATAGAGATAGAGAGAGAGAGAGACAGAGAGAGAGACAGACAGACACACACCCAGAGAGAGAGACAGAGAGAGACAGACACACACACACACACACAGAGACAGAGAGACAGAGAGAGAGAGAGACAGAGAGAGACAGACACACACAGAGAGAGAGAGACAGAGAGACAGAGACACACAGAGAGAGAGACAGAGAGAGAGAGACAGACAGATACACACAGAGAGAGAGACAGAGAGAGAGACAGATAGACAGACACACACAGAGAGAGAGAGACAGAGAGAGACAGACACACACAGAGAGAGACAGAGAGACAGAGAGACAGAGACACACAGAGAGAGAGAGAGGGAGGGAGAGAGAGAGAGAGAGAGAGAGAGAGAGAGGGAGGGAGGGAGAGAGAGAGAGAGAGAGAGAGAGAGAGAGAGAGGAGAAACACTCTCATCTCTAGTGACAGTTAGTGGCCAGACTCCCTGAAGCCCTATGCAGGCATTATTTTCCCCACCAGGACCAGAAAAAGTATTCCTGTGTGTCCAGGCAGTCTTTCCTTGAGGGGGCCTTCTGAGAGCCATGACAGTGGGATGGTACTTCTGTGTTTTCTTAGAACCCTTGTCTTGTTGTCTCTTAGAATAATGTTTACTTGAACTTTGCTTTTTGAAACAGGATCTCACTCTGTGACTTGGAACTTCCAGGCTTCAGCCTCCAGAGTGCTGGGATTACAGGTGTGCACTGACATGCCTGGCCTTACCTACCTCTTTCCATCATAGAGCTGTGGCCTGTAAGGTCAGGGCCTGGCTGGGTTTTGGCTCTTGTCTGTCACTCTGTGGTGGCTGCATCTGGAGCATCTGGCAGACACTTGACAAGTGGTTGAGGACCAAGTGAAAGATTGTCCCACTTGGATTATCAGCTTGGAGAGGTGAACTAAGACAGGGTTATGCTGTTCTTCCCTAAGAAGAAGAGTCTCATCAACTCTCCATCACTGTCACAAGTACCTGAGATAATCAGTTCATAAAAGGAGAGCATTTACATTGGTAAAGTCTAGGTCCTGGCCAGTTGTCCTCATGGTTTGAGGCCTGCAGTGAGTCAGCACATCATGGCGGGAACACCTGGTGAATCAAAACACACTCAGATCATGAAGCTTCAAGGGGCAGAAGAGAAAGAGAAAGGGCTTGGGCTCTGATGACTCCTTTTGATATTGTGTCCCAATAACTGAAGACCTCTAAGTAGTTGCCATCCCCTTCTAATAGTGTCATGCTGAGGGACAAGGCCTTACCACACAGGTCCTTGAGAGGCATTCTAGACCCTGGGGATATTGAGGAGTTGCTGGGGAAGTGGTTCTGAGACTGTCCTGCAAGAGCAGGCTGCCTTGTACTGTCATGGCTTCTCTAGTCAGTGGCCCAGCATGTGGCAGGTCTAGTGTACCATTGGGATTTTAAATCCTTAATGGACTTGTTACTTCATGTACAAACCTAGCCATGCTGCAGCATTAATTTTATCTGGTCTTTTTATGGTTTAATAAATTGAATTTCCTTACCCACTGAAGACTAAGTTCAAAAATCACTCCCAGTATTTAACCTTAAATTTAATGAGCCTTAATCTCCTAAGTGTTTACAAAGTACAATCTCAACATGAAGTCACAAATTCAATTATTCAATGACACATCTTAAAATTGGTATCACACTGTTAGTAAGATGATGACTTTTCTTAAACATAGCACATTCTTCCTGGTAGCAAATAGATACCAAATCTTTGGGAATGTGTTAGGTTCCCTTAATGTCATATTTTATGGCAAAGCTCCTGAAATTAAAGATACTGTTTATCTTAGAAAAATAATTATTCAAACATTTGGAAAGTTGTCTTCCCAGGAGGGTTTTAGAAGATGGCTGTATTAGTGACTTTCCTCGGTATTGTGACAAAGTGTTTGACAAATGCAACTTAAGGCAGAAGGGGTATCCTTTGGCTCATGGTTTGAGGGGATACAGTCTTCCATGGTGAAGAAGGTGTGCTAATGCAGGAAGCTGGTGAATGCTGCTTTCTCCATTTTTCCCTATTTATTCAGCCTCAGATCCCAGCTCATGGGATGGTGCCATCCAAATTTAGCATGAGTCTTCCTACCTCAGTTAACTTTGCTGAAAACACCCAAGAGCATGTCTTCTTGGCAATTCCAAACCCAGTCAGGTCAACAGGGAGATAAGCCATTGCATTACCTACTCATTGAGGTTGAAGGGGGACAGGGTGTTTCTATCTGAGTGGGAGACTTGCAAGACAACAGGGCATTCTGTCTGCCACTCTGAGGTCGAGGCCAGGTCTGTTTATGTGGCCTCTATGACAAGAACTCTACAAGTTAAAGAGGAAGGTGATTGGATAATGCCTAATGCTAAATTCACTTAAGCCAATTCCTTCTCTCCAGTCCTTTCCTATCCATGTTAGGTCCTAGAAGCAGGAACTTTTAGATATAAAAACAGTATTTGATTGGATACCCAGTCTCCTGTACAACCAGGAGGGTCATGCAACAGAGGGAGCCGCATACTTAAAGTCTTGCTATGTCACTCTGACCATGCCCAAGTGTGTGTGGTCAGTGTCACCTGTGCCAGCCCCCAAGCAGGTATGGTCAGCATTTCCCCCTACACCAGTCTGTACTATACCCTATTTACTTTATAGCCCCAACTTACAAATTGTTCTACTAAAACATTTCCCAAGAGCTGAGAGGCAGATGGGGTTAGATGTTCCTTCTGTTTACTTCTATGCTCATGGTTCTGAGTCTTGAGTCATTCAGAGGAGGTCGTGACCTCCGAGGAGCACAAGGGAGCCAGTGTTGGTGATTGAGAACAGACCCTTTTCAGGAGAGGATAGGTCTTGAGACTCGTGGACATACATGTGAGAAGGCTGAGGAGGGTGGGTGAAGGTGAAGGCGACAGCACAGACCCAGAGAGGGGGCTTCTCAAGGCGGTGGGAGGAGTAGAGGGGACCCATGGCTGAGGAGTGCAGGGGGCTGCACACCAGTGATGTGGGGAGTACAGAAAGAGAGAACTCCCTTGGAAAGATGAGGAGTGCAAAGGGTGGGGTCCAGAGAGCAGAGAGTGTACACAGACTACAAGGTTTCCAGTTGCTCAGCTGTGGCCATAAGAAGGAAGGAACGGAATGAATGGGGTGAGAGAGGCTGTAGAAGAAAAAGAGGGGTTGGCTTCCTTCCCGTCTCCCTCCTTCTCTCCCTTCCTCTCAGACGGAACAGGGAGGGGGTACACAGAGGTGGACATAGATCTACCACACAACTTTCTTGTATCAGGCTTAGGCCACTCTAGGAACAGTGATCCCAATCCCAACCCTCACATTATTTCTAAACCCATTTTAGAGAGGTGGACATCAGACTTGGAAAGGCTATCAAAGTTTCTCAAGGTCCTGGGAAGTGAGGACTCTACCTCAGTTCTGCAGTATAGCTCATTGAGCAGTGATGGGAGGGTACTGCTCAGAGGGCTGAGGTAAACAGGCTGAGATTCCTGCGTGGTTTCTGCTCTATACCTCCCTCTGTGAAGATGGAGGGGGACAAGGAAGTGTGGTCCTGAGGGGGTGGTTTGTGGGCTCAAGTGTGAAGAAGTTCAATGGAGGGCAAATGGCAGAGGGATGCCCTGCAGGATGCAGCCATGACTCTCAGCTGAGTGCAGGGCTGACCTTTCACCCCTGTTAGGCACCATATAGCTGCAGCTGCCTAGCTGGTACACACAGCTGGGCAGAGATCTATAGGCAGGCTAAGTCTACTCCTTGCTTCTCTTTCTCCTCTGGGAGAGGACCGAGGAACCCTGAAGTACAAATCTGACCACCCAGATGAGCCAGAGGATATGCTGCCGTGGAGGACACAGTAAACACCTTGCTTTTTGTGTCTTCCATGTAGGGACAATCCATCAAAAACAAGGATACTGCATGGTGTCTGGAGATCAGAAAGGACCCCTCAGGTCCCTACAGGCTTGTGCTAGAGAACTGTACCGAACAAACATGGACAATACAGCATATGGGCAGAAACTGGAGCCGCTAAGAGCCAGCCAGCCCCAGAGATGTGGATGTCGGGGGAGGGGGGGTTGTTTCTAAGACCCTCTGTAGGGCACTGTAGCCCCACCTCCTAGTAGCTCCGACAGGCGTGCTGGAACACGCCCGTAAGGGCGTGGTGAGGGGAGGTTTAAGGTGACATGGGATCGGTTCTTAAGGGACCATGGACATGTGAACTGCCCCTTCTTTCTGGTCCCTCTCTCTGGCCTGGCTGCCTTGCTGCCCCTGGCACGTTCTGGCTTGCGTTTGGGCTGGTGTTTATCTGAATAAAGAAACCTTAGCCATACGGACTGCGGATCTATCTCATCACTTGGCGCCCATCTCCCGAACCCCCATGACCCGTGTGGCTCGAGGGCTCCGTGTTTGCATCCCGGGCCTCTGCTTTACAGCCCAGAAGCCACAGGGACTGTGGAAAATGCAAGGCCGCTAAACAGTGAGTTAAGCTCCCTGGTCCTTCCCTCCCAAACCACTTCCACTAACCCCCCTGCGGATTTTGCTACTCCCTGTAGCACTTTCCAATTTGTGCTGCAGCTACCCTAGCTGCTGGTGGAAAAGCTGTGCGTTCGCCACACTCACGCTCAAATCTAGCTGTCTGTGTGTTCCCGAGGCCTGAAATCCAGAGCCACCTGGCTGGCACAGCCGAGGGTTTGCAGCTTTAATCCACAGAAAACGCTCACCGCGGCTTAGCACTCCTGTCCCCCATTTCCCGCTGTACCTGTCCCCACCTTGGCTTCTCACCGCTGCTATCTTTGTTTCCCGGGCTCCGCCCGCCATCCGCTGGGCCAGACCCTGGATGCATCTGCTGCTGAGTGAGTCTTTTCAAATTTAGCTGTGGGCACGGTCACCTGCCTGACGCCAATACCCACCAGGTACGTTCTAAAAATTTCTTAGTGGCTAGAAATTTTCTGAAAGGTTCGGATCCTACTCGAAATAGACGCGACTGCGCCACCTCCTGGTCAGACGTAGTTACTGCACCTGAAAATGGCATTACTAGTGTATGTAGCCGAATTTCTGTCGCCCTTCCCACTATATAATCTCTCCTATTCTTATGCGCATTCAGTGCTGGAGAAACAGGCTGATTTGCTGAATATTGGCTTATATGTCTTATTAGCTGTGAATGTATTAATTCACATATTGTCGTTCCTCAGAAACAAAGGGAAGGCTGATTTCCTCACCCGCCTACGGGACATGCAAGCTTTGCGTAACGAGGTTCTAGAAGGGACAAGAATGACCTAAATACGCTTATGGAGATGGTAGAACAGAAACTGGAAAATAGGCTTCGTTCTATGTTTTATACGATACAGGCAGATCTGTCTACTACTAAGCTGAAATGCAGCACATTTATAATAACATAAAAACAGAGAGATGCTCCATTTTAGAGGCTTTACAGGTTAGGCACGGGGAAGACTGTGATGAATTACAGAATATAATTCTGTAGGGGCCTTACAGGTCAAGCAACAGACCATGATGAACTAAAAAATATTTTAGAGGCGTTATGAGCCAAGCAGGCAGCGGACGATGATGAATCAAAGAATGTTTTGGAGGCTAGACAGGCAGGGGACAGTGATGAATTAAAGGACATATGTAACCAGCTAGAAACTCAAATAGTCTCTCTCTCCTATTCCTTTGTTACGAAGGTACAAGATACCCAGAATAGGCTTCAACAATCGGATAATGCCATTAAATCAATGGCTGGAAAATGCGAGAGAGACTATGGTAGAATTAGAGCTGAGTTTCAAAGCTTGCAAGATGAATTACAGAACAGGGATAACAAACTTGAAATGTCTATCAAGTCGATTGCTGAGGCAAATCACCTTGATTCTAAATTTCAATCTCTGGATGGCTATCTCCACTCCACCAAGATGCTAGCTAGGGGTGAACGTATTACCCTTCGAGAAAACCTTACAGGAGAATTGTTGAAGCAAATCGTGGATTCTATATCATGCCTTGAATCTTTCATGGTGAATGAGATTAAAACCTCCCATGAGATTGTCCTGGCCAGGCTGAAGGATCGATTTGATGAAGAGGAAGCAAACTCGCTCCAATCTGAGGTGCCTACTTCGAACAGGTATTTCAATCATTCTAAAGTCGTTATGCACACACCTCTAGTCTACCCGCCATGGTGGTGGAAAAGCAACCAACTAAAAGACACCCCCAGAGGCAGACAGCATATGCATGGCAACCAACCCAGTTGAAAGATCTTAAGCATATTAAAGAATCTGTTGTCTCTTATATGGTCTTCATAGCCCATATGTAAAACAGCTGTTGCATTCATGGGCCACCTTTAATAGGGTGACACCCGCAGATTGGGTAGGACTGGTGTCATCTGTCCTTGAGAATTCTTGCCAAATTGAATGGAAGGCATTACTTAGAGAGGAGGGGAAACTCCTAGAGCGGCAGGCCATTGAGGACTGGGTTGATGCGCCCCTCCAGAACATCCTAGGAGAAGGTATTTATGCTGACTCACAGGTTCAGGCTGAATATGACGACCATATGCTGTCCCTATGCAGAAAAGCAGCACTAAATGCATGGGATGAGGTTCGTGAGCTGGGAGAACGACTAGAAGCTTATACCAAAATAGAACAGGGACAAACAGAACCATTTAAGGACTTCTTAGACCGGTTGACCAGAGCAGTAGACATACAAGTAACAGATTCAGCGATACGACATTCAATTGTGTATAACTTAGATTATGACAATGCAAACCCAATGTGCAAAAGAATACTCTTGCCTCTAAAGATCAGATCAGCTCCACTAGAAGAATGGGTTCTGCATACTGCCCACATTGACTGTAACATGCAAGATGCTGGAATCTGGGCAGGAGAAGCTGTCCCAAGAGGTTTCAACAGGCAGCAGGAGATTAGGAGAGAGAGTAACAGAAGGACTTGGGAAGGAGAAGCACCTTACAGGGACTCATACAGGTATCGAGAGGCCAGTGTTCATCGCTAACATGACCCAGAGCCTCGCATAGGAAGAGCATGCTCCAGGAGTCCATAGAAGTGTCAGGAGAATAGATGTTTCAGCTGTGGTGGAATGGGACTTATAAGGAGAAATTGTAGACAAAAAATTCCAATGATTTCCCACGAGAAAGGTCTTTGCACTCTGGGTTATGTAGGAGATGTGGTAAGGGCAGACACTGGACTAATGAATGCAGATCGACTAGGGACATGCAAGGGAACCTGTTAACATCGGGAAACTCTGAAGGGGGCCTCCAGCAGACTCCCACAACGAGAAAGGTCCGATTGTTCCCAGTGGCAGTGGGAGACAATCTCTCACAGGACGAATAGATAGTTCCTTGCCTATTGTGGAAAATGATACTGCTCTAGATGGTAGTTTGAATAGTGATGAAGAATCAAATGTGACTGGAAAAAATGAGAAACGCATATTTTGGCAAGCTTCTATTAATGATTCTAGGCCTCAGTTAGAAATAAAAATTAATGGTAAAGTTATTAAAGGCTTAGTGGACACAGGGGCTGATGTAACTATTATTACCCAGAAGTCTTGGCCTCAGAAGTGGCCTCTTAAAGAGGCAAATGTACAATTTTTAGGAATTGGTACTCTATCTAGAGTTCAACAGAGTGTTAACTCGGTGGTCTGCATTGGACCGGAGGGACTGAAAGGAAGACTGAAACCTTACGTGGCAGATATAGCTATAAATCTCTGGGGTCGTGATCTCTTACAGCAATGGAATACTCAAATTAACATCCCTCCAATGTCATATAAGAATTCTAGAAAATTGCTGGATAGTAGGAAGGATCAGGTAAGATGCCATGGAAAATGGTTACCAACTATCCAGGCTGTACAGATGCTAAATACAAATGATAGGCCTTCAGAGGAGCCAAAGGCCCTGCCATTAAAATGGCTTACAGATGAACCGGTCTGGATAGGGCAATGGCCTTTGACCTCTGAAAAGCTACAGGCTTTAGAAAAGTTAGTACAGGAACAGCTAGAGGCTGGTCACATAGAACAATCTACCAGCCCTTGGAATTCTCCTGTATTTGTTATCAAGAAGAAGTCAAACTGGAGAATGCTGACAGACCTGAGAGCCATAAATAAGGTAATTCAGCCTATGGGTGCTCTACAGCCTGGAATGCCATTGCCTTCCTTAGTACCTAAAGGATGGCCAATCATAGTAATTGACCTGAAAGACTGCTTTTTCACTATACCATTACAAGAAAGTGATAGAGAGAAACTTGCATTTACAGTACCAGCTCTTAATAACTCACAGCCAGTTCGGAGATACCAGTGGAAAGTTTTACCTCAGGGGATGCTAAATAGTCCTACTTTGTGTCAACACTTTGTACAACAACCTTTGGAAATAATTTGTGAAAAATTTCCACAATCTCTTGTTTATCATTATATGGATGATAATCTTTTATTGGATTCTAATAAGGAAACTTTGGAACGTATGGTTGACATGGTGAAGTAAGTTCTGCCTAGATGGGGGTTACAAATAGCCCAGAAAAGATACAAAGAGGAGATTCTATTAACTATTTAGGATATAAGATAGACTTACAAAGAATTAGACCACAGAAGGTGCAAATTAGAAGGGACTGTTATCAAACTCTTAACAGTCTTCAGAAGCTACTAGGAGAAATTTCTCAATTACAGATGATTATTGGTGTAGAAGGACGTGACTTAAAGTATTTAAAATGGTGCCGAAAGGTGATAAGGACCTAAACAGTCCACGAATATTATCTGCTGAGGCAGAAAAAGTGTTACAATGGGTAGAAAACAGAATATTGGATGTGCATGTAGATCGGATAAACCTTGATTTAGACTGCATTCTGGTCATCTTGCCATCCAAAGAATATCCTTCTGGAATTCTGGTGCAGAAGGAAGACACTATATTAGGATGGATATTTCTGCCACATAAACAGAATAAAAAATTAAAGACATATATAGAAAAGATTTCTGATTTGATTTTAAAGGGCAAACTGAGACTTCATCGGCTGACTGGAAAAGATCCAGCAGAAATTATAGTACCTTTGACTAATGATGAAATTTCCTCCTTATGGAAGGATAATGAATATTGGCAAATAACTCTTACCGACTTTTTGGGAACAATTAGTAACAACTATCCCAAAACCGACAGAATTAAATTTATAAAAAAGACAGTCTGGATTCTTCCACGCATTGTAAGACAAACTCCCATTTCTGGAGTTCTTACCTTCTACACTGACGCTAACAAATCAGGTAAGGCTGGTTATAAAGCAGATGAGGTAAGTAAAGTAGTTCAAAGTCCATACACATCTGTACAGAAGGCAGAATTATATGTGATTCTCAAGGTGCTTATGGATTTTACAGAACCTCTTAACACAGTTACTGATTCCCAATATGCAGAGAGAGTCATCTTGCACATAGAGACTGCAGAATTTGTCCCTGATAATACTGAACTAACCTCATTGTTCTTACAGTTACAGGAAACAATCAGAAACAGAAGTAATCCTCTGTATATTACACATATCAGATCCCATACGGATCTGCCAGGCCCACTAGCACAAGGCAATGTTGAGATTGATCATCTATTAATTGGAAGTATGCTAGAAGCCTCAGAATTTCATAAGAAACATCATATAAATAGCAAAGGTTTAAAGAAGGACTTCTCCATCACTTGGCTATAAGCCAAGGAGATAGTGAGAAACTGTCCTACTTGTTCCTTTTATAACCAAACTCTGCTGCCAGCAGGCTGTAATCCTAAAGGCATTCGGGGGAATGAGATCTGGCAAATCGACGTCTTTCACTTTATAGAATTTGGAAATTTGAAATATGTGCATCATACCATTGACACATTCTCAGGTTTCCAATGGGCTACTGCTCTCAACTCTGAAAAAGCTGATTCTGTTATTACACACCTACTAGAGGTGATGGCAATTATGGGCATACCTGCACAGATAAAAACTGACAATGCTCCAGCATATGTCTCCACAAAAATGGAACAGTTCTTCAAATATTATAACATAAAGCACGTCACAGGTATGCCACACAATCCTACAGGACAAGAAGTTGTTGAGAGGTCTAATAGGACACTTAAGGAGATGCTCCATAGGCAAGCTGGTAAGTCAAAATCCCCCAAACATAGGTTGCATAATACTTTATTGACACTAAACTTTCTTAATGCTAATGACAAAGGACAAATAGCTGAGGAAAGACACTGGACTATGGAAAAACCTGCTGAACTGATTCAACCAGTGTACTTTAGAGATGTACTGACCTCGGTATGGAAGCCTGACATGTGTTAGGTCGGGGTAGGGGTTTTGCATTTGTCTCCAGGAGAAGAAAATCTTTGGATACCATCAAAATTAATCAAGATTTGAGTTGAAAAAGACAACCCTTTCGACAAGGACGACTGACAGGTATTTACTGAGGTATATCTCATGAAGTAAATGAAAGCCTCCCAAAGGAATGGGAAGTGTTTTGTTTTTATCTTCACAGGAAAACTCACCTCCAGAAGTCAAAGGACACTGTATGGGTGGATACTTAAAGGAAAGAAGGTAGCTATAACCATCAAACAAAAGGAACATGTCATACGGTAAGCTTTACAGCTATCTCTCAAATAACTCTATTTCTCTTTATTTCCTATTCAATTAAATCAATGCTGGATTTAGAGTTGGATTTGGCTTTCCTCCCCTAAAATCCAAGCGTGTCATTTAACAAAATTTTAACGTTTCTGTGTTATATCAAGAAGCCAATTGATGTAATACAGAATAAATGAAGAATTTGAGGACTATCTTTTGTCTTGGCTCTTTCTTTCAAGGCCTACACCTTCTCATAATTGCCGTTTTTCAATGGTTGCCTTTCCCAGTACACACACATGTGCAAGCAAACATTTCTCTGCTGACTCTTATGTTTGAGTCCCATACAGTCAATGAAGACCTGCCTGACGACAATCCCTGGATGCTCCAGAAAAGGAATTGGGCCATACCTCTCCAACTGCACTGGATTCAACTCACTCCGTTTTGACTGACACTCCAACCAGCGCCTCCAGTACTGACTTCAATCAAGTTGAGGATTTCAACTTAGATCTTCAATCAAGCAACACCCATCTAACATGGACTGGAGATAACCCAATAGAGACTTTGCCTGTGCTAACATTTTTTTTTCCACAGAACCCCACAAGGCTACCATCGTCCCATTTCAGCAGGAAGTAACTTAGAAGATACTACGCCCCTGCTCCCCACTATTGATTATTAGGGTAGTGTAAGCCTAGTTAGGAATAACTTTCTTATTGTTTAGAGTTGGGATTGGAAGGAGGTGTTTAAGTTAGACACCCTTTCTACACAACTTTAGGGCTCAGCCGGAATGGACATAGTTAGGATGTGCAATAGCAGATGATTGTATCTTCTTATATTTCACCTTTATGATTGTTAATTTTGGATGTTTTACACTATTAAGTTTTAATCCTCTTTTAGACTAAAAGGGGAATTGTAGGGAGACACTGTAGCCCCGCCTCCTAGTAGCCTGGACAGGTGTGCTGGGACACGCCTGTGAGGGCGTGGTGAGGGGAGGTCTAAGGTGACGTGGGAACGGTTCTTAAGGGACCCCGGACATGTGAACTGCCCTTCTTTCTGGCCCCTCTCTCTGGTCTGGCTGCCTTGCTGCCCCTGGCACGCTCTGGCTTGCATTTGGGCTGGTGTTTATATGAATAAAGAAACCTTAGCCTGACGGACTATGGATCTATCTCATCAACCCTCAGTGCTTTTCATACTGGGAGAGAAGAAGAAACAGATGCGTGTTTGTCAACTGTGACTTCAGCATGCGGTTTACAGAGGTGAGGCTTGAGCACATGTCGGAGTGTCTGCTGGGGAGAGTGGTGGAAACTCCGAAGTCTCACCCCAAGCTTGCCTCGAGAGATCGTGATAGGCATCAAGCGCCATTCTGGGAAGCTTCTCAAAATAGCCAACATCATCTGGCTGAGCTGTGGAGACAGAGAAGGGGATGAAGGTTTATCTTTGATTTCCACCAACGCTGTTTAGCCTTCATTCCTGACAACTACTACAACCACCTGCCTCGCACCTCCTCCCTGCTCCTCTGCTCCCCTCCCCAGACTGTTGTGGGCTGGGCCACGTGAGAGGCTGGATCCTCTTCATTCCAGAAGCCTGACAGCGACTCAGGGGGCCTCAATTCCCTCCCTGTCTGGACTGTCCCGAAAGAGGCAGCAGACATACAAGTGACTTTCTGAAAGCCCTCTACCGTATTCTCTGGATGTTCTCTGGATGGCCAGTCTCTCCCGCTGTGGCCTGGTCACATAGGTGGGAGAAGGAGGAGGATCCTGTGTGTGTGTGTGTGCTGTAGGCCTCTGTAGAGTGGCCTCAGATGTATGGAAAAACATTTGGCTCCACTCCCAGCGGGAAGCCACCCGAAGGTACACAGAGGTAACTTTCCACTCAAGTTGGGAAATGACAAATAGTATGTAGCACATTCTGTGGGCAGGGATGTGGGAAACAGGTCATCTCACACATCTGTGGCCGGGTTTCAAACTGGGGCCAGCTTCCCGGTGGGCTAATTGGCAAGATCTAAAAATAGTTTATGTACATTTTCTCTTTGTGCCAAGAATTCCACCTTTAGAAATGTACCTCCAAAATTAGGAAAATGGACTGCCAAGACGGCAGTACAGAGAGTAAAGGCATTGGCTGTCAAGCCTGACACCCTGAGTTTGTTTCCAGGATGCTGCACAGGAGAAGGCGCGAACTGATTCCTGAAAGTTGTCCTCTAGATACAGCAGACGTGCATGAGGTATAAAAACAAATTTAAAGCGAAGAGAGCAAGAAAATATTCACGTACAAAGTAGTCCCTTGCAGTATCGATTCTAAGTGAAAAATGTTGGAGGTAAACTACATGCCCAAGCATCAGAGACATCCACACAGAGGACCAGCTGCACAGCTATAAAAGCCAGCAAGCCATGTCTGTGACTGATATGCCAGGAGGAGCTGTGCATCTTGTTAAGTTAAAAAAAGAAAAAGAAGTGTGCCTTTCAGATATCTTTCTGTAAAAAACGAAGGGGGACATGTGATGCTCATTTCTACACAAACAAAACAACACACACAAAAAAAGCCTAAAGTTGGATGTGGAGGTTCCTGATTGTAATCTCAACACCTGAAAGTGTGAGGCAGGAGGATGGTGAGTTTGAAGCCAGTTTGAGCTATGCAGCACAATCCTGCATAAAACAAGAACAGGGGGAGAAAAAACAAACTAAGAAGATTAAGGAGAAACTGATGAAATCTGGCGGTAATGGGTGGTGGCTGGCAGGATGATGTACAGGACTGGGGCTAGAGACAGAATGGAAGGAATGTGTGTTCAGGGGCAACACTCTTCTAAATATATGTTTGTGTAGCTTTGACATTTAGAGTAATGTTTCCAAATTAAATTTTCCAAATTAAATTACATAAAATCAGAGACAAAACCCTCAAATGGATTATAAACAAAAATTGAATCTCACATATTTTCTATTTTTATTGTTTAATGTGTGTGTATATGTGTGTGTGTGTGTGTGTGTGTGTGTGTGTGTGTGTGCGTGCGTGTGCTCAGATGTGTTGTTTGTTCTAGGACAAAGGCTCACATGGTCTAGGCTGACTTTAACTCTCTATAGTCAAGGTTGACCCTGATCTCCTGATTTTCTTGCTTGGACCTCCCAAGTACTAGAACTACAGCTCTGGACAATGACAAAAACATTTAGTTTTAAATATTTTTCCAATAAAAGGAATTAGGAAATTAGGGCTCCTTAGGGGATGTCACTAACATTTGGCTGGTGCTAGGACACATTCCTTTGTTGAAAGCAAACAACTGCTCAAGGAAGGATGAGCTGTCACAAATCATAGTGACCAGATTGAAGGAGTCCCCACTGGCCTGTGTGATTATCGGAGTCAAACATTAAAGTTAATTCAACAGTAGATGATACGAAAGAATAAAATAAAAAACCCACAAGTCATTTTGAATGAATACATGAATGAGAAGGGTGTGCTTCTTTCACAGTAGAATGCCAGCCAATTAATATTGAAATGATTGTGAATTAGAAAGTCACCATCTGGCACCCGCCATAGCTGGAATTATCTCAAGCAAGAATTGTCATCAATGGACAAAACCTAGTGAGTGCTGAGAGACATGATACACACATGGTGACAAAGCAAATTCACTGAAGATATGTATTAACTACACAGGGAAAACAGAGAAACCTGGTAGACTTTTGCTCAGTAACCAGGGTTAACATCAGCACTTGTTGGACAGGTGGGTGTCATACGCTTTCCAGTAACAGGAACATGGAAGACAGAGCTTCGGGAATCTTGAGAAAACATTCAAGAAATTACAATTGAGGGATGTTATCTAAGAAAGGCTGATCTGATGACGGGGTGCATATCTGTAACCCTACACTCAAGAGGCTGATGCAGGAGGATTACGAATTGGTGTTACATGCCAGTGTAGCATAGTAAGACTCTGTCTCAAAACAAAACAAAACGAAACAAAAGACTTGACAAAGCAAGATGCATGGTTCAAATGTCAAAGGTCTCCACTCCCAGAAAGCCCCCCCCCAAAAGATTGGGTAACTTTCCATATTAAAATAGACGAAAGACACAATGATGGTGGTCCAATACCAGACCCTAAACTGGGGGGTAGGGGATGCTCACCCTCTGCCTAGAACAGCACTGGGTGACTGGTGGCGTTTGAATGGGGTTTGTTGCTTGGATGGTAGTGCTGTGTCTATACTCTTTTCCTGGTCTGAATGTGGTCCTTGCCTATAAAAGACAGTGTCCTTGATTTTATTAAACAATCACTGATTGTATTGATGGGACGTTCTCTCAGATTTTTATGTGTGGGGATAAATGACAGCTAGACTGGTAGGTAGCTGGAGCCAAGGATGACAAGGAAGGAAAAGGTAGTGACACATGAACGAACACATGTGTGGATGGGTAGTGAAGGACATGCAAGGATCCTTTGAGCTCTACTTGTAACTTCTCTTTAGGCCTGAAATAAAAAGACTTTTAACAAATTCAAACACAAATTGCATATCTATGTAGACAGTCATTCCCTTTCTGTGGTTTTGTTGTCGACACATTTGGTTTCTTGAGGTCAAGTGGTTCAAAAGCATTAGATGGAAAGTTCTAGAAATAATCCACAATTTTAAATAAGTTGTCCTGAAAGCTATAATAATGCCCTGCCTGCAAGATATGTCTGAGGGATGGTCTTCTTGCAGTAGATGGTAATAAGCACAGAGACCCACAACTGGAGAAAAAGGAGACACGAAGAGACTTTGGAGTGCTCAGCCCTGAGTAGGATCATATTCCTCTTTTAAGGCTCAGAAGATGGGAGGGGAAAAAGATATAAGAGTCACAGGTAGTGGAAGAGTTCAAGGAGACAGCATTTTCAGACACAATAGGGCAGATGCACACATGAGCTCACGGAGACTGTGACGGCATGCACAAACCCAAGCCAGAGGAAATCCCAGCATGGAGGCAGGGATGTGGGCACAAAATCCCCTTTAGTCCCACAAGTGATAACTGTGGGAGAGGGAAAATCAGTTCTCTTTAATGGTGTGATGTTACGATAAATCTTTCCGCCACCTGCTTGAGTTCTGCTTGATGCGTTAGGGCCCCAAATAATACACAGAGACTTCTATTAGGTACAAATGCTGTTTGGCCAATGACTAGGATTTCTTATCTGTTAGCTTAGTCGTAATTATCATAAATCTATATTTTATAAGACTTATCTTATTTAGGATGCCTTCCATTGGCGTCCTCATCCCGGGATCACATGGTGACTCTGGAGGAAGAGAGAAGGGGCCCACTTCCTTCTTGCCCTTGTTTATATAGGCGTCTCCCTGCTATGTCACTTCCTGCAGATCACCACTTCTTTACTACATTTCCCAGAATCCTCCTTGACTCCTAGTCCCACCTAACTTTCTGCCTCATTGGCCAAGCAGTACTTTATTTATCATCCAAACACATACACAGAAACACTTCCCCATCATCTCCTCTTTTCTGTCTAAATAAAAAGAAGGATAACTTACCTTTTATAATAACTGAAGAAAACTATAACCATAACTATCTGTCTTAAACTCTATCAAAGACCACAGAAGGATAATATATAAACTCTAGAATTGACAGAGACATCTTACTACTTGGACAGTCACCCAAAGTTCCTCTGTAACATTCACTTCCCCCATCAGTGTGACAATGTGTAGGTTTATCAAACACACTCCAGGGCCAGCCCCATGCTCAGGGGTAGTTTAGTCAACACAAATCAGACACCATTGTTTTTCTGTTAATGTAGGTATTTTGTTTGTTTTAAGAGAGCAAGAACATGAAGTTGAGTGAATAGGGGAATAGGGGTGTATCTGGGAGGACTTGGGAGAGGGCAAGGGTATGATCAAAATCTATTATATGAAATTATCAAAAAATAAACATTAAAAAATAAGTTGAGACTGAGGAGATGGCTCATAAGGACCTGTGTTTGGGTCCCCAGAACACATGTAAAAAGTCAGTAGTGGTGGTACATGCTTGTCATTCCAAAGCTTAGGGGAAGAAACAAACAGATATGGGGACTTCTTGGCCAGCCATCCTAGCCAAAATAGAGAACTCCAGAGTCAATGAGAGAATCTGCCTAAAAAAACAAGGTGGAGAGCAACAGAAAAAAAAAAAGACATGCTGCTCCCTGGAGCCTACCTGCCCCATTATGGGTATGCAGAATTGCATACATCACGTGCTCATGGGTGCATGTGCACTCGAGTGCACACACACGGGGGAGGGGGATGACAGAGAGACAGAGAGGGAGGTAGATAGACAGAGACAGATGAAAGACATTAAAAAGAAAATAAACTTACGTTTGCTCTTGTAATTTCTCTATTATTGAGCTATTTCTCTTACTACTTCTACGTTGTTTTTTTTTTTTTTTTTTTTTTTTTGGTTTTTCGAGACAGGGTTTCTCTGTGGCTTTAGAGGCTGTCCTGGAACTAGCTTTTGTAGACCAGGCTGGTCTCGATCTCACAGAGATCCGCCTGCCTCTACCTCCTAAGTGCTGGGATTAAAGGCATGCGCCACCACTGCTGGGCTTCTTTCTTTCTTTCTTTCTTTCTTTCTTTCTTTCTTTCTTTCTTTCTTTTTTACTACTTCTAATTTTAAAATTCATCTTTAGTATCACTGCATCTTTAATAAGAAAAACATTGAGTATATAGGGTTTGTCACTACCCACCACTTTCAGGATCCTGCCTATGAAGTGTTGGGCTCCATCACTTGTAAGAGGAAACTTGCAACTCTCCCATGGACATAGCTAATGTGACAAATGGCTTTGTAAGCTCTGGCTTTCCCTGCAGCTCTGGTGTCTTGCTTGCCTCCTTCTGCACTCCAGAGGCTTTTAGAAGGCCCCATTTCTGCGGCTGTGGTCTGTTTCCAACAACATCCAGGAGGGGACATGAAGGTCATTTCAGTGATTGACTACATCTGAGCACATTAATTATTCAGTCTTCTCTTCCGGAGTCTTGGGGATGCTGGAGCACACCTGTCATCAACAGCAGACATGGCAGGCTAACTACTGCTGACCTGGGAGTAAACAAGCCACAAAAACCTGGCAGAGAATGAATTCTGGGTTTCCCCTTGGATTCTGCAACTGTGACCCTGCCATGCTTTCCCAGATGACCAGACAGTGATGTTCCCAGGAGTGTCTTGAAATGTCCATTTTCTTCCTTGTGCTATCCCTCCCCTGGGTTTTGAGATACCATTACTGATGTAGCCTTTCTGGGTTCCAGTGTGAAGTCCTGATGAACGCCTCCAAGGAGCTACAACCGTACAAGGTACAGGTCGTAGGCTCAGCTCCTCTTTCCAGTTCAAACTAGCCTTTTACTCACTCTATAGTCCATCAGGCCTTGAACTCGTAATTCTTTTGCCTCGGCCCTCTAAATTTCTGGGATGGGATTACAGATGCACAACACCAGATCTTCTTCTGCCCTTTTTTCTCCTCTCCTCCCTGTCCCCACTTTTCCCCCTCCTTTTTTTTGTGAGGGACAGTGGTGGGGGGATGGTGGACTATGTAATTCTGACTGGCTGGGAACTTACTATGTAGATGAGGGTAGCTTCAAATTTGTGGGACTCCTCCTGCCTCTGCCTCCTGAATGCTGGGATTACAAACATTAGTCATTATGCTAGACTTTTCTTCTACTTTTAGAAGGTTTTCGTTACCCTCTTAAATGAGTTGTGGGCCCTGCTTTTGGTACATTTCTATCCAGAGTTAAAGTGAAGGAGTGGGGCTCACACTTTCCTGTCTCCACAGGGGCTGAGACCTGGGCCCCAAACCTGCTCTTCTGGTATCAAGGCTGCTTCTCCCCTTCCAGAGCCACGGTGCCCCTCTCTGGGCTTGACTAGTCTTGTCTTGAGTAGTCTTCCTGTGAGAAAATTCCTTCCCAAAATGCACAGGAAGTTCCTATTTTCCTAATCCCAAATTCCAAGAAAAAATCAGTTGAGAAAACAGGAAAAAGCTTTGCAGTTTTTCTTCGAAAGTTAGAACTTCACACACGGGACAATATGTTGAGGGTTTGAAGGAAGCAGGTGTGCCAAATGGCACCGGAGAGCAGGAAATAGACACACTCCAAAATTAAGGTCGATATTTTCAGGATCCAGGACAGGAGCATGAAGAGAACAAGCAATCACGATGGCTGGAATCAGCTGTTCTTCCGTGTGTGTGTGTGTGTGTGTGTGTGTGTGTGTGTGTGTGTGTGTGTGTGTGTGTGTGCAGCATCCCTGTGATGTAAATATGTGTGAAATCTGTATCCTCCCCCAGTGACTGAGGAACGGCAATTCTTCTCAGTGGGGTTTTATGAGGAGTGTCCACAGTTGAGTTTGCTGTGCTTCGTAGAAAGCACCACACAATTCTTATGAATAGTGTTCTCAAAAGTAACAGATTTTTGAAAGCAAACTACATGCTATAATTGAGATTTTTCCACCTGTCTTTCATTCTGCTTGAAATGGCTGACTTCATGAAGAAATCTGAATATTACATTATTTGAACACACACAACAATGTTTTTGGACATTTCCCAGAGTTTGAAGTGCTATAAATCACACTTTTGTGAAATTACTAATTTTAACATGTCTACCCCTGATTCTTGTATTTTTTGAGACAAGGCTGGCCTTGAACTCTCAGCGCTTCTGTCTCATCCTTCTGAGTGCCGAATCACAGGTATGGGTTACCATGTCCAGCATAGATCCAATATTCCTGACATAAGAAACAGCTTTCTGCGTGACTGTTACAATTGCCATTAGAAACACTTAACGAGAAACTGATGATGTCAGGAAGTTTTCATAGCCCTCATTGTTCACTCTTGCCTCATTCAGAATCAGCTAGGAAAAACTACCCTTGACCTTGAGTGAGCCTACAGCCAACCTCCCTGATTCATTACCCCAGATTCTCTATTCATTTACCAAATCGAGAGAGAGAGAGAGAGAGAGAGAGAGAGAGAGAGAGAGAGAGAGAGAGAGGAGAGAGAGCTTTAGGGAGGTGGGAAGTAGACAGGGTGATACGGAATGAAAAAATATCAGCGCAAACTAACTGGATGAGAAAGGAACCAGTTGCAGATGGGAGGGGCGCAGAGATCAGATATGGGAGAGGAGAGCCAATGAGAACAGAGCATAATGACACAGACGTCAGGAAAAGCCACAGTGAAACCCATTCTTTGTAACCTAAAACAAATTTTAAAAAGAGCAAGCATGAAAAGCATTGTGGCTTTTTATCCTTTCCTGAATGTGTGTGTAAATATGTATGATGTGTATGCTGGTGTGTATTTCTGTTCACATAGGTCTGTGTAGACAAATGTGTAGGTGTGTGTGTGTGTGTGTGTGTGTGTGTGTGTGTGTGTGTGTGTGTGTGTGTGTGTGTAAGAGGATGGGGGGAGGCTAGAGGATGGCCCTGGGTCTTGATTGCTTTCTATCTTATATACAAAGGCAGTGTCTCTTGCCTGAGATGAAATCTCGCAGATCTCTCTAGTGTACTTAGTTTGCTCCAGGAATCTGCTCCATCTGCCTCCTAAGTGCTGGGATTACCAGCACTTCCTTGGTGTTGGGGATGCGAATGCTGGACCTCACACTTGTATGACAATCACTTTAACCAAAGAACCATCTTTCCATCCCCTTTCCTTTTAAAAACAAGTGTTTTCAATTTATTGGAGAATAGTTTAGCAGTCTTCTCTTCTTGTTCAGGGTAATGGGCTGTGGCTGCCCAGGAAAGGTGGGCCTGGGTGACCTGCACCTTGCAACAGGGTTTGGTGGCCTTGCCGATTCAAGCAGTTTTCAGTGTGGGGCTTGTATCTGCAGAAAGTTCTAGGAACTTCTTATTCTTTTAGGACCTTCCCACCAGGCAGGAGTCCTTTGCTATAGATGGCGTTAAGTACAGTCCCACAGACACCTTGGCTCTGCCTGGCACAGGAGTGGGTCTTAGGGTCCACTTTGACTCTATGCAGGAACATTAGCAACAAAACACAACCCCCAAACGCTCCAATGTCAGAGCAAGTCCTTGGGATCCAATCATGCCTACATCCCATGCCTCCTTTCCTCATGGGATCCCTTTCCAGAATGCCTTCTCTACATGAGGACCAGAGTGCCAAATGGGTGCAGGTATGACACACCATTGGTGACACTGGCTATTGCAGATGTCACATGCAGATAGATGTATGCTGTCAGTGTCGCAGGCTGATTCCGACACAAGACAGGTGCCACAGTATGGACCAAGCCCAGGACAGGCATCACAGGAGAGCACAGGTGAATGCCAAGTGTCACAGGCCATTAGAGTATCTGGCAACAGGCTATTGTAGGCAGAAGTGTCACAGGCTGGGGCAGGAGCCCAGCAGTGTCATTGCTGACAGCCACACGGGGGAGGTTTTACAGGTTGTAGTTGCTGGAAACTGTTCCGTGGTGCTGAAGACATAGGGATGACACCACAGATTGTCACAGGTACAGAGCAGATGTCAGGTTGCTGCAGGAGCAAGGCAGATGTCACAGGATGGGACAGATGCAGGATAGTGTCACGGGCTGTTGCAGGGACAGAGCAGGCATTCTAGTCTGAAGCAGGTATGGAGCAGATGTCACAGGCTATTGCAGTTACAGGCCAGGTGGCATAGGCTGACACAGGTTCAGGACAAGTGTTACAGGCTGGCATGGGGCACATGGCAAGTATCGAAGACTAGAACAGGTGCAAGACGGTGGTCATAAGCTGGTCCAGAAACAGAGCAAGTGTCACAGCATATGCAGGCATAGGACAGTTGTCCCAGACAGGCACAGGTAATGAACAGGTGTCTCTGGCTGGTGAAAACACAGGGAAGGTGTCACAGGCTGTGCAGGCACAGAGCAGATGTCACAGCTAGTGAAGGGTGGTACAGACAGGTGTCTCTGGCTAGTGCAGTCACATGTCTCTGCCTGATCCTGGTCCCAGGCAGCTGGTCCTGATTTGGGGGGATAGAAACTGTTGACTCACAAGCTCCTTTCTTCTTATCTCTGCCTTTTCATGCTCATTGCTCTCCCACAGTCAGGGGCAGAGACCCCCTTAGGCCCAGAGAAGAGGGTTGGCATTCTGGACCTTGGCTAGGCTGCTTCTCTGAGGACTGGGGTCTGCCAGGTGTGACCTGAAGAGGGGCACTTTGTACCTGAGCTCTCTGGTATGGTTTAGGGAACAGAAGAAGTTGGCAGTGGGGGCAGAGGAACACTGGCTTCAAGACCACTCTGGTCAGTGTCAAGTTGGTGTGGGCTTGAGAACCCTGAAGTGTGGGTGACTGCAGATGGATGGAAACCAACAGTGTCACATGAAGAGTCTGTGTTTCTGGAAACAGACAGTAGGCAACGGATCTTGTGGGGCCCTGGATATGTTGGGTAGATAGGGGACTCTTGACTGCACCACTTTAGTATAGCAGCAGGTTCCTGCGGCCCTGAGACACCCTGAAGAAGCTCTGGGACCTGTTGGTGGTGAAAAGTCTGCAGCCAAGCCTGGGTTTTGGGGCAGGGTTAGCTGTGACAGATCCAGGGAAGAGGCCATTGTCCTTGGTGGCCACCACTCTTCCCCTGCAGGAGAACTTAGATGGCTCTATCACTGTGCCTGAGGCTTTGCTGGCCTCTGTCTTTCCCAGATGTCAGGGCCTGTGTACACAGGATTAACTCAGATCCCGAGGGGCAGGTGCCGCTGAATATAGGATAATCAGATCAGATGGGCTCTTCTCTGTCAGGAAGGAGCCACGGTATGGGGGGGGGGTGTGGAGGTGGGACGGGGACCGCATCCTGAGCATCATCTCCAGTGAGCTACGACATGGGCAGTCATCTTAAGACAAGTTCTATAAAAGAAGAAAGTCTCCTCCCAGCCCTCTGTGATCAGGGAGGATTCCTGAATGCCCTGGGAGAAATATCCCTAAACAGGTATTTTGTTCACTTACATGGACTGGTGTGAACTCTTGAGGCCAAGGAAGGAGAAGAGAGAGGTGGGGAAGGGAAGAGGAGAAGTGTGGCTGTTTGGGTTCTGTCCAGAGCCTGTGTGGGATCAGTTTGAGCAACGCTACCTATCACCACTGCTTTCTGAGTGAGACTCAGTGACCACCACAGCCAAACCCCTGCTATCTCAACTATATCATAAACATGCTTTTACGCATAGAGGAGTTTGGAGGGTTGAAAGCAAACAAACATATAAACAAACAAGCTGCCATTCGCCCAGGGTGCCTGCCACTGGCTGGGCCTCTTCCAGCTGTCCAGCCCCTCCCTGACAACCCCCCTCCCTGACAGCAGTGTGGCCCTGCACAGACCAGGGTACTCTGAAAACCAGCTCACCCTGGCACTGGTCCAGAATGCCCTGGCAAATTCAGCAATGCAGAGGCTCTCTCTGCACAAGCAGCCAGCTGAGGTCCTGGCCAGCACCCTGGTCTGTCTCCACTCCATCCTCAGATCCTTTTGGCTCCAGACAGGATCAAAGGTTCCCACTCTTCTTGGCTGGAGGCCTCATAAAGAGACGTTTGCAAGAGCCTTTTCATAATGGTAACTGGAATGTGAAAACCTGGCTGTGAATATTTACGCCAAGCCAGCTGTTGGCACCATGGCTCTAGCAAGGATATACTTCTACCCCTGGCCTCTTTCAAGTAGAATATGGAAAGCCTCCATTTTGTGGCTTCTTTCCCTGAAACATCTGAGGGGGAGGGAGCAGGGAGACAGAGACAGAGACAAGGGCAGAGACAGAGAGAGACACAGACAGAGAGCCACAGAGAGATTGAAAGAATGGGAGGGGAGGGAGGGTGGGAGGGAGAGAATTTCCCAAGTTTTGGAAGGAAAACTGTAGAGAATGATGGATTTTTATTCGGTGTTATTTCATCAGGGTTTTTAGTGTGTTAGCATGGCCCCCAGATTGGGATCATGAATGGTCTCTAGCAGGTTGTACAGGCCACCTCTAAGGACACAGCTAGGGGGCAAAGGATGTGTTAAAAGACAGAGAAAGTTCAATTAGACCCATGAGTCAGAAAATACTGAAGACCAAGACAAATACACTCCCCACAGGTGTGGCTCTGGGGACAGGAAAGGGGAGTCAGGGAGCCTGGGTGTTGTCTTTCCTGTCTGGAGGGACCTTGTAATACAGTCTTTCTTTAGAGGTCCTCCAACTGCATGCTGGGATGGACAACAGCAGGGCCCTCTCACAAATGCCAAGCAAGGTCTGTACCCTTGAGCCACATCCCCAGCCAGCAGACACACACTGTCTCTCTTATTACTACAGGAATCAGAGAAAGAGGGAAAGGACCACTTGCTGTCACTGGAGACGTCACCGTTGTTGGAAGCCAAAGCTATGCATGTGCAATCCTGCTGCAATCCTGCTTCCTTCTGAATTTTATGTTTCTTCCTTTTATCCCTCCTTTCCCACCTCCAGTGTTCTCTCTCCCTCTCTCTCGCTCTCTCTCTCCCCTCTCTCTTTCTCTCTCCCTCCCTCTCTCCCTCTGCTATTCTCTCCCTCTCCCTCTCCTTCTCTCTCTCCCTCCCCCATCTCTCTTTCATTTCATACTTGGCAAAGTAGAGTCAAATGATGTTGACACCCATGGGAATCAGGGATGGATCTGGGAGGGGGTGAGGATGCTTCCTAACACAGTGTAAGCTGGGGGAATGGAATGATAGACACTTCCTGCTCTAGAGGCCCAAGATGGTTCAAGCCCAAGTGTTATCCATCTTGCCTTCTCTAGAAGCTGGACAAGGCAAGAATGACAAACAAAATGACTCCTTTCTTAGGGTTTCTGGAAAGGAAACCTTTGAATTTAGCCCAGTGGGACCTATTTTAGGCTTCTGAGCCTCTCACCTGCAATATGATATGTGTAATAAGTAAATATATGTAATAAATAAAATGATAAACTGGTTTCAAGTCACTGTTTGTGAAACTAATCTGAGGTGATGGTGTTCTTGGAGATAGAGTTTTGTTCCCCACAGCTGAGGTTGGCTTAGGACTCACTATATGGTGTAGGCTGACTTTGAACTCATGACGACCCTCTTGCTTCAACCACAGCTTTAAAACTGCAAAGGAGCCAGGTGCTCATCTTTAATTCCAGCAGTCGGAAGGCAAAGGCAGGTGTATCTTTGAGTTCAAGGCCAGCCTGGTCTACAGAGCAAGCTCCAGGACAACCAAGGCTACACAGAGACGGTGTCTCAAAAAAAGGCAAAACAACAAAATTACAGCAGCAACAACAAAACTGCAAAGGAAACACCTGCTGTTCTCTCTTCCAGGTTAATTGAACATCTATGTGTGAATGGGGGAGAGAGAATTGAGTCAGAACAAATCTGGAGCTCTAGCTTCCCCAGGAACTGGGGAAGGGGCAGACTGGTTTAAACACAACTGCAGCTTCTAGAGTATTCCTCATGTTCCAGCCTATGGCCTGCGTCTCTTCAGTATCAGTTGATAGCTTGCCAGATCCCTCTACCACTTCGCCATTCTGACACCACGCTGCCTCCCTCTTCCATCTTCTAAACATCCTTGGAATCCCATGGGGACCATCTGCATTATCCAGCATCATCCCCCTCTCTCAGATCAGTTGGTTTGCAACTCTAATTCCACTTTTCCCCGTGACATTGATCCAAGGATTAAGATGAGGGCATCTTTGGAAAACATGGTATTCAGCTCATCACAGTGTTGAGTGATTTTCTTTTAGGATTCTGCTTATTTAAGTATTGCATTTTAGCATCTATTGAGCTCGTACTGTGCCGAGTGCCAGGTGCTGGGAAGTCAAAAACACACAACACAGGGACTAGTAGCAGGCAAGACAGAGAAGCAGCAGTGCAGTGTGACAGAGGGGACTGTGGGACACAGATAAGAATCATCAAACTGAGATTGTAGAAACAGAAGGCACTTAGTCCAAGTACAGTAACTTCCCAAGAGCTTTGGGAGTGTCTATTGGAAACCCTCAAGGGTGATGTCGTTGAGAGGTGGTACCTTTAAGAGGCACATCTCCAGTGACATTATAGGAGCCCCCCCCTCTTCTCTGCCTTCTGCTTCCTGGATCCCGAAGAGGCGAGTCATGATACGTTACCACTGGCACCAAACAATGGTTTGGTTGATCATAGGCTGGAAATTACAAATCATTGAGCTCAAATATACCTTTTCTGTCTATAATTCAATTATCTGAGGTATTTGTTATAGTGGCAGAAAGCTAACATATACCTGGCTTCCTTCCGGGGGCCATAAGTGTTTGGCTTTTTCTCAATGAGCAGTGTTCTCTACACCTGCTGCCTCCCTCCTGGGCCGCCACCTCCTGTTGACTAAGGCTGATTTGAGGTCCTCAAAGGTGACTTTGTAGCATCAATTCCCGAGTCACACCAGGGTCCTGGCCTTGATTACCTCCCCGCTTTAGGCTTCTTTTCCCCAGAGCTATCTTCATTAAAGTCCTAATTAGGACAGCACCAACGAACTGGAAATGCATTTCTATAAAGCGATCTCTTGTCTCAGCAGATTGGCAGCAGAAGTAATTATGAAGCCGCTGTGGTATGATGGCAAGAGGAGAGTCAGAAGCCGAAGATCTGACTGTGACTCCAACCTCTGCCGTTTCATCTGACCTTGGGGGAGTTACCACACTCATCTGATTGTAATTATGGAAGGGGGCTGTAGTAAACAGTATGAGCTAACTGCTACAGCCTAATCTTAGACTTCTAAGGTTATGAAAGCTTTTTATCTTGCCCATATAACAGTCTCACTTGGGTGTGACTGATCCCATGGCTCTTCTAGTCTACTCTTTTTCACTGTGATTTGGGGACTCAGGATCCTTCCATCTTAATCCCCAGAGATCTCTCTCTCCTGGGCTAAAAAGAGACAGAGAAGGTTAAAGTTTTTGTAGTTTGATGAGCCACGTCAGGCTGTAGCTTACAATTCACTGGGCAGAACTCAGGAACATGCTATGCCTAATTAGGAGCAAAGGTGTCTGGGAAATGCCGTCCAGCTGTGTGCCTAAGATGAAAAAGGTTTGTGGAACTGTAATGTCTTGTGAGGATAAACTTGTTTCTGAAATTAGAAGAGATAAATAGGCACCTGTGTTCAGACAGGTGTAGAACACATAGTGTGTGTGTGTGTGTGTGTGTGTGTGTGTGAGAGAGAGAGAGAGAGAGAGAGAGAGAGAGAGAGAGAGAGAGAGATTGTCTCATAGAATAACACACCCTTGAGTGAGAAAGGAAATGTAAATTAAGGGCTGTGGGAGGTGGCCTGCTTAATGTTTTCTTTTAAAGCATATTGTATCAGGGAAAAATAGTAAGAAACATACCATTATCATCTGTAACGAATACTCCATAAGAAAAGCATAGTCCATTAGCCCCGGGCACCCCTCAGAAAGAGCTCTCAGACAAAGAAACCCTGAGCTGGGCCTGTAGAGCCCACGGCCCCGGCCTGTCTGTCTGTTTCCACTGTGTTCGGGCTACTAATTGCTTTCCCTACCTCCAGCACCCACTCACACATGTGCTAATTCCTCTCACTGAGAGGATCCAAATCAACAGTGATAAAGGGTCTGGGGTGGATTAGACCAGACAAGATAATTCAGAGGAATAAATAGGGCAGCATAGGCCAGCTAAAGGAGAATTAAATGCAATCTGTCCAAGAGAAATAGCCACAGTAATTGAAATGTGTGTGCACATGGGTGTGCAAATGAGTTGAACAGAAAGAGGGACTACTAATGCCAGTGATTTGTGAGTGATTTGGTTCCACTTTGCCCATCTCAAATGTGAGGTCCTTCCATGCCATCCCCTTCCACAATTCCTCCCCCTCCTTCCCTCCACCCCCCACCCTCACCATGATGGGATCATAAGGAGGAATGGGAGAAAGTCCATCTCCCTTCCCGTCTGATTCAGGCTGACAATTGTATTTGAATATGTATTTCTTTTTCTTTTTTAAAGATATAATAAGTATACTATGTCTTCTCCCTTTCACCAGCTCAGCCCTTACCTTGGAAAAGCAGTGGGAAGAAACTATTAACTGGTGTGAGCAGCTTTTAGCGGTGTCCTGAGGGACACATCCATCTCCATTACATGTCCAGCTGTTGAGAGCCGCAGCAGGCTTTCAGGGGAGCTCTGCAGTTGTGGGGAAGGGCCGGCAGGGAGCAGCTCTCAAGGTGGCCTTAGAAGCACAGGCCTCTCTGAAGATGTCCATGGGGTAATTAGGAGAGAGCACCCCCTCCCCCCAACATGTTAGGGCCCAAGGCAAGCTTCAAAAACCGAGGAATAGGAGCCATTTAAAAGAAGGAGCAGGATACACGAAATTGAAATAATGATTGTGGCTGAGGGCTCTGAGCTTTTACCTTGCCAGAAGTTATTTCTGCTTTGCCCAGGGAGGGAAGCCACAAGAGTCCTTTGATGTGAGTGCTCACTTGGAGGGAAGGACTGAGGCTGGGGCTTGGCTTGGGTGATAGAAGAAAGGCAGAGGAGGCAAAGTGGAAGATGAGGCCAGGCCAGTGAGGACAGAATCGCTAAAGTCAGAATCCCAGTACTAGATCCTCTCAGAGACTTGTCACTGTTGGGGTGAAGGGGACATCTTGACTTTGTCTAGTCACACTTCTCCTTGTGGAAAATTCCCAGCAGAGATCTCACAGAAAGGGTTTGCAAGGCATGACTGTTAAAAACTGAGGCACGAATTCCAGTTCTGCAAGCTGGGGGACCTGGTGGAACTTCTCTACCCCCAACCCCGAAGCCTGGGAACGAGTGGAGATTAGGGGGATAATGTATATGTCTGGCACATTATCAATATAACTGCTATAAAAAATAAATGCTTAGTGTGGCAGGGAGAGGACTGAAGAGGTGGGAAGGCATCCCAAAGGGGACAGTAGAGTCCTGGTGCAAACAAACATCTCCTGTCACTGGAATTTCATTTCAGCCTCACCAATGAAAGAATTCAGACAAGACACAAAGGGCACAGTGTTGAAGGTGGGTGGAGTTTATTTCAGAGCAGAGCTGAGCACACTCTCATGGGTGGCATGGACAATGGCAAAGGGACCACTGTGCCACTCTATATTTGAGGCATGCCTTATACTTTTTCTATAGTTTCCAGAACAAGCAGCTTTCCTTGAAGGGCTTCGTGTTGGTTCAGGTGATTGACAGGCCCACCTGGACTGGCTGATACCTACATACACCTGTAGTCATGTTATGTAAAGCCTCCTGCTAGACAGTAATCCTATAAGGTTTAGTTAGAGCTTCTAGATAATTGTGTAGTCATGACCTGGGCAGTTCAGATGTCATGTCTCCATCCAGGGGCTGGGATCTGACTCTTGGCCCATGCCTTTGACCAGTCATTCAAGTCACATGGTTCTGGGCTGTTGATGAGCCTGTGCCCTTAAAGCTAACCAAGACTGAACTGGTGACCCAGCAGGGTGAAGAGGTGGCCTCTGGTCATTGCGCTGTCATAACACATTTCAGTCCCTTGGGCAGTTTGAATATGACATTTGGGACTCAGGTACCATTGAGAGAATTATTCTGAGGGATGGTGACTCAGTGGGTAAACTACTTGCCACGTAAGCCAGGCAAACTGAATTCAACCCCTTGAACCCATGGAAGGAATGAACTGACTTTACAAGGTCGTTCTCTGACTTCCATGTGTGTGAACATGCATCCACACACACACACACACACACACACACACACACACACACACACACGCACGCACGCTCGCATGCACACTAATAAGTGACTTTTTAAAATGTGTGTGTGAAGGGGTGTGTGTGCTATGTAAGCCATGTGGTGGGCTATATGTCTGTGTGTGTGTGTGGTGGGGGGGCAGATGCCAGAGGAGAATATCCAGCATCCAGCTTCATTGATCTCTACTTTCGTGAGAGTCTCCCACTCAACCTGGAGCTAGGCTGGCAGCCAGCAAGCCCCAGTGAGTCTCCTGTCTCCTACTTTCCCCCACACTGGAATTAAAATCATACCTGCTTTTTAATTAATTCTGGAGATTTGAACTCAGGTCCTCACGCTTGCACAGCAAATACTCTTATCTGATGAGTCATCTCCCTAGTCCTAATGCATGTGTATGGTGTGTGTGTGCATGTGTGTGTGGTGTGTGTGGTGTGCATGTGTGTGGTGTGTGTGCTCATGTGTGTATGTGCATGTATTCATGTGTGTGGTATGTGCTTGCACATGTCTGTGAGGGTGCATATGTATTTGGTGCATAAATGTTCACGTGAGCATTTGCACATGTGGAGACTAAAGGACAACGTCAGGCTTTGATCCTTAGGTGCCCAGCCCCTTGCTGTTTGAGACAATCTCTTTCATTGACTCAGAGCTAGACAAGTAGGGTAGCTCACCTGGCCTGCAGATCCAGGGGCGGTATCCTTGGATCCACCTCCCCATGGCTGAGATTACCATCAGCTGCCCCCATGTCCAACTTTTTTTAAAATGTGGATTCTGAGGATGGAACTGGGGGTCTCTCCACCAGCTGAGCTACCCCCACAGCCCCCTCAGGTTCCATTTTAAAATAGCTCGGTCTGCTGCATAGAGTTCTTACAGCAGGTCTGAGAGGGCAGCATCTAAGAGCTGTTCCAGTGCCACTGGATAGGTGGCTGTTTCCTTGCAAGGGTGGGTGGTCCATAGAGATCAGGCACTAGAGTGACCTAGGAGCCAGGAAGTTTCCGGAAGAGAAGAGGTAGAGAGGAGGCAGAGAGTAGGAAAGCGGGGACCAAGCAACCTTCAGACAACCTGGGGTGGGGTGGGGGTAGGGTGGGGCTGGGGCTGGATTATCCGTTTCTACAGGTCAGAAGCAGAGTGGTCAGGTGACAACCAGGAATGATGGTGTTCTAGGAAGTGAAGGCAAGGGGGCCTTAGAGACTGCAATCGGGTCTGAAGAACATATGAGTTGAAGGTGTAAAATAATGCTGACGGTAAATAACATTTGTGGAGCTAATTACCATCCATCTATTCAATAAATACAGTGTGCCTGATAAATGACAGCTAATTATCATTCATCTATTCAATAAATACAATGTGCCTGGTAAATGCCAAGCAGGCTTTGGTGCTGAGAACAGACACGTCAGTGAAGAAAGCAAGAGATTCCCTCTCTTATGGAGCAGGGATATGCAGATGGATAAGCAGAACAAAAGATTCTCCTTTTCAATTGTGTGTGTGGATGTTCATATGTGTACTGAGCACAGGTACACACATGTCCCTTCAAGCATGCGGGGTCAGAAGGCAGCCTAGAGCATCAGTTCTTGCCTTCTAACTCACTTGAGACAGTGTGTCTGTTATCATTGCTGTGTGTATCAGGATAGCTGGCTCTTGACCTTCCAGGCATTTATTTTCCTGTGATCATCTCCCATCTCCCAGCAGGAGTGCTGGGATTATAGATGCATGCTACTGTACCTATTGTTTGTTGGCTTTTGTTTCTCAACATGAATTCTGAGAATTTTACTTCAGGTCCCTAGTTTTATGCAGCAAGTGTATTGCCTGTGGAGCCATCCCTCAGCCCAGAAAAAGAGTTGCTAAATAAATAAATATAGGTGTGATGGAGTAGGTATCACACCTCACACTAGATCCAAAAGTTGATTCTAAGTGTGAGAGCAACTACGGAAGTCTTAGCTATATTGAGCTTGATAGCCCACACCCATAATTGCAGCACTCAGGAGGCAGAAGCAAAAGGATTGTAAGTTCAAAGCCAGCCTGGGCTACATAGTGAGGTCATGGCTCAAAAAAGCAAGTGAAAACAAATGAGACAAAAACTCTTAGATGAAAACATAGGTTTTGGACCTTGGACTTGGCAATGGATTCATCGCTATGACACCAACCGCCCCGATACAGAAAGAAAAGCAAGACAGGTCTGTTTGACTACGTCAAGTGAAAAGCATTTATGCTTCATGTGTGCTACCAAGTGAAAAGACACCTATTTTTTTTTTCTGTAAAACATTTCTGTAAAAGTGTATTCATTGATAAGACTGCTCATAAAATGTAAGAAAATATTGTAGACTATAAATCTGATCAGGGCTTGTATTTAGAAGACATAAATAACTTATTTAACATGGGCAAAGGATGGAAATAGACATTTCTAAAGGAAGATCTACAAATGGCTAATAAGCTATGAAAAGATGCTCAGCTTCATTACCCAACCCCCCCACCCAGGGAGATGCCAATCAAACCACAAGGAGGTATCACATCACACTCACTAGCCTGTGATGACACTAGGAACAGAAAATAGCAATGGTGGATGGGGCTGTAGAGAAAGTGGAGTCTTCACGTCATGCTGGTGGGGATGGGAGATGGTCCAGCCACCCTGACAAACAATTCCTAGCAGTTCCTGAGAAGCCAGACGGGAGCTTACCACCTAACCCACAAATTCTATTCTTAGGTGTGACTCCAAGGAGAAATGGGAGCACATCCTCATAAAAAAAGTGTATGTGAATACCTCATGAGGCAATGCAAGTGGAGTTATTCACAATGGCAAACTATAGAAGTTACCTGATTCCCATTAAGGGATAAATAGATAAACAAAAAGTGATGGGGTGGTTTTTTTGGTTCCTCAAGAGGAATGAAGTAATGATACAGCTACAGAATCAGTAGACCTTGAGGGAAACCGGTTATAATGCTATAGTATTAATATGCTTCCCAGTGAGAAATAACTCCAAGCACTTAGAGATTAATAAAGGAGAAATATCGCACAATTGGTTCTGGTTGATGCACAAAAGGGAACCAGTCCGGAACAGAAATCCCTATCAGCCTATGTAGTGTCACTGCCCCACATTAACTTGGATCAATTAAACATGTTTCAGAGACAGAAATTGCAAGGTGTTGGACAAATGGGGACGTTTACAGTGTAAAGCCATGGTTCTCCATAGTTGACCTAGGCTGCCTTTCCCAGGCTGCTGTTAACCAGGGTCATCCTGACTGTGAGCCAGGATTGTGTTCTTCCACATAAGAGAACCTAGGAGTGCTCATTTCGAGAAATTCTACTTTGTGTGACTTCATATTTCCCAAGCAACTCCAGTGGATCCTTTATGATGTCAATTATTACCGCTAGTTTCTCCTGTGTTAACAATAGACCATACATCACACGGCTCCAATGTGCGAAACATCCAGGATGGAGGCGTAGTTGCTTGGGGCTGATGGGAAGTGGCAAGCGCTTTGGGAGCCTTGCGAGTGATAGCTGAAGGTGTGAGTTTTGATGGTGATGAAAATGATCTTCGCTTGACAGTAATGGTTGAATAGCCCCAGGCATAGACTAAAATCCACTGAGCCACACACTTTAAGTGGGCAGATAGCATGGCACGTGAATTACATGCCAAAAAGCTCTTAAAGATTAGTCAGTCATGGTGGCTCATGCATGTGATGCCAATATTTGGGAGGCTGAGGCAGGAGGATTGTCATGAATTAGAGATAAGTTTATGGCAGGTAGTGATAAATGAGATGAAGAATTACTAGGCTATTTAGAGAATTACCAAAGAGGGTCTTCCCACAGAGATGGTGTTTAAGTGCAAACCAGAAGGAAGAAGGGATGATATGAGCAATATGAATACAGTTACACAGCACACAGTGACATGCAGTGTGAATGCTAATTGGCTTTAATAATAAAAACCCATAGGCAAGTACAAGGGTAAATGCTGAAAGATCAGAGAAGCAGAGCTACCAGCCACTAGTTCTTACCTGTATTGAATCCTCAGACCAAAGGGACATCCTGTCTCTAGGAATCTTCACCCTGAATGCGATGCTATCCTGTCTCTCCTCCCAGCCATATCACTCCTGTCTCCACCTCCCTAGTGCTGGGATTAAAAGCATGTGGTCCAAGGGCTGGGTTCACCTTTGTGTGAGCTCTGTTTCTCTTTTAGACATTCAATCTCATGTAGCCCAGGTTGGCCTTGAACTCACAGAGACCTACCTGCCTCTGTCTCCTGAGTGCTTGGATTAAAGGTATTTGCCACCATTGCCTGGCCTCTGTGGCTAGCTAACTAGTGGCTAGCTCCATACTCTGATCTTTAGGCAAGTTTTATTTGTTAAAGCACAAACAAAACACCACCACAGTGACACCTTGGTTAACAACAACCTTTGTAAAGAACAATGGTCCTATAAAGCTATGCCAGAGCTGAGATAGCCCTGCCGCCTAGCGCTTGCTGTCAGGTTGGAACACGATGCATTACTCACATGTCTGCAGGGCTGCTGCTGTGAGATTTCCTGAGCTCTTGATACTGTGAAAGTAAAGTGCATCCCACTATGCCTAGGGCATAATACATAGGATGCTAAATGAGTATGTGACTGGCTTTTGTATGTGCTATACTTTGACATTTGCTGAAGAGAGGGATCCTTCTACTGATAAAAAAAAGTTTACTGGAGCTGGGGTGATGGCTCTGTTGGGAAAGTCTTGCCACATGACTACAAGGACCTGAACCCATGTAAAGAATCCAGGGGTGGTATATGGTTGTAATTCCAATGCTGGGGAGATGAAAACAGACAGACCCCTGGGCTGTATTGGCCAATCAGTCTCAAATAATCACACCCAGGTCCCATTGAAAAACCCTGTCTCAAAGCAAAATAATGCAAAACCCAAGGCAGGGGCCTAGGAAACAGCTCCTTGAGTAAAAAAGTGTTTGCTGCGGAATTCATGGGGCCCTGAGTTCAAATCCCCAGAACTCATGTAAAAGCGGACATGTAGTGTGAACACATGTAATCCCAGTACAAGCAGAAAGACCTGAGGTTAAGACAGGAAATGACTGACTAGCCCAGCATACACAGTAGAAAAATGACAAGGAGTCTGGTCTCAAACTACACAGAAGGCAAGGACCAACACCTAAGGTTGCCCTCTGACTTCCATGTGTGTGCCTGCTCACATGCACACATGTAAATGTATGTACACACATATGTATATATACACATACACAAATCAGAACAAAACAAACAAGCAGAACGGTAAGAACAGCAACAGATGACAACCGAGGAACCACACCCAAGGTTGTTCTCTGGTATCACACACATGTATACCTACATCCATAAATAAGTGTGGATTTATACCAACACACACACACACACACACACACACACACACACACACACACAATCACATACAACACTTACAATCAACAACATGTAGTTTTGCTGGCAGCATCCTCAGACATCTTGTGTTTACCAAGTCTCATGATGGCACCGTTTTCTCCTGTGTTTTATTTGATCTCCTGTGACTTTGTTCATCAGGGTCATATGAGCAGAAGGCTACATCATGTATGCAATATGGGCACACACTGCATTGTGTGGCAGGATGTTTTTGTGTGGTAGTATTCACACATCAATGTTATTCAATGACACATTTCTCAGAATGCATCTTTAAATGCCCCATCCTGTACTTTTCCTTAGAATGTTGTGTGACTGTGCACAAGGATTCAGGGAAGAATGATCTAAGCTGGAAAAACAGGTGTAAGGTCTTGAGGTGGCACAGGCCTTTGAGAAGGTGGGTGTGGCTGGCTGAGTTAGTGAACAGGATGGGGTGGGGGGTGGGGGGTGGGGGGGTAGGGGGTGGGGATAAAGGCTGCAAGCTCTCAGGTGGGTACCAGTAGAGTGGCTCAGTGTGAAACTGGTGTGGGCAGGTAGGAATGCAGATGTTTTGCCTGGGGGTGAGGGATGGGAAGCCCTGGGAGTCTGAAGCAAGGGAACAACACACAAGCACTTAGGGTTTGATAGCCTCCCTCTGGTTGTGGGTGGAGAAATGTCCACAGGGGCTTGGTGCAAGTGCTGTGTTGTTTTAACAGCTCCCTGGCTTGGGGAGGCTCTGGGATGTAATGTCCTCTTATTTCTGGAGCCTAGACAGTCCCTCCCTGGCCAATTTCAAGCTACCAAGAGTTTGACAACCAGCTCTAAAATCTTGTGGAAATCGAAGCAGTCGGCTCTGGGGAGCCACTGTGAGTCACTGCCAACAAGTCAGCAGTGGAAGACAAGCTTTGAGTTTCCAGGGCTGCCATAAAGGAGAGAAAACAGCATCAGACTATGGAGAAATTATTGTTTCATTTTCTTTTTTAAAATCTCTCTCTCTCTCTCTCTCTCTCTCTCTTCTCTCTCTCTCTCTCTCGTGTGTGTGTGTGTGTGTGTGTGTCCGTGTGTGTGTGTGTGTGTGTGTGTGTGTGTGTGTGTGTGTGTGTGTGTGTGTGTGTGTGTGTGTGTGTGTGTGTGTGTGTGTACATACATATGCACATGTCTGTATGTATGAGTCTGGCCACATGCATACCATGGAGTGTGTATGGCAGTCAGAGGACAACTTTAATTGTCGTTCTTTGCCTTCCACCTTGCCTGAGACAAGATCTCTTGCTTTGCTGCTACATATGCCAGGTTAGCTGGCTTTGGGATTCAGGAAGTCTCCCGTCTCGGCTTGCATCCCACAGTGGGAGCTCTGGGACTGTAGGTGTATGCCACTGCATTTGGCTTTATGTGGATTCTGGGGATCTGAACTCAGGCCCTCACATTTATACAGCAAGCACTTTATCTACTGAGTCATCTCTCCAACTTGGGGAAAAATGTAAAGCTTCCTCCTATCAATTATGAACAAAGGTAAGCGATGTTTCCACTACGTGTCATTTACTTTCCTAGTCAGCTCAGGGCCACCTTTAACCCTTAGAGGACTTTTTCACAAAGTGGAAAGAGGAGCCCTTCTGCTGAGAGGAGGTGTTGGCTCCAGTCCTGGAGCAGAGCTGGTTGGTGGTAGGTTGTGGTGACTGCGACTCCACAGGTGTAAAATAGGGAGCCACAGTGGTGAAGGGATTTGTCTGAAGTGGAAGAGGTAGGATTTGAAACTGAGTTGCTCCATCTTAAATGTCTTGAGTAGTTTTTCTTAAAATCCCACAGTGATTTAAATACCACCCTCTCAAAGGACAGCTATAAGTTTCCCAGTCAGGTGGACCAGATTGTGAAGGTAGAAAGGTGGAGAGGGAGAGATAAAACAGGGAAAGCAATGCTATGCAGCAGTTCTTCTGTACAGAAACATCCCATCCAAGTGCACAGCTTCTTCAGAGTCAGGAAGGTCTAAAGGGAAGTTCCTCAACACTAAGGAAACAAACAATTCACAAGTCTCAGGAAGTCCCTGAATTTTACTAGATTTTCAAGGTCTCTCTATTCCTATCTTTTTTTCCTTTTCCCCTCTCCCTATTTTTATCTTTAATAGTAAGGACTGCCAAGGAGAGAGACTCTCAGACCTGTGAACTGTCTGCAACTTTTGCAGAGAACTCTGGGGTTTCAGCTTTTCTGAATTATCATTATTCATGTTGGGGAGGGTTTTCAGTGATGCAGTGACTTTGAGTCAGCCACACTCCTGCAAGGAACATTTATGCACACTACTCATTAGTTCAAGTTGTACTTCAGTGTAAGATTGTTACTTTGGTCTGTTACTTTGGCTCCTTATCTGGAGTGTGTAGACATTTGTTCATGACTCCCAAGGAATACTGTCACCCAAGCCCGGAGTTATAGATTTCTATGGCAATATTTTATCCCTAATGCTGTGGAAAATCCAGGCAAAGAGAAAGGGCAAATAATAACAATAAATAATCTTAATAATAAACATCCAACAAGTCAGTTGATGAACATCTATTTTACAGAAAATAATCCAAATACCTTTGTATTAATTTCAGAAGAGAAATAGACTTATATTAAAAATGAGAACACTGAGTCTCAGTCACACAGCTGGTGAGTAAGGGCAATGACTAGTGCCTCATTTCAATATAATCCCACTGGAGTGTGAGTTTAATGGATGGGTAAAAACATCCTGTTAGTGTGCCTGCTCTCTCTCCAGAGATCATGGGCATGATTCTGGATCATAGGGGAAGCTGGTTCACCTCCTGAAGTACATTGGAACATGACATTTAGCCCGTTGAATGGAGACCATTCTTCTCATCCATTCCACACACACTGAGTGGTCCTGTTCTCCAAGCATCCCAGCTAGGTAGGCAGTGGAACTCTAGTCATGAGTAAAATGTTGCTGGTGGCTTTATGACTTACCCAGCGTTTGTTTCTCTCTGTCTCCCTTCGCTGACACCCAGTCTCTCCAGAGAACCACAACACTTACATGTTTCCCTAAGTAGCTTTGGGAGACACAATCTGGGTACATGGAGGGGATCGGGTTGCTAACTTCCCTTTTTGTGCCCCAAAATATGGCCTTGCCCTTTCCCCACTGGTTCCCAGGGCCAACAGAGTTAGGAGTACCCACATTAGAATTCCTGGGCAGCATTGGGTTGGCTCTCCACTTCCACCCTGCTTCTTCATTTACAGTCTTCCTATTTTTGACAGAGTGAAAATCTGTAGGGCACTTCCCAAGAGCAGGGCCCTTTCCTGGCTTTGGGGAGGGTCAGGGGATTAGATTGGAAGGTTTTCTCCTTATTTTTTCCCAAGGAAGTGGAATTCAAATTGGAACCATATGTGTAGTTTCTCTGAGCTACAGAGCAAGGCTAGAACATGGTCTCCAGCAGCTGGCTCTGCGTGTGGAGCTTCGCTGCCTCTCTTTAGCTTGATTTCACTCGTTCCCTGAATGAGAAGCTGGAGGTACAGCCTGTTCTGTACAAGAACTCCCTGCTGGGGGCGGGATGCTGTAGCAAGATGTCCAGGAACATGTGTGTGTTAGGAGATATATGTGCATTTGTATGTGTGTGTGTGTGTGTGTGTATGTATATATATATATATATGTATATGTGTGTATGTATATATACAATATATGTATATGACATATACGCTATAGACACATATATGTTATATATAAAACAAATATATGTATATAAACACATGTACACATCATTTATGTATACAACGCCTACATGCTATCTACACATATATGCCACATATAACACACATACATGCATATATATATGCACATTTGTAATTGAGGCTTCTTACAATTTTGATATAAAGTGAGCCCTATGCTCAAGGCTCATATGTTGAAAACTTGGTACCCAGCTGGTATGTGCAAACCCTGAGAGGGCACTGGATCATGGGGCTCTACCTTCAGTAACGACTTCACCTTTTGGTGGGGTCATAATCTGATGGCATCTGAGAGGAGTAGTGGGAGCGAGGCCTGGTTGGAGGAATTTGTAAGTGGGATGTGCTTTGGAAGGGCGTCCTGTCCCTGGTCCCATCTTGTCTTGCTCTTTGCTTCTGGGATGCTATAAGGGCAAGCAGCTTTCTTCTATCCCGTGCTCCCATCAGGATGCATCTCCCAGCACAGCTGTCGAAGCAGGGAATCCAGGAGGCCGTGAACATATTCTCTCAGGCATTTGTCACAGCAACACAAAGTCCGACTGACACAGGCATGACTCAGTTGTTGTCCATGTAAAGTTTTTTTATTTTAATCAATTTCTTTTTTAAAATTTCAGTACAGGTATGTATTATCTGTTGAGTATATTCTCTTGTGCACCCTACCTTCCCTTTTCCTACCACCTGTGGTGGTTTGAATGGGAATGGCCCCCGTAGACCCCTGTGTCTGAATGCTTGGCCCACAGGGAGTGGCGTTATTATGAGGTGTGGCCTTGTTGAAGTAGGTGTGGCTTTGTTGGAGGAAGTGTACCACTGTCGGGGTGGACTTTGATGTCTGAAATGCTTAAGCTACGCCCAGTGTGGCACAGTCTCCTTCTGCTGCCTGTGGGTCAAGGTGTAGAACCCTCAGGTCCTACGCCAGCACCAGGTCTGCCTGCATGCTGCCGTGTGTGTGTGTGTGTGTGTGTGTGTGTGTGTGTGTGTGTGTGTGTGTGTATATATATATATATATATATATATATATATATATATATATATATATGTCCTGCCATGATGATAATGGACTAAACGGCTGAAGCTGTAAGCCACCCCACTAAATGCTTTTCTTGTAAGAGTTGCAGTGGTTATGTGTCTCTTCCCAGCAACAGAAACCCTAACTAAAGCACCACCATTTGTCCATGCATACACTTCCGTGTCATGTATACATACACAACTGTGTGCCTATATAAGATCTAGGAATCACAAATGAAAAAATGAGATTGGTTTAATTTGCAGCATATGGTTGTCTCTATCTGTATCCATTTTTTTTTTTAACTAATGATGTAACTTTATTTTTCCTCCCAGCGGCAAAAATTCCATTGCGTATATATGGCCCATTTTCTTTCTTTTTTAAAAAAGATTTGTTTATTTTTATTTTATGTGTATGAGTGTTTTATCCATATGTGTATATGGGCATCATATGTGTGCCTGGAGCCATTGGAAGTCAGATGAAGGCACTGGGTCTTCTGGAACTGGAGTTAATGGTAGTTTGTGAGCTGCCACATTGGTGCTGGGTATCAAACAGAGGTCATCTGGAAGAGCAGTCAGTGATCTTAACCACCGAATCATCCATCCAACCCCTACCCAATTTTCTTTACCCATTCCTTAGTTGTTGGATGCCTAGGTTGGTTCCATAATTTAGCTGTTGTGACTGGTACTGTAATGAGCATTAATGTGCAAATGTCTCTGAGATGTGGGATATAGCACAGTGTCTGGTTCATAGAAACTGCTTCACACATACTTGGCACATAGATGAATAAACTGCCGAGGGGCCTGGGGACAGGGGCAATCCAGGAGGTGACAGACAGGCTTCTCATGAGCCTTTTATTCTCCCCACATCCTTAAATACAGCTCAAGTTGGCCTTGAAATGGGTTGAGAATTCTATGTTTTGCAGTTGCTAATGCTGAGGACCCAGACTCTGGCCTTAACTAGCACAACACAATGCTCACATTCATTGCCTGGTGTTTTCCTTTCTGCTCTGGAAATAGACAGGCAGCCCAAAGTACCTTGAGATTTTTAACGATGAGTGAATTAAAATCGTCCTTTCCTGTCGTTCCTAGTATAAGACCCCTAAGCGGCTTCTCTTCACTGGATCTTCAAGGAGTGCAGGATGGGACAGAATGGGGAGAGGGGGAGAGGCACTGGGGAGACAAAGTGTTTGTGTTCTCTCCCTTCCTCTATGCTGGTCACAGTGCAGCTGGAGGCTATCACTCTCAGAACCCCCTCTGAGAACCAGGCTTTGGTCTCTATGGGCCGCAGGGGATGACATTTCTTCTTTACCTGGTTAGTGTTGGGGGTGTAGTCGCTTCTGTTTCTGCTTGTGAGAGGTAAGTTGTCTCTTTCTGCCAGTCATTGAGCAGATGCTCAGGGGAGCCTCTGAGATGGTGTCAGCCTCAAGTCAGGGGCAGAAAGCCAGAGGACTCACTGGGCCATACAAGTAGGGTTTTAACTTGCTCTGTTCCTCACCTTCTAACCCAAGATCCTTCCTATGCAGCAGAAACAGAGGTCCAGGGAAGGTGGCAACAAACCCACTTAGGCTCTGACTCCACCGTCAGCATCTTCATCTTGGAATGGAATATTCCGAGGTGAAGCATTTCCAAAGGAAGGCCAGAATCCACATGGCTCCTTTTGTCACTCAGATCCTGGTAAAGGGCAAAGGAAAGGAAGAGACAGGACCACCAGCCTTGCTACATCCACAGACCTGTCCTTCATCTCCCCATATACTGGCCATTTTGCTGTTGCCTTGGAAACGACACACATGTATCAGAGAAGAGGATGCAGAAAACAAGTTGGGTCTGTGCAGTATGGGTGCCTGGGGGAGGTTTTCACCTGCAAGAAGTGGATGACTAGTAAGTATACCCAGAAAAGGGCCACTGACACCCCCTGCACTCTGCCTTTCCACTCCTCTGGTTCAAAGCCTCTGGTGTCCTGAGACATGTTTAGAGGAGAGGCAGAGGGTCCAGGGGCCGTTCCTTCAGTTGTTCTGCATCAGGGCCCCTCCCTTTCCTTTGTCAGAAGCCTGGCTGCCTCTGTAAATTGTGTCTGGGAGGAAATGAGATCCTCCTTCTACCAGGCCATTTGCTGGCTTCCTGAACCACGGAGAGTGTTGGGGGAGGCAGGCATGAATATTTTATCAAAGGCCATAAAACATAATTTGTTCCTCTGAGTGAATTAGAAACTGTAGTTAAAAAAAGAGAGAAGTTACCATCCTTCGGCCAGGAGTTTTGCATTATTTAACCCCAGCTATTTCATTATATCCCTAATACAGGTGGACCAGAACACTAGAATCACACGCCGTGCCTCTGAGGAAGGAAAACAGCAGCTGAGAGTCCCCCCCCCAAACAGACACCCTATCTCACTGGGCAAAGGATCCAGGGCTCTCTTCCTGTAGCAGCCTACACAAGTGACATGTCCCAACTGTAAGGGAGTCAGACACAAGCAGAGGGTCTTTTCTGTGCAGGTCTAGTTGTACCAAGGAGGAGAATGAGAGAGAGAGTCTCTTCTGTTGGATGCTGCTAAAACTCACACTTCCTCCTCTGTGGAAGCAGCTCTTCCAATCCCCAAGACTAGGAGGGCAATCAAGCCGAGAATAGAACAGTCTCAAAGTGGCCTTCAGGCATCACTGTCTAATCCTGCATCCTTGCTGAGATCCTGCCTTCCAGGTAATGTATTGGAGACCTTGTCCTTCCCACTCTATTTTGAGGACCATCTGTCTTCTTCAGCACCTCCTCTTTTGATTTCCTCTCTTGTACAATGCATAGGCCTCTCCAAGTTCCTGACTGAGAGAAAATCATCTTTCTTTGTTTTGATGCAAAGCAATTTAACTTCTGCCTTAGGCTGCCCATCACAGCACACCCTAGGCCTTTCGAATCCTAAGCCCTTTATTTGTTGTCAAAACTAAAAGGACTGTCTACCTCACCTAGCAAATTAAACAGTAGACACAATAGACAAAAAGTATAATTTAGCTGAGTCAAAGGTTCAGCACCCATCTCTTCTGGACCCTATTCAGCAAACGCATACGTCAAGACAACGGTTTAAAAGAAGCAGGAAAATATGTTCTTGATTCTTCCAGAAACAATCAGAGTGATGGCTTTGTTGCTTTTCAGTGACTGGACAGGGCGCTGATAATCCTTCTCCCATGTCTGCTAATAGTGCAGTATTTATGATCACATGTTTATGTCTGGTCCAGCTGGTTTTCTCTTTATCACCTGCCCTTCCATCTCCACACACACACACACACACACACACACACACACACACACACACACACACTCACACACACACTCACACACACAGACAGAGAATTTGCGAATTTGTTCTCCCCCCCCCCCCAGGCCTGTGACAGGGTTTGTATCACCAGCTTGGCAGTCCCTGCCCTCCCTGCAGAGGCCACCGGACTCCTCCATCTCTTGGCTACTGCACTTATTTCCTGCCCTTCAAAGCTACTCACAAGCTACAGTTCATTGAGCACCTGTTAAGTGAAGGGTGCTTCTCTCTGACCTGCCACCTTGACCTGGAAGCACTTACTATTTATAACCTGCTGGGTTTTATCATCCAGATGCAGAGAGAGTAAAGGAATCTGGATTCCAGTCACCATAGGCCCCAAACTAGGGGAATTTGTGTCCTCATTTCAAATCTCTACCTTGTCATCATCAAATAGCGTAGCTATATAAGGTAATGTTCATGACCTCTTCTAGAGACTACTGTCTTCGATCTTACTCTCAAGTTATGTTTTCTGGAACACACAGCTCGCAAAATGTAAGGTGGTAGCAAACAGGTTTCCGGGGTTAAATCCATTTGGAAACTATTATCTTAAGTAATGTTCAGGTACAGCAGGGTGTGATGTTTCCTGCCTGCAATCCTTAGCATTCAGGAGACTGTGGCAGGAGGATCACTGTGAGTTTCAGGGCAGCCTGGCCTATGTAGTGAATTTCAGGCCAGCCTGGGCTACTGTTTCAAAACCAAAACAAAATGTTAAGGAATAATAGGAACCTTTACAATTTTAATGTCTACTGAGGCCACTATTCGGCAAATAGAAGTTCTAAAGCTTTAGTTGTTGTTGTTGGTAATGGCGTATGTGTAAACAGACATCAGCAGGCTGTATAATAGAATTGTAGATAACACAGTTTGAGAGGTGATGAACAGACCTTCTGACACAGGGTTCTACACTGCTAGTTGTCTTTGATGACGCCCCATGCCCTGAGAAATTGTCTTCTTTGTATTTCTGTTTCCTCATTTTTAAAAGGAAGCCAGGAAAAATCGCTAGCACCCAGCTTTTAACCAAGTGCACAGAACACAGTAAGAACTCTTGAAATGCCTGCAAGTAGTGCTGGCCACCTCTACTACATACTTACTGAAAGATTAATGGAGAAAAGGCACTTACAACATGCAGGCTTAGCTAGGCCCATGGCCCCATTGGAGATATCAGATGGGACATCAGTGTGAGATGCTAGGCTGTGGCTGGCTCAGTGATATGGTTAGGTCAGAGAGTGAACAAAGAAGAGAAATAATTGCAGACCAGCCCCATATAAACACACACCGGGCTCTCCACAGAATGGTGTGGTAGGAGACAAAAGAAGCAACAATGAGAATGAACAACACCAGAGTTAAGCTTTTGAAACAAAGTCCATGATCTCATTAAAGAATTGCAATTCAGCCGGGCATTGGTGGTACACACCGTTAATCCCAGCACTTGGGAGGCAGAGGCAGGCGGATCTCTGTGAGTTCGAGACCAGCCTGGTCTACAAGAGCTCGTTCCAGGACAGCCTCCAAAAGCCACATCGAAACCCTGTATTGAAAAACCAAAAAAAAAAAAAAAAGAATTGCAATTCTCGTCCTTAGTGATAGAAGACAGAACATTTATCACCCCACCTCTGCATCTTACAAAGAGGAACTCAGCTCAGCAGGTTGGTCAGCAAAGACCAGACTGTGCTGCATTCAGTAATAATACACAGCTTGGAAGTCTCACTGGGTTAACACTAAAGGAGTATTTACTGCTCAGACTCTCTATCCTTCCCTGGTATTCTGTGGCTCTGCTCTCTCAGTCTAGGTCACAGGCTCAGGGGCTGTCAGCTCTTTATGCGCTAGATTATTGATTGGGTGGTAGGTGGGAAGAGCTCTGGCCACTCAGTGATGCCAATCAGATCTGACCCATGGTATAACTTGGGCTTTTCAAGACCAGAAAGAGAACATCATACTGTGTGCTCATGAGGCAGAGAGCTAGAAATCCTTTGAAAACAGCAGAAATGACCACCAAGGTCATGAGGTGTTTGGGGTACACACAGGAAATGCGCTAACTCCTAAAGGTCTATGTAGACCGCATCAACTCACGGGGCAGCAGCCATTTTTTATTTTTTATTTTTTATTTTTTGAGAGTAACATGTTCTGAACTCTATTTCTGTTAAGGGCATGGAAATCTCCTGAGTTAAAGTCTCAGGACCCCATAATGTCTGCTGTCTGTTCACTCACCATAGAGCGACTGCAGTCAATATTGTTACTGGGAGGACAGAGAAGGAGGATGAGAAGGAGTCATTGGTTCATCATGAGACATCAAGCAGATGCCTACTGGGGTTCCCAGCCTACTGCTCTCTGGACCCTGACTGCTCTCCATGAAGGATCTCCTTTCTGCTAACACCCCTGGCCATAACTGATAGGCAACGCAGGTGACATTTTCCTTGGGGACTGAACAGCTTCCCCAGTCTTCTTTTTGTCTGCCCATCTACATTGAGGGTCCTGGAGGTTCTGAATAGTTCTGAAAATTCCAGGTCATGGTTCCTCTGGTAGAACAGCTGTGTTACGGTTTGGATCATTCATTCCTCCCAACATCCTTGGTTGCCACTGTGGGTGGAGGGTTGGGGGAGTGGGACCTTTAAGAGGTGGAGCCTGATGGGAGGAAGTCAGCTCTTTGGGGGTGTGGTGGATAATCTTGATTTTCAGTTTGACAGCACTTGGAATCACCACCGGAAAAACCCCCGGGTCTGTCTCTGAGGACATTTCCAGAGAGGAGTAGCTGAGGAGGAAAGACCCACCCTGAATAAGAGCAGCTTAGTTTCATGGGCCAGAATTCCAGACTGAAGAGGAAGGAGAAAACAAGAAGAGTAACAGAATTCATCTCTCCCTGCTTCCTGTCTGGGAACACAATGTGACCAGCACATCACTCTCCTGCCCCTGCTTCTCCTCACCATGACGGACTGCAACTTTAATTGTAAGCCAAAGCAAACCCTTCCTTTCCTAAGTTGCCTTTGCCAGATATTTTGTCACAACCTCAAAAAACAAAAAACAAAAAACAAAAAAAAAACATAAGTGAAAACGACGTTGGGCTCTTAGCTCTTCATCTCTTTCTTGCATTCTTGGTGTTTGGGGTGAAAGTTTCTACTACATGCTCCCATTATGATGTCTTATGCCATTCCAGGCCCCAAGAAATGAGACCATGTGACCATAGGCTAAACCCTCTGAAGATATAACTCTGAATAAACACTTCTTCCTTATATGTTGATTATTTCAGTTATTTTGTCAAAATGATGGAAAGCCAAGTACTACAGACTGTCTGGAAGCCACATTAAGCTTTTCATTCTGTTACAGATACCCCAGTGACAATAACTACATGTATGATACACACATGGATCTTCTCAATGCAAACAGAATATAATACGGTGCCATCAGTTTGCTGTAGGAGGTTCTCTCTCTCTTGTCTTTTTTTTTCTCATTTTCCTCCCTTCCTTTGATCTCTCCTCCCTATATCACTATATCCAATTCAAAGGACTCACTCATAAGCCTGACTCTATAGTTGTTTGTTCTAGCCTACCTTGTTTTATTCAGAGCTCTTATTCCAGGAAACAAGTCTGAGCCCTACCCAGCCTTTCTCATGCAAAGGCCCTTAAATATCTGCTCATTTAATTGGGAGTAGAGCAAGGGGTGGCCATCTTTGCCAGCCCTGACCTTCCCTTGCACATTTCTGGACTCTATCTTGTTCACCTCACCTCTCTCTCTCTCTCTTTGGGTTTTTGAGACAGGGTACCTCTGTGTAACAGCCCTGGCTGTTCTGGAACTCACTATGTAGACCAGACTGGCCTTCAAATCACAGAGATCCAACTGCCTCTGCCTCCCGAGTGCTGGGATTAAAGGTGTGCGCCGCCGCCACCACCACCGCCCCTACTTCATCTCTTCTTGCTAACTGGCCAGCTCATTGCTGAACTCATTAATTTGGACTATTGCATTCTCCCTTGGAGCCACAGTAGCCACCAAATGTTATTAACTGTTTTTTGAACCTCTTCCTAGATATGCACATTTATCTGCCTTCTAATTGCTATGGTTCTTTTCAAATATTTTGCCTCTTGTGACATGTTAATACAGCAACACCCTTTAATAATTTTTTCTTTCTTTTCACTGACCATCATTCTGTTGTTGAAACAGCATGGCTAATTGTTAATGTCTGGCTATAGCTGCTTTCCCCTCCCAGGCACTAACTTTTGAATTAACTTGGATAGACTCAATTATATAAAGATAGCAGAGCAACCCTGAACAAGGAAGACTTAGAATGATTAAGGTTCTCCTTCAGGCCACTGTTGCTTTGGCTGGGGGCATGAGGAGTGGTCCAGCTTCATATCCTCTCACTGTGGCATGCATCTGGCAGAGCAGTCACCCATTGGGCCTTGCAATGCTGGCCAACGTGGCTAGAGAAAGCTCTGGGGGGCCACTAATATTAATTTTTTTGGTTTATAAGTCACAACTACCCCTTCTGCTTATAACTCACCATCCAGACCCATTTGCCTGGTACTGCCCAGTCACAAGTACACAAGAGAGTACAAGATGCTACATTCCTAAACCTAGAGAGATTCGGAAAGCAGCATCCCAGCAAGAAAATGAGATGAAGAAGAAGAGGAGGAGGAGGAGAAGGAGGAGGAGGAGGAGGAGGAGGAGGAGGAGGAGGAGGAGGAGAAGAAGAAGAAGAAGAAGAAGAAGAAGAAGAAGAAGAAGAAGAAGAAGAAGAAGAAGAAGAAGAAGAAGGAGCTGTTTGCCAACTTATGATGCTAGCAAGCTCCTTTGGGATCTTCTCTGAAAGATAGGGGTTTCTTGTGGATGGGTTTCTTGGCACGGAGAGCCCTTTCCGAAGGCTGTTGATTTGCAGGGCGCAGATGTCTAATGCATTCCTTTCCCAATATATGTCTTCACTCTAGTGAGAACTGTTGAATTCTCGCTGGCAGATTCTCCAGCCTAAGATCCACATCACCATCTGGCTATCGACACCCTCCTCCTCCTCATTAAAAACCTCAACCGAACAGTTCATTAGAAATTGTACTCACCTGTGGGGTCAGTCTGTGCCCTTGTTTTTCCTTGGTGCACTTGCTCACAGGGAAATTTGAGGGGGAAGGAAATAGTCACATGGCTTCCAACCACTAACTGGATGGGGAGGGGAGATTGGGGCTAAGATTCACACCATCAAGTGATCTTCAGATAGCTTGTGGGGCCAGTGGGTGCAACTGGCAGGAAATCACCCTCAAATTTAGGATATCTTTAATGCTACTGTTAGAAGAGCAGTGTGTGTGTGTGTGTGTGTGTGTGTGTGTGTGTGTGTGTGTGTGTGTGTGTGTGTGCTGTGTGTTTATGAAGAGGGAAGGTAAAAAAAAAACAAAACAAGAAAAATTGTATAGAATCTTCCAATTGCCCATTCTCACCCCACCCCAGGCTTTCTAGGATCTGGAGCTTTCTCTGTCACCACTCCAGCAGAGAATGGATGGAAATGTTGGGAGGAAGTAGAAATGGCCCAAGACTTGGGCCAAGTTGTGAAAAAGGTAACAAGAAGAGGGAGACTGGGGCCTGTTGGCATGACTGTCTTCGGTCAGAACAACTTCCATACAGTCCCCGGTGCACACCTGAAATGCAAGCATGAATCTTGCCTAGAGATGAAACAGCAGAATGAGGGATACAGTGCCTGACTGACTCACTGCCTCTGCTTCCAGCCAGCTCTGACTGATCTGCACTCCACAGTGGGAAGCTCAGGCATAGAAGATACTTCTGAGGGAGGGCGGGGCTTCGTGGACACCTGAGGCTCAGCAAGAACTGCCCTGATCCCCAGAGATATCGCTCAGAACAGTCATCCTCTTCCTCCCCTATGGGGAACTGTAGCAATCCTATTGTTGGGATAAAGCCAAATACTCAAGCTTACCTGCCCACAGAGAAAGGTAAAAATGAAGTAAAAAATGGAACAGAACTGTCATTTGTATACTCAGATCAATACTGCTTATGATCTGTGTCCAAGCTAAGAAAATAAATAAATAAGGCACAGTTGTGATTCTAGTACAAGGTTGAGAGTTCAAGACCAATGTGGGCTACCTACATACTGAGTTCACAGCCAGCTTGAGATACATAGTGGGGTCCTATCTAACAATAACAAAAACAGAAGAGGGGTGGCTCCTCACACTCATAATCCTAGTTTTTGGGAAGTAAATGTATGGGGATCAGGAGTTCATTGTTATTCTTAGTTGCATAGTGAGTTTAGGCAAGCCTTCGTTACATCAAACACTCTTTCAATAAACAATAACAAAACTATAATAGAATGTAAATGATTATCAATTATGTGTCATGTTAGATGTGCCATCCTGTTTGGCACACACCTCCAGGTATCTATGTTCTGTTTTCTGAAAGACTTTAGTGCCATAGATTTAGATGTTTCTAAATTTAAAAGTTTGTAAATCATGTTTTTCATCTATGTTACAGACCCAAATCAGCCACCACCACCATGATGACTTCATTTGCTTGCCTACTTTGCCTCTCCAATTTAACATTTCTAAATACAAGATCTGGCTTTACTCACCTGGTTTAATCACCCATCTTCCCTGTGTTGCCTGGCCGCACTGATGACCTATCTTGTTACTTCAACTAAGCCCTGACATGTTCCTTGCTTATTTCTCATGGGTATCCAGTTCCCAATGCTTCATCTCCTAAAGACACCCTTTCCAGAATCTCTACCTACCCTATTTACACTGATTACTTACTCTAGTTCAATATTCCATCGTCTTTTCTTCAGAAGGCCATTCATTTCCTGGTCTTTTCTTTTCTTCTTTTGTCCCTGTGGAGGAACTGTTTGGGAAGGATTAGGAGGTGTGACCTTTTTGGAAAAGGTATGTCACTGGGTTTGTGCTTTGAGACGTTAAAAGCCCATGTCATCCCCACTCCCTCTCTCTGCCTCCTTCCTGAGGGTCAGATGTAAGCTCTTAGCTACTGCTCCAGTGCCATGCCTGCTGCCTATTTCCACACTTCCCACTCTGATGACCATGGATGCATCCTTTGGAACTGTAAAGAAGCTCCTCATTAAGTACATTCTTTGAGAAGTTGCCTTGGCCATGTTGTTTCATCACTATATAATAAAACAGTAACTAAGACAGTGCCTTGAGTTCTTTCTCATCTCATCCTTTGTGTGAATCACGTCTCCTCCCCATGGGAACCGTCATTAGCTTCACAAAACCTAAGCACCTCACTTTACAAGATCTCACCCCTTGTTTCTTCTCCAGTCTCCTTTACTTTTCTCCCTGCATGGTCTATGTGAGTCTTCAATGCCTACAACCTGTCTGATCTTTTGCACTTGTCTGTCCAGAATATTCTTTCCCTGCTGATTAATTTGGTGGATCAATTCTCTACTTTGAATTCTTACTAGAAACATTCCTTCTGCCAGGTGAACTGTTACCTTTGCCATCACTGTGACAAAACACCTAACCAAAAAGCAACATAAGAAAAGAAGGGTGGCGGGATGGGGACGGTGCACACCTTTAATCTCAGCACTCAGGAGGCAGAAGCAGGCAGATCTCCATGAGTTCGAGGCCAATCTGGTCTACAGAGTGAGCTCCAGGACAGGCTCCATAGCCACAGAGAAACCCTGTCTCAAAAAACAAACAAAAAAACACACACCCCAACCAACCAACCAACCAACCAAACAACCAACCAACCAACCAACAAAAAAAAACCAAAAAAAAAGAAAAAAAAGAAAGGAAGAAGGAAAAAAGAAAGAAAGAAAGAAAGGAGAGGTAGAAAGAAAGAAAAAAGAAGAAAGAAAGAAAGAAAGAAAGAAAGAAAGAAAGAAAGAAAGGTAAATTTTGTCTCACAGGTTTGTCTCACATGGTAGCTGGGAAGGCAAGGGTGAGGCAGCAGGAATGGAGTCTAGTTACACTGTGTCTACAATCAGGAAACAGAAAGAGAGAGACGAACACTAGCAACCCAATCAATTGGATGTTGCTGTCCACGTTCCAAGGAGATCTTCTCTCCTCAGTTAAATTCTACAAATACCCCTCTCACAGACATGGCCAGAAGTCTGTCTCAGCAGTGACAGTTAAAATGACAATTAGTTAACCATTACAGAACCGCATACTTTGAAGTTCTGTCTTCTCCATTCATCCCTGACATAGCATCCCACTTATTCTCTTTATTGAATAGTGTGTAAATATCTTCTTCGTTGTGTGGTAAGAATTCCCGGCTAGAATGGAATGTACTCACTGTTAACTGTTTAGCACCTAACACTATGGTGGCCACCCAGTAGCTGCTCAATTAGTGACTGATTGCATAAATGCCTGACCTCTGTGGTCATTGCAGATGTCTGATTTTAAATACAATAAACAAATGGTCTGTGCTGAAATGAATCAGAGCCCAGTAAATGGCAGAGGAATGATCAGATCACAATTACCTGTCACTGGAAGCAGCCAGCATGTCTATAGAGGGAGGCGAGCCTCGTGTCTTCCCTCTTCAGGGAGCTGGCACTTCTGAAGGTGTGATTCTTTAAAATTCATCCTTAATATCTATTTAAGAGGAACTATCTAGGCACAGCGAATGAGTCTGTTTCACAAAAGAACTAAAAACAGAAGTCTGATTCATGAATTTGCTAATGGCTTCTGCCTCCCAAGGGAACCTCCCAGTGTACAATGAAGCCTTTCTAGGGGCTCAGCCTTACGTCTGATGTGAAGGTAACCACAAACCAGGGCTCTGCCTGGAGGATGGCAGACAGTGCCAGCCAGCTTAACAGGAGTATTCAGATGGGTGTCTGCCATCATGCTAGAACCTGATGCATCTTCTAGAAGAATACAGCTTCTTCTCATACCTCTATTTTGATGTTACCGATCTCAAGGACAATCACTTGGGGGAGAAAGTGGCCTTGAGGACAGCGGACATGAAAAGGAGTAATCCGTGATAAAATTATAAGACAAAACCCAAAGAATCACTGACAAGTGGCTTTACAACATGGGGAATATTTGCAGAGCCCGGGATGAGAGAATCTCCTACATTGTATTTGTTGTTGTTTTATTTTATTTTTTTCTTTGAATGCAGTGACTTTTGTGTGAAGTCTAAATTGCTTAATTACATAGCCTGCAAATGGGAAAACTATCGACTGGGTAAATGCAGTGTACTTGCTCTCTCACCCTTGACTGAACTGTGCAAGGAGAGGGGAAAGGAGTGGAGACCAAGTTGAGCATGAGGGAAGGAGAGGCTGCTGTCTGGTAGAGCTGAGGAGGGACACAGAGCGCAAGGTACAGAGGGTGTTGAAGCCAGCATCTCTCTTATCTTCTCTCCACTTGATTTCCTCCTTACAGGTCCAGGAGTTCTGGTTCCCTCCTCTGCCTCATCTCTCTGGGAGCACCTGCTGTGAGAACTGCTGTGGTTTGAAAACAGTCTGTGTATATCATATGGCTAAGAACCCACACATACATCCTGTGGCTTGACAGAGTCTCTGTGCCATTCCCATCCTTAGCCTGTTGAAGTTCTTCCTTATGAAGAAGCAGCTGCACAGAAAACACTGGCATTGACAGCCCATCCACTCTGGCCACAGGAAAGTCAGGGCCAAGCTATCTGGACGTGGCAGGGTCCGGCAGTGTCCAGCATCTTCATCCATGCAGTCTAGGGAGGAAACTGTCTAAAGCCTTTAGCAGAATGGATGGGAAATCTTTCTGGCATTCAAAGAGAGGCAGAGTAAGAAGCATCGGTTCCCTCACAACCCATTTTGCCCCATCCAAATCCTGCCGAATGAGTCTCCATTGTAACATGGCCTAGGGGTAGAGACCATCTTTCTGGCAAAGCACCTAAAATGAGCTTTGAACACAGCTGTAATTTTGTTATTGACATTTTGATACACCCCCTTCCATTACCCCCCCTTTCTTGACACAAATAAATGTAAATTACAGAATCTTTTTTTTTTCTTTTTTCCTCCCAGGGTGTCTTGGAACAAAGATTCTGGGCTGCAATTCCCTGTATATTGTGCATCTTTAATACTATGATCTGTTTTTTGTTTTTTTTTGTTTTTTGTTTTTTTTTTCATGGGCGCTAATGGCGGTTGTTCCCAGGACCCCGTGACAGCGTTTCCCACTCACTGGGCATGGATAGGCTTTCCCTCCCCCGTTACTATCACTGTGCTTGAAGGAAGCTGCAGCCCCACCCTTCCAGGTTGCAAAAGTGAGAATCTATGGGGGAACTAACGTTGGGACACAGCCTAAACAGAAAGCTCTTAAGACATTTAAAAATACTTCATTTCCCCCACTCCCAGTAGAGGTTGAAATTGGCAAATATGTCTTCATGGATATAGAAAACGTGGATTTTTCTCCCCCATTAAATAGCTGTTAAAGGGAGTCAGATGCTGTGTATAGCTTATTGGGGAGGGGTGTGTTGGGCCAGGGTGTGATTTCTTTTTGATGAAATACACTGCGCAGGTCAGCCCGGTGAACAGAAATGAGAAGAGACGTGAAGGATGGAGGGGGTGTGTTATTAGGATACTGCGGCTTGGTTGGCGTGGGGGGTGGGGGCGTGCTTGTGAACGCGAGAAAGCAAGAGGCGTGCCAGGAGAGCGCGGGAAAGATTACCGGGGAGGCAAGTGTACACATCTTTCCCCAGCATCCAGGCTTGCTGCAGCCCCTGGCTGGGTAAGGGGTGTGATGTGAGAGTGGGGTGGGAGGGGGCAGCAGGCGGGGCCTGCCACGTCACTTGGAGAGTGTTGGGGAGGAAGGGCAGAGCCGAGAGCTGAGCCTGCTGTTGCTGCTGCTGCTGCTGCTGCTGTTGCTGCTGCTGCTGTTGCTGCTGTTGCTGCTGCGGGTGTAGCCAAAGCTTGAAGCAGTGAGGGGTGGGTCTCTGCGCTCCGGCGCCGGGGCAGCCCCAGGGCGGTCCCGAGGCCTGTGGAACAGCTCCTGGGAAGAAGGTGGCGTTTGGAACCGCGACCTTGGCCAGACCTAGTTCGGTGGTGGACGTAGGGCGGAGGCGGAGGCCGAGCCGGGGCAGGAGTCTTTGGCGAACCGGAGGGAGGCGCATCTGGCGCTTCGGTACCAGTGGCAAACCAGGGTCTTGTACGGCTGGAGAAGAAGAGCGGGACCCGGAGAAAGCCAGCAGGTCTGGAGGGCGGACCCGTGGGTCCCCGAGCCCAGTTTTAGTCACCACCGGGAGCTAAGCCACGCGTCTTTTCGGGCAGCCAGTTTCACGCGTGCGACAGTTTGCAGGTTCCAGGCATTCCAGTAATTTTGAGCACCGAGGCGCGGCTACCGGGAGCCAGAGCCAGATCCCAGACCTAGCCTGGCAGAGGGACCAGCTGCAGGTTTCACCGACCTAACCTCCAGGTCAGAGCGCGGGCCCCACCCTAAAGGAGGGCGCAGCCAGAGCTGGGAAGCCGGGGCCGCTCTCCGGAGCTGGTGTTGTGGGCGCCGTCCTAGTGGCGGGGAGCGCACAGCCAAGGGGACATGAGATCGGAGAAATCCCTGACGCTGGCGGCGCCGGGGGAGGTCCGTGGGCCGGAGGGGGAGCAACAGGATGCCGGAGAGTTCCCGGAGGCCGCGGGCGGCGGCGGCTGCTGTAGTAGCGAGAGGCTGGTGATCAACATCTCTGGGCTGCGCTTCGAGACGCAGCTGCGCACCCTGTCGCTGTTCCCTGACACGCTTCTGGGAGACCCTGGCCGCAGGGTCCGCTTCTTCGACCCCCTGAGGAACGAGTACTTCTTTGATCGCAACAGACCCAGCTTCGATGCCATTCTCTACTACTATCAGTCCGGGGGCCGCCTGCGCAGGCCGGTCAACGTGCCCCTGGACATCTTCATGGAAGAGATCCGCTTCTATCAGTTGGGGGAGGAAGCCCTGGCGGCCTTCCGGGAGGATGAGGGCTGCCTGCCCGAAGGTGGTGAGGACGAGAAACCACTCCCCTCCCAGCCCTTTCAGCGCCAGGTCTGGCTCCTCTTCGAGTACCCTGAGAGTTCTGGGCCTGCCCGAGGCATCGCCATCGTCTCAGTGTTGGTCATTCTCATCTCCATCGTCATCTTTTGCCTGGAGACCTTGCCCCAGTTCCGTGCAGATGGGCGTGGTGGAAGCAACGAAGGTAGTGGGACCCGCATGTCCCCAGCCTCCAGGGGGAGCCACGAGGAAGAAGAGGAAGATGAGGATTCCTATGCATTTCCTGGTGGCATTCCCCCAGGGGGTGTAGGGACTGGGGGAACGTCCTCATTCAGTACTCTCGGGGGTTCATTCTTCACGGACCCCTTCTTTTTGGTGGAAACTTTGTGTATAGTCTGGTTCACCTTTGAGCTCCTGGTGCGCTTCTCTGCCTGTCCCAGCAAGGCGGCCTTCTTTCGCAATATCATGAACATCATTGACTTGGTGGCTATCTTCCCCTACTTTATCACCCTGGGCACTGAGCTAGTGCAACGCCACGAGCAGCAATCCGTGAGTGGTGGCAGTGGCCAAAATGGGCAGCAAGCCATGTCCCTAGCCATCCTCAGGGTGATCCGCCTGGTCCGGGTGTTCCGCATCTTCAAGCTCTCCCGCCATTCCAAGGGGCTGCAGATCCTGGGTAAGACCTTGCAGGCGTCCATGCGGGAGCTCGGGCTGCTCATCTTTTTCCTCTTCATTGGAGTCATCCTCTTCTCCAGCGCTGTCTACTTCGCAGAGGCGGACGACGACGACTCGCTCTTCCCTAGCATCCCAGATGCCTTCTGGTGGGCTGTGGTTACAATGACCACGGTAGGTTATGGGGACATGTACCCCATGACGGTAGGAGGCAAGATAGTGGGTTCTCTTTGTGCCATTGCTGGGGTTCTCACCATTGCACTACCGGTACCGGTCATTGTCTCTAATTTCAACTACTTCTACCACCGAGAGACGGAACAGGAAGAGCAAGGCCAGTATACCCACGTCACTTGTGGGCAGCCTACGCCGGACCTGAAGGCAACGGACAATGGGCTTGGCAAACCTGACTTTTCCGAGGCTTCACGAGAACGGCGGCCTAGCTACCTTCCAACTCCACATCGAGCTTATGCAGAGAAAAGGATGCTCACCGAGGTTTGATGGATGCAGGCAGGGCCTGCAGGAAAACGGGAGCTCTGAGCAAGCCATCTCTCAGGCTTCCTTCTCATGCTCACTACTCCTGTCATAACTCCAGAGGACCTCGACCCCCCCTTCCCCGTACCCAGTACATGGCATCTTGGACCAAATACCTGGACTGTAGACTGTTGCTCAATCCTCACAGCATTGGAGGTTTCTCCATCTTAGTGACATTTTGGAAATTTCAACGGTGCGGCCCAATCATACCCATTTGTCAAGTGGATGAGATACACATTTCTGCCTGACCTTCCCTCAAGACTGAATTTTCATGCCTGGATCTTGTAATATCACTAGGAATGATGACATCAATAGAATAGAAAGCTGCTACACTCAGGTCCCTTCTTTAGCATCCTTTGCTTTGGGTCATGCACCTTTCTTAGCATCTGGTCACTTGGTCACTGATAAAATCTTGAGAATGGAAAAGACTTCAACTTGCTGTTTTAGCTCAGCACCTGTCCAACTCCTGGCTGGTAGAGCTGTTAGCAGCCTTGAAAGTTATTCCTGCCTAAATTTGGATGGAATTAGAGAAAATACTACCCAACTGGAGTTTTGAAGGACATGAGGGTCGGTTCTAGACCAAAGGGGCTGGTGGACTCCTCTAGGTGTGATCTGGCACAGGAGACACTGACTGTGGCCCATATACCCTCCCCACTCTGATTCTCTGACTCCCTTGAGCTTCCAGGAAAGCTCCTTCTCAGAGCCAAATGTTCTTTGTGCAAGCATCTTCGTATGCAGAGGAACTGGAAAATGGAACTACAGAGCCAGGAGAGAAGGCTGCCCAGAGCCAAGTGACTGGCTGGACCACATATCAGAAGCTAGGTGCCACTTAGCAGAGACTGTCACCTTGGACAGACAGAGGGACTCTGCTGTAGGCAGCAGCCAATTCTCCCTCCTTAGCCCAGACCTCTCTAAGGTACCCTCCACCCTTCTTCCTGGGGATCTGACCTAGGATTGCAGATGTTTTTTTATTTTGTTTTGTTTTGTTTTTTTAAAATAAAGCTACGTCAGCTATAACCTGCAGACAGGTGAGTTCACACATTGAATGCCAGCCTAGCTTTCCTCCCCTGCCATGGGCAGCAAAGCAACATTTGGGTTGGAGCCAGGAACAGGCACACAGTCATTTTGTCGACAGCCTCACTCTTAGAGGATTTTGCTGAGTCAAGCAAACGTTTGTCTGCTCTGTTCTTCCTTTGGGGCTGCATTGGGCCTGCTCTAACTGCTAAGGTAACTTGGTGGTTCCCACATGGACCAAGCCATCTTCTCCCATTGTGAAACCACCCCTTCCAGCTGCCCGATATGCCCCTCCCCCAGTCACATTGCCATTCAGTTTTGCCTTTGATAAACTGTGATGCACTGTTCTCAGTTCTCATGGGTGCAGTTCTGAATCTCATAGGATTATAACCGTGTTTTTAATTTTATATTGATGCTTTAAGACTCTTTGAAGGGAATACTTTCTTGAAAAAGATTTTCTCGAAGAGCAACATAGGAGGGACTGACCTTGGGGGTTGGCTGGAGAGACACTGTGGCTCCATTGAGTGGCAGATCACAATCTAGGTTTTGGCATAGTTTTACAGGGTAACTTTGGTGTCACACTCCCTCTTTGTGCCTCAGTTTCCCCATCCATTAAATGAGAGCATTAAAGTCTTCCCCTGCCTACCTCATGGGGACTATCAATAAGCTCACCCAGGAAGGTGGGGAAGATACTATGCAAATGTGTGAATTATAGTAATGATTTGAGTTTCAGTTCATTACCCTGCCTTCCTGTCTCCAAAGGCAAGGCTTTCCCCACAACTTTCCATCTTGGGCATTGTAGACTATTATATTAGTTCTCTAAGTCTCACCTTGGTCTTTTTTGGGCTGGGCCTCCATCCTTTCCCTTACCCTTCAGAATGGAGTGTATTCTTGAGGTTGACTTGGTGGCCAGAGGCCACTTTACCTGGGAGATTGACTTCTCCAAACCTGGAACTTAGTAAAAGACAGAGCTATTTAAGACTTAGCAGACCTATTCCAAGGCCAGTAAGAAAGTGAGTTTTGTGTCCAACCTCTTTAATGACTCCTGAGCCCATCCCAGTGGCCAAAGGGATGCCCCCAGCTGAGGGTGAATGTGGGGACATGTGTGCATGGACCTCTGTGTGTGTATATATTGTTACCCTCATCACTGTCCTTGTCCTTATGCAAACATTGCCTTTTCAAGTCAGAGCATGCCTGAAAGTAAAAGGTTTGTGGAGAGCTAGGCTCTCCAGGGACTTTGGTTGCCGTAGCAACCTTCCAGACTGTTCTCTCTACTGATTTGGGCATCAAGGGAGAATAGACTACACATCCCAGCTTCTCAAATGGGAGCAGCTCCCTTCTATTGGTTTAGGCATTAGTAGAATTAAGACAAGGACTCAGGACCTTTGAAAATGTGGAGGAAGTAGCCTCTCAACACTTCCTGCCGGGACCTTTTTTCCTGGTCCCATATCTGGTCCTGAAGCTGCCACATCCTACTTCCGAGTCTTCAGAAACTTGAATGCCTAAAAACTGCCTGATGAAGCCAACAGCAGCGTTAAGGTTTTCAAAAGGAAACCTCAGAGAGGGGTACCAAATGTCCCTTCCACAGCAGCCAGGATGGGCCCTGAGGACATGGATGACACCAGTCTGAGGTGACCTGGCAGTCTCGTCTTAGAAGCAGGGCAGGCTTTTTCCCAGTGTCAAGAGAGACCAAGAAGAGTGAAATCCCTTCCTTCCAGGGAGCAATGTTGCTCCTGGCAAGAAGCTCAGAGGTGGCTCTTAAGATACCATACAGAAACTGAAAGGCAGTGATCCAATCTAGTTTTTGTGGAGAATTTTGTTCAGGGACCCCTCCCTGCTTCTGAGTCTCCATGTGGACATTGTAACCTCGGCATCAGGAGAATATTCACTGAGTGCTGCCTCAACGGCTGGAAAGGATCACAGCTGCCAAAGAAGGTGGGTCCAAGTCATCCTAACAACCGACTTAAGCCGGTGGGGGCTCCCAGATGACTTCTTGGGACTGGCAGTTTTCTGCTTGGGATAAGGACACTCCTCCTGCCTAGCATCCCAGAGGAGCAAGGGACAGCTGGTCTTCCTTGAACTTGAGGTAGGTTCCTCCAGTAGGGGTATTTCAGTCCTGACAGAGTGGTGGGGGAGGTGGGCTCAGCATCTGGTGAAGCAGGGTTTTACTGTCTTGCTGTGTGGTTCCTTTTGTCTTTATGTTTCTGTCCCATTCTTCCCCACCCCCCTGCTTTTCCCCATCTCTTCTCTGCAGTCTTCCTTTCTTTCCTACTATATACATGTATTTTTCCTCTTGCCCAATTCTCTTCTTTCTATCCCTAGCCCCATTTAAACGTGTCTTTTCATGTATATTTCTATCTCTCTTTCTCCCCCTCTCCACCCTTTTTGGCTTTTGGGAGCCCCTTTGGTATTACTGTGAGGGCCATACTTTGGACTACAGGACAGCTGTGACCCAGGATTTTGCTAAGAAGGTTCCCTGTTTCCCTGGCATCTCAGGGTACCGTATTCCCTTTCGTACTCTCTGTTCCTGGAGGAACTGACTTAATATAATAGTATGGGATTCTATGGGGTTAGTAAAATGTCTTCTAGAAATTTCTCGAGCATGAAAATGCTAGTTTAAAAGAGGAAGGTGGCAGGGAGGAGGGAATGTGAGGAGAGACAGATATAGAGATGATGATATCTAGATAACGGATTTGAGTCTCATGTACTCAGTCTTTTAGCCCTCCGGTATGCTCATCTCAGGGTCTTCCAACCTTAGGAGCTTTGCAGAGAGGTTGGAGGCAAAGAAACAGTAAAAAATGGTGACTAGAATGGAGGAAGCCAGGCAGATCTGCTAACGACTCAACACTCCCATGAAGGCTTGCTCAGCCTCTGGCTGGCTCTGTGTGTCCTCAGGGCAGAGCAAGAGGAAAAGGCACCATTTGCAGTGATAGGAAGGGGGACACCTCTTGATGTGGAAGGCCAAGATTCACTGGCTAGTCATTAGAGAGAGTGTGCGGACTGTCCCTGCCTGGGCTTGAGGGTTAAGCCCTACTTACATCAAGACATCCTGGTGACCACCAGGACCCACGGAGCTGTTAAACTAGCACCACAGAACTTTTGAGGGTGACAACTGTTCTAAAACAGATGTGTTGATAGGTAAATGACTTGGGTGGAGAAAACACAAGTCTAATGACCCAAGTTCTGGTTTTATAAATAAAAGGATGGACCATGCAGACTGTCTGTATCAGTCTCCACCCCCCACCCCCCCGCAACTTTAGAGCTGTCCTGTAGCTACTCCTTGCATCTGCCACAAAATATCAAGAAGTGGTGCCTGTGTGTGTGTGATCTCTCTTGAGTGTGTGCATGCTTATAGTATGTGAGTGGCATATGTATTGTGTGTTTAGTGCATGTGTGTGCTGTGTTTGCGTTTGGTGTGTGGTATGTGAGTTCTGTGTGTGTGTGTGTGTGTGTGTGTGTGTGTGTGTGTGTGGTGTGTGTGTATGTATGTATGTATGGAGTCTGTAAGGGCACTGTGGGGTATATATGTGTGTGGCTGTGGTGGTGTGAGTGTGTGTGTGTGTGTGTGTGTGTGTGTGTGTGTGTGTGTGTGGTGTGTGCCTGAGGTCTCTGTGGGATGTGAATGTAGTCTATGGCGTGTGTCTGAGGGTCTCTTTGGGGTGTATATATGTATGTCTGTAGTATGTGTGCGTGCGTGTGTGTGTGTGTAAGATGTCTGTGAAGACTCTGTGGGGTGTGTAGAGGTATGAGGTGCATGGATGTGGTGTTTGTAGGGTGTGTGGTATGTGTATGTGTGTGTGTATGGTGTGTGCAAGTTATCTGTATGGTTTGTGGGGTGTGTGCCTGTGAGGTTTTTATGGGGTGTACGCATGTGTGTTTATGGTGTGTGTGGGATGTTTGTGTGTGGTGTGTGTGTGTGTGTGTGTGTGTGTGTGTGTGTGTGTCTGTGTTGTGTGGAGTGTGAGGTGTATGTTTGTTTATTGTGTGAGTGTGGGTTGTCTGTGTGGTATGTGTGTGAGTGTGGTGTCTGAGGGGGTCTCTGTGTGTGTGTCCATAGTATATGGTGTGTGAGGTGTATGTTTGTGGTGTGTGTGTATGTGTGTGTGTCTGTGTGTCTGTATGTGGTGTGGGATGCCTATGTGGTGGTGTATGTCTGTGAGGTCTCTGTGGGATGTGTGCATGTGTTATATGTGTGGTGTCTGTAGAGTCTGTGGTGTGTGTGTGTGTCTGCGGTATGTAAGTAGTATGTGCATGTATGTGTGTTTCTGAGAGTTTCTGTGGGGTGTGTGTATATTGTATTGTGTGGTGTGTGTGTGTGTGTGTGTTGTGTATGTATCTGTGTTGTATTGTAGTGTCTGTGTAGTGTATGTGGCATCTTGGGGTCTCTGTGGGGTATATGTGTTGTGCGTGTGTGTGTGTGTGTGTGTGTGTGTGTAGTGTCTGTGTGGTCTCTGTGGGGTATGTGTGTGGTGTATGTATGTGTGTGGGGGAGTGTGTATAGTGTGTGTATGTGTGAGGTATGTGTGACATATGTGTGTTGTGTGTGTGGAATGTTTGCGGTATGTGTGAGTATGTGTTGTGTGTGTTTATCTTGACTGTCAAGCTTTCATGAGATTTTACATGCTTAGGATTTCTATGAAGACTCACCAGGCCATTCTCTGGGTGCGCAGGCACACCATGTGTCATGGTATGCAGGAGTAGGGTCAAGGGCTTGCTCAAGGAGTTTATAGTTTGTTCCAAAGCAAAGCAACCCCACAAAGCAGCAATCCCCCAACTAGCCAAACCACTAAATCCTTGAATCTGTAAGCATCAAGAACTAAGTTTAGTTATTTTTACCTTCTTTCATTCTTCGCTGAGGTCATTGTTAACCCTTAATAGCCCTGTGTGATAGGGACTGGCGGCCCTCTAGGCTTTGGTTGGAATTTATCATACTTTTTATATGGTATACTAGACCTTAGGGGTGGTCTCCCTTTGTGTTACCTGGTGCCAGCAGGGCCCTGTCCTCTTGGGCTTTGCCTCCTCCACGTGACACCTGCCAATCCTATTGCTTGTCTCCTGCATGCAATTCCTCCCTTCTCTGACCCAGGCTTTGCCGGCAGCAGCACTATTTCTCTCACCTTGCATCTCTATGTGAATGACAGGAAAGATTCCCAGGAGATGTCATACTCCCTGGACTGTCTGGCTGGAACTGCTGTCTACCTCTTATTGGTCTTGACTGCATGCTATTGCCTGAGGAAGGGAAGTGTGTCCTTCCTCTGATGTGTCATGGTCACTTACAGGAGGAAGAGGAATTCATGCATTCAGCTGTGGGATTCACTGCCCACGTCCCCTTTAGACTGCTCTGCACAGACACCTCCTGGTAGAATGAGGCCTGGAGCACAGGGCTCTGGAGGGAGGACACATATTGCCAGACACAGGCTGCTGGGATGAGGACAGATGGGAGCCTGTTTCTCATGCTGTCACTTTCCTGCTCTGGGCTTGAGGGCCTCGTGGGATTGGAGCCTGATGTTTTCATGTTTACTTCTTTACTCTGAACCTTGGAGAATGGTTCTTCTGCCCTCTCAGTCCCTCCTTTATCCTGGTGCCTTTGTTTACACAGTGTCCCTACAGAGGGGGTAGAGCTGCCTGCTATCCACCAGTTTGGAAGGGTCATCCCTTCAGGATACTGACTCATTCACAGAATAAAAGGGGAAAGAAGCCTGCTAGACAGAAACTCAGTGTTAACACTAGTCTAACCTTCACCTCTTTGGAGCCTAGCCCTGCTCAGGTTTATGACATTAAAAAAAAAAATACAACTGTAACATCATCACTTGTACTAAAGAGAGAATGTCCCTTAGTCAAGTCCACAGACCCATGCATTTAACTGGAACATTTACTGTCCACATCCCCTTTAGACTCCTCTGTGCAGACACCCACCCTTAGAAAGCATCCTGGGACCTTAAGCAGTCTGCTACTGCCTGCATAGAGTGTATTCAGTCCTGGGCCCATTGGTGAACGCAAAGCCAACATTTCAAAAGGAAATTGCAGCCACAAAGTCTGCTAGCGCTGCTATTTTTGACATGCTTGCTGTTCTCTGGGGGTTTGACGACCGTTGTCTCTTGGAGACAGACAAACCTGCTCCTGGCAGCAGAGATGTGCTTTGAGAGAACACACAGCATGGCTGTCCTGTAGCTGGCAGGACAGAGGCCATGCTATTTTCTTCACCCCTAGAAAGCAAGCCCATGGCTAAATATCCGCAGAACTCTGGCTGTGGCCTTACCCTTGCCAGGAAAGTTGATATACTCTGCATGCAGACCTCTGGTGGTGGACTTACCCTTGTCCAGGGAAGCTGATGGTTCCAGGGAAGCTCCTCCCAAGGGTGAGGAGCCACAACAGTTCTTGTCATTTACAAGCTTCTGAAACTTATAGTCAGGGCTCTTTGCAATTAGGCTTTAGAGCAAAGTGGTGAGGGGCCAGGGCACTGGTTCAAATCCTTCCCTGCTATGCAACACCAGGCAGATGTGAAGCTGTCCCATGACTCAGTTTCCCTCTCTTTTGCATGGGGGCTGGTGATAACATTGACCTGATAGGGCTGCTCTGATGATCGGATGAGTTTGCATATGTAAAGTGTTTAAAAGAGTAATCTCTGTTTAAAGATTGACTATTTTGGATCTGGAGAGATGGCTCAGTAGGTAAGAGTACTGGTTGTTCTTCCAGAAGACCTGGTTCGAGTCCCAGAACTCACATAGTGATTCACAATTGTAACTCTATAGGATCCAACACCCTCTTCTAGATATGGACACGATACACATACATACATGCAAGCAAATCACCCATACACATAAAATAATAAAAACTAAAGATTGACTACTTTGACTATTATATTTTTACATAGTGGACCTAGGTAGGTAGATAGGTATTCAGAGAGGTAGTTATCCTCTTTGGTGAGTAGGAGAAATTGAGGCAAGAGTGGTTGTGATGTGGTTAAGGGCTTATAGCTATGCTAGTTCAGTGCCAATGTTACAGGAAAGAATGCATGCCAGGGTGTTTCTGGTACTGAGTGAGAAGAGAAAGCTGTGTCTCCTTACTGTGTATAGGTTTTTATTTACCTGCCAGTTTACCTCTGATAGAGAAGCTGCATGAATTTTATACTTTTCTCTATGGGCTTGGAAAGCATATGAGCTCTATATCTGTGTCTTCATCTGTGTCTGCACCCAAGTCTGTATCTTTATGCACCTGAGACTCCATCTGTATCTGTCTGCATCGAATTCTACACCTGCATCTGTCTGTCTGCCTCGGCTACTGCATCTCCATCCGTATCTGCATTGGTATCTGCACCTGCAATTGCATCTATGTCCTCATCTGTTTCTATATCTAAAGGTACATTTGAATCTGTATCTGTGTCTTTACCTCCATCTGTGTCTGCACCTGTTCTGCGTCTGCATTTGTGTGTATATGTACTCACATCTGTGCCTGCGTTTCTGCCCACAGCTGCACCTTCTTCTGTATCAGCATCTGCGTCTACTACATCCACATCTGCATCTCTCCATATACCTAAATCTTTCTGTGTATTCATCTTATATATGGGATTTTTTATTGAGTCTTTGTTACTATGACCATTCTCACCACTCATTTGTTCCCCAGACACCCTCATGTTGCCCTGTGCATATTCTACTTTGCTGAGGGACACCCTTTAGCTGTCTTCCCTGTCCTCCTTTAAGATGGAGCACACAGGGGATACTGTAACTAGAATAAAGTGGCTCTATTTTCTTGTCTCTATTTAAGAACTTTAGCTCTTCTTGCGGGGGGGGGGGATGACACACAGCCCAGAATGTCTGCCCACTCTCAACTCACTTCTTCCATCCCTACAACTTCTCATGAAGGATCCATCCAAGAGCAAGGCGGTACAACTGCCCTCTTGCTTTTGGATTAAGAGCTGTGTGGTTTGTTTGCCTTTAGAACTGAACTTGAGTCTGTACCTCATTTAACCTCACCAAGCTTCAGTTCTGACATCTGCAAAACAAGGAAGCAAATAGCACTTGGCTGTCAAGGTGGCATTGTGAGGTCCAGATAAAGCTGCCAGTGAAAGGCTGTAGCCAGCTCTGCTAGCTGAGGGGCCCTCGGTGACACCGAGTGAGAGGCTGGCTTGGCAGCAGGATGGCCACCTGCATCCTCAAAGGAAGACAGTGTCCCTGCTGACTGCAACCATTTCAATGGACCATTATAAAGGAATGGATTCTGGGTAGCTCTTGGTTGTACCAGAAGGCTGCTTGCCTAGACAAGTCACAGCAGACTTTCTTTAAATAGTTTCCCTTAGGGTGTGAGCTCATGCACAGAAATGTGCAGGTGCATCTTGAAGACTGGGGTGAATAGAACAGGAATTTTCTAAAGAACCAACTTGGTTTCTAACGAAACCTGGACTGAGCCTTCTTATGTTCCCTTCCTGAACAGTTGTGCAGGTTGCAGATGGATGGAGCGTGAGAGCTGCAAAGGGGGCAGTAAATATCCCCCCCTAAGAAAGGGAAGCTGAGGCAAAGAATCCAAATGACGAAATTCCAAGATCTCAGGGACCTTCGGCAGAGCTGGTTCTGGGACCCCCGTTTGTTATCTGATCTCACTATCTTCCTCCAGAAAATGGAAACTGAAGGGATATGTGAATTAAACAAAAGTGTTTAATTCACTTGTTCATTTCCTATCCAACCGTACTATTTGGCAAAGTGGCTCATAGGAATATAATGGAGTGACTTTGAATTTTATCATCCCCTTCTCTCTTTCCAGCAGGCCTGGCTAGGGAACCCCAGTCTGACAGTCACCTTCTATGCTAAGAAAGGGCCAAATAGTGTTGCCCTGTGGAGGACCAGTGGTATTCACCACTGAGCAAAGAGGCATGAGAGTGTTGGCCTCAGCAGACAAGCGCTGGGCTTCTACTATCACCTGTTAACCTTTGAGGTTTGGGTTTTCTGCTAAATTTAGTGACTAGAGTAAGGAAATGGTCAAAGATTTGGAATGAGGAAAATAAGAGATCATTAGAGACATCTGTGTTTGGAGGATAAAGTTAGTCTCTTATCCAGGAGTACCATGGCCTGCTGAAACCCCGAGAGCCAGAAACCAGCTAACCAGCTGCAAGTCTCTTCCTGCACTCTGTTGCTCTGAGGCTGGGAAGAAGGCGGGGGTGTTCTAGTTGAGTTACAGATCTCTTTTATAAACCACAGGACTAAGGGTCAGAAAAAACAAAGCTTTCAGAAGCCGTGGTGGCTGAACCATAAATCAGACAGGCTTTGGGCTTCTTTAAGGTAATTTAGCTTTGCTGAGAAGAAAAAAGAGGTCCTGGAAGAGAGAGAACAAAGTTTGAGCTCGCTATAGAGGGTCCCTGTCCACACTTCATGGCAGACAGTATGTTTACCTGTGAGCATACCTGTGTGTACCAGCAGGACCCCAGCACATTCCCCTGGATGTGGGTGTGTGTTAAATTTATCCACTCACTCATTCATTCCCTTTCCCCATGTGTAGCCTTCTGGTACCCGGTGTTATACAACTGCAGAAATTCCAAAGAGCCATGCCAGGGTGTCTACCCCACAGGCTACATTTTATAAGCAGTCCCAAATTGTCACTTCTGGTTTTGAGGCCAGAAGTGACAAAACATTAAGAAACAGTGCTCCACACATAGGTCTGGAGCTTTGGTTTCTTTCTTTCGGAAGATAAGGCTTCTGGTCTGGTGGGTCCCCTGCTCTGCTTTCAAACGACCTGGGAGGAGCAGAGACTCCTGATGACTTCTTAAAAGTTTTTGTGACTTTCCAGGAGCCCCGGGGTTGAGGCTTTAGCACAAGGGCTTTGGGAGAGCATAAAGATGCAGACTCTAAGATCTGGATGTCATAGCAACATACCCTCAGTCCCGGCACTTGGGAAGTAGAGGCAGGAGGATCAGAGATGCAAAGTTAACCACAGCTACATAGGAATTTAATTCCAGCCTTCACTGCCTAAGACCTTGACTCAAAACCAAAGCAAAACAAAGCAAATGAACAAACAAACAAAACCAGGGGCTGCCTGTGTGCGGTGCTTCTTTCTACGTAAGGATGAGAGCCTGAATTCTGTCCCCAGCACCCACATTAGAGAAGACCTAGTACAGCAGTGGGTTCTGCAATCCCAGCTCTGGGGGCAGGTGATAAAAGGATCCTTGGGCCTTGCAGACTCACTATCCTGGGTGAATCAATGAAGCTCTAGGTTTTGAGGTGAAAAGTAAAAGAGAAAGGCACCTGACATTGACTTCTGGATGATATGTACACACACACACACACACACCACACACACAACACACACACACACACACACACACACACACACACATTTGCGCGCACACACACACACACACACATGAACACACACACAAACAACAACAAAGATGCAAACTATAGCACAGATGAAAACAAAGCAACAAGACAAATCAGGGCTTGGCTGTTTCTCCTTTGAGGATTGCCTTTCACTTGCACGAAGTCAGGGGATGAGCCAGCACCACTCCATTCCCGCTGGCTAGGATGGACAGAATGAAGAACAGGGACTCAGAGTGAGACTATGTGGATTTCCTGGATGAAGGCTGGCACTTGGTACCCATCTGTCCTATTTTCTGTGCAATGCCATGTTAACCCCTAGCTTGTCACTGTTTAGATGTTGCAGTGGGTTTCTGCTACACGTGGCTTGAATATGAAATGCCCTATAGGCTCCTAAACTGCATGCTTGGTCCTCAGCAGGTGGTGTGGACTTGAGCAGGTGGGTCCCAGGTGCAGGAAGTAGGTCACTCAGGGGATGTGTTTGAAAGTGTATCCATCTGTGATGGTGGAGTGTTCAATGCTCTGTGTTACAAGGTATACCCCAACCCCGGTCCCGTTCTCTCTGGCTGCTTCCTGTCTTCCAAGAGGTAAAACAATCCCTCAGCTAAACAATTCTTTCTGTACAAGTGCACAGGGTCAAGAAGCCATGGAGGGAGCCTTCTGAATCCATGAGCCAAAAGGACTCTTTGCATCTTTGGACCACTCCCAGTGATGCCACTATGACAAGTGAAGTCTTCTGCTGGTCAGAAGTTAGATGGGTGCAGGGTTGTAGCTGCCTCAGGAGGGAGGCAAAGTCTTCCTCACCTCCCAGATTTACCTATAATGTCATTAAAACAATCCAGGCCTGGAATTCAAAAGGACAATTGAGGCCAGAGTCAGCCAGTGACTCTTGAATTCTGAGAGCAACAGACTTCTCATAAGTCCTCTCTTCTCGGGGTCATCTGTCATTCCTGAAAGCCAGAAGCCAAAGGGCTCTACTCTCCTCTCTTCCAGATATTTGCCCCCTGCAGTAGTGCAGAAGACATTAGATCAGACTAGTAGAAAAGAATACCTGCCATGGGCCTCATTCATTCATTCATTCATTCATTCATTCATTCATTCATTCATTCTCCTCAAGAGCTGTATGTTGGTTAATTTTCGTCAGCTTGACAGAAGCTAGAGTCTGAGAAGAGGGATTGGCATGTAGGCAAGCCTTGATTGTCAGTTGATGTGGGAGGGCCCAGCTCATTAGTGTCAGTGCCATCCCTGGGCAAGTAGTCCTGGGTTGTATAAGAAAGCAGGCTGAGTGAACTATGGGAGCAAGCCAATAAGCAACACTCCTTCATGTCTTGTGTTTCAGTTCCTGCCTTCAGGTTCCTGTCCTCATTTCCCTTCATAATGGACTGTAAGCTATTATGATGTAATACATCCTTTCCTCCCCAAGTCATGGTGTTTACCACAGCAATAGATAACAGTATAGGACAAGGTGTGTGTGCGTGTGTTTGTGTGTGTAAAATTGTTGGTGTAGAATAGAATCATTTCCTGTTGGAACTAAATCTTAATGAAAGTGGGGCCACAGAAAATTTTTAGAATTTGCTCAGAAAATTTTTAGAATTTGACTGCAAAACAACATGCAGTCAAGAGAAACTGAGGCAGAACTGCTGATTTTATTTGCAATCCTAATGCCCCCTCCCTTGGAACCAAAGGAAAGGCTGGCTATGGCCAAACAGATCCTAGATTCTTTTCTCCCACTGCAGAAACAAGGGGGCAATTTTTGAAGTTTATGTTTCAGAGTAGGAACTCTGAGAAAGAGTCCTAACTGCATTTAGATTCCCAAGGTTACATGCTTGTGGGTATGCAGCCTGCCATGTCCCTCCTGGGGCCATGCTGAGTGAGGATGTGGTCCTGATGCTATATGCCTTCTGACAATGCAGGAAGAGTATGAAGTTTGCATACCTTGGAGCAAGTTAGTGTCAGCACTGCTACCCACATCCGGTGAGCTGTGTGACTTTGGGAGACTTAGGAGCCTCTCTGAGCTTTTCTCCTCTGTGACACTAAGTGATTAATAGAAGGCTCTTGTGGAATTATGGGAGATATTATTAACCCAGGTTCTGTCTGGCACATAGGAAGCCTGCCATGCAGTAATCATTCGGTCACATGTGTTCTCTCTCTCTCTCTCTCTCTCTCTCTCTCTCTCTCTCTCTGTGTGTGTGTGTGTGTGTGTGTATGTGTGTGTGTGAGAGAGAGAGAGATAGAGATAGATAGGTAGAGACAGAGAGAGAGAGAGAGAGAGAGAGAGAGAGAGAGACATTGTAGAACTTTCTACATTTTCATATTCTCATCTAAGAAACCATGGGCTAGCTCTGCAGTCATCAAGCACTTGGTTCTAACAAGGGTGCCTTATGTAAAGAAGTTTTGCCATCCCTTTAGAGAAAATGGCTTCCATTCTCAAAATGCCAAGGACTCAACTAAGTTCCTAATGGGAAGAATGTGAATGACAGGATGTGAAGGTCAGAGAACACCTCCCACAAAACTGGGAGCTAACTAAGTGCGGACAGCTCACATGGATCAGTGCACCCCTTGCCTGATGTCTGGGCTGCTCTTGCTGGGAAAAATGACTAGAAAAGGTTGTCTGAGGGCAAAGGTAGAGGTAGGGCACTTCCTGAAGCACTCAGCAGGCTCCTGAATATATCTTTAATGACGCACGTGAGGTCAGCATTCTTCTTTGGGGTTACAAGTCAGTGGAAATTATGACTTGGTTTGCAGATAAAGCATTTGTTCTTTTCACAGCCTTTCAGGGCCATCTTTAATTTGCAAGTAAGTCAGCTGAACTCACTTAATGACACATAGAGACGTGGAATGGTCAGGCAGGAAGAGACTACTAACCATGCATGACGGCACAAGCCTACAATCACAATTACTCAAGAGGCCCAGGCAGAAATATGGAAAATCCAAGGCTCACCTGGGAAACAGAGTGAGTTTATGGCTAGCCTGGGCTCCTTAAAGGCCCCTGCCTCAAAAGTTATCAAGAGGGCTGGGGTTGTAGTTCATTTGTACACCGCTTGCCTCTCATGCAAGCGTGTCAAGGATCATTAAAGGAGCTGTAGGAGAGCAAGAAGTGGGGAAGGAAGGAGAAGAAAGAATAGGAAGAGGAGAAAAGGAAGGGATGGGATGGGAAGGGGGAAGAGAGAAGAAGAGACTATGAATCTAAGAGTCTTGGGATCCATTGCTCTCCTCTGCAATGTAAGTTTTCTAGTGATACTGGGTGTCTTCTACAAACCCGAAGGAAACATCACCTGAGTGTCAGTTTCTTGAAGCAGTTTGTGTCTGAGCTTCATGGTCTTTGCTCTTCACCTCAGGTCCCAGTCACATGTCACTGGCTACACCTTAGACTTCTTCCCTCCTGTTGGGTCCTTTCCTTAGATGGATGCTCAGTCAAACACCTGACCCAGAATTAGCCATCTGTGCAGAACATGCTGTTTTACATGGCATTCCATGTGAAAAGCACCTCTAGGCACTAGTTTCAGAACCATCGCCTCGTAGAGGCACACAATGCATAGAGACACAAATGAAATGCTCTGGGAAGCCTGATAGCAATTAAGCTCATCCTCATCTTAATTCTTAAGTCTGGTGTTTTTCAAATTACTTTGTACTGACCGTGGCATCTCCAACCTCTTATTGTCTTTAAAGGTAATTTATTTGCAACCCACAGAAAAGTACAGTCCAAACAATCTATTGAGAAACTTATTGAAATTGGAAGTTCCTTCTAGGGCATTTGAGTCCATGGGAGCATTAGCCATTAGTTTTTCCGCATGGAACATTTGTGGTTGTGTATCAACCATTTTAAAGTTATCCCCTGTAGTTTCCCTTCCATATTGAAGCAAAAGGGGAAGTAGCTACTCTTTCCTGTCGGTGCTGTGGTAATTGCTCCTTTTCTGACCTCTCTGAACCTTAAGAAAGTTTCTGATATTTGCTTATTTTCATCCTTCAACCCAGAGATAGTCAGAGCATATGGGAATCTAATGTCATCCTGGATCTTCTTGTATGACCTTCAGGAAGTCTCTTGCTGTTCACTTAGAAAGTACTGGCCCTGAGCCTTGTCCTCTGGCCCAAGGTCTCGACCTGTGACATGAAGTGGTTAGATTGGAGAACTGAGTTTCTGCTTGACAATTCTGTGGATGCTCAAGCACCATCATTGAAGGCACAGCTGCCTCTTTGTCCACCCAACGGGTATGATTGCTAAGCAGTTGTCACTGGAGTGCTCTTTGAGGAAAAGAGATGAGATTGCTGCAGTTTCAACTTTATAGAGTATGATTGCATTTCAGAACTTATATACATATCTCAGATTCCTATTTTATACACAAAGAGCAGAACATACCATTGGAAAATATACCAAACAGATTATATAAGAACAGTTTAAAGAAAGACGTAATAATTTTATCTAGTATCTGGTTTGATAAATCTGCTTTTCTACTTTTCTCCCTCCTCCTCTCCCCCTTTTCCCTCCACCCCACCTCCCTTCTTCCCACCCTTTCTTCCTCTCTTCTTTATTTCCTTTCTCTTCTTCGTAGATGAGGTCTATCTTAGTTATTAAGCGTTTCCAGACCCTTCTTTCTATTTTGACATTGCAAAATAAACACTCATTGCTTTTTGGCTGTGTCACACACCTTGGCATTGTGATTGGAAAAATGTTGGGCATGGAAAGGCTCTTCTATATTAAGGAGAAGCAGGGGATGCAAACCAGCCAGATGCTAAGCAGCATCTCAGGCTTTTGGAAAGGAGCCCGTGGCAGGGGTGAGAGAGATTGTTACAGCTCTCTGGTATCCTTAAACAGAGTTAGAGCTGGCTCTGTATTCCTGGGAGAGTACCCTGGAGGAGAGATAGGCATCGTGTTGTGTGCCATACAGTGGCTCTAGGGTAGAAAGCAACTTTGCTCAGGAAGCTTCGGGTTGGACCCTGTTCTACTCCGTCCTGCCACTCTTTGGCATTCACTCATCATCCTTGGTTTCTGTTGCCCATTCAGCTTATAGGAATAGGACCTTACAGTGTAGAAAAGTTGGGTGTGTATCTTCATTTCTTTTCTGTTGCTATGATAGAATACCCCAACAAAAACAACCTATGGGGAAAAGGATTATTTTAGCTCATGATTCCATGTTACAGTCCATTATTGGAGGGAAATCAAGGCAGCAGTTGCTTAAGACAGCTGGTCACATCACATGCCCAGTCAAGAGCAGAGATGAGTGAATACATGCATGCCTACTGCTCATCTAGTCATTTCCTGCCTCATGTGCTTCAGAGTCCCTTGCCTAGAGAATGGTGCTGCCCACAGTGGACATCAATACATCAATCAGCAATCAAGTCATTCTCCCACAGACAGACCTACAGACCAACCTGATCCAAATAATTCCTCATTAAGATGAAGACATTCTCCACATACAGTCCTACAGGCCAATCTGATGCCAGAAATTCTTCATTGTGCCTCTCTTTCCATGTGACTTTAGATTGGGTCCAGTTGGCTGTTAAACTAACCAGCACAGTAGACATCTAAATTGCTGTTTGACTGGAATATGTTGCCAGAAACAAACGTTTTGAGTTTTGACTCTAAAAGTAGCATCTCTACTTACGAAAATCAATGCGATTCAAAAAGTTTAAGGAAACAAAAACATAGCTCCAGAGTCCCACAGCCAAGACACTGAGGTGCAATTTTCTCATGCTTTTCTTCTAGACCTGCTGGCCCCATATGTGTTTCATTGCGGAAGTCACCTAGCATAGCATTTAAAAGGCATCCTAATCCTGATACAGTGGGCACAACACCTGTAATCACAGCATCTGGGAGGTAGAGGCAGGAGGATCAGGAGTTCAAGATTATCCTTGATTACATAGTGAGTTCAGGTTTAGCCTGGGCTAATTGAGACATATCATTAATAAATAGGCAAAGAAAAAAGAAAAGTAAGAAAAAAAGAAAATTAATCATTTATTTAAAAAAATTACAATAGAGGGACTGGAGACATGGCTCAGCCATTAAAGGCACTTGCTACTCTTCCAGAGGACCCAAGTCTGGTTTCTAGTGCCCACACTGGACAGCTCACAAGTATCTGTAACTCTAGCTCTAGGGAATCCAAAAACTTTCGTCTCTGCAGGCACCTGAACTCTTGTGCACATACCCACACACAGAACCTATACACCTGCCCATAATTAAAGTTTTTAAAAGGTCTTTAAAAATACAACACAAATAAAATAAAAATAATTCATCCTACCCAAGATCTCAGTGACAGTAGTACAAAAATGCTGACCTGGAGAACACTTAGTACAGATATTTGCTCCCACATAGAACTCTTTCCATAGGCTCCTCTGGGTCAAGTAGTTGGAGCAGATGTCGTCATTTTCTAGGCCCCAGGTTTTCCCATCTGGAATAAATGAACAAATGCTGAATGCTGTGCACAACCCTACCTCATTTGCCCAGTGGCCCAGAATTCACCCATTTCATACTGGGAAGTAGGTGGTGGCATTTTGACCTAGATAGTCAGCCACTGGAGTCCCTCTTTCAATTGCTAAGCTCGTATCACCCCTGTGAGATGGAAGAACTGAACTGAACAGGCCCTGGGACATAACTGGCAATAGGAATTTATAGGCTTTTGTGTTCTTCTCTATTTTCTCATTGCTGTGTTTGATGAGATTGGAGTGCGCACATGTGCAAATGTGTGTTTCTATACTCCAGTGAAGGGAGCAGAGCCATCAGCGAGAGTGTGATGTGAGCATTCCCAAACAAAGCTGCTGATGAAATGCTATAACTACTGGGAACCTGGGGCAGACAGATACAGCATCAAGGCTCATGGGTACTGTTAGCTATCATAGTTCATTTGCATTCACTGTTTTAAACTGCCCTCAGGAGGAACAAGATTGGGTGTCCAGAGTAACCCCACCTGCAGAGCACAAAGCTGTAGGTTGCGTTGGAGGTGTGATTCTTCCCTGGGCAGGACATTCTACGGACCTTCCCTGAGATGACCTGCTGCTTCTCTTACTTGCTGAATCTGTTCAGCTTTTGGAATCTGAGGGCAATTTGTTTCTAGACCTTCACAGACACCAACATCCATGGATACTTAGGCACCATTTTTTCTTAATCACTCCTAGGTAATTTACAGTAGCCCTGTGTGGATGTTCAGTATTGTTTAGAGAATGATGCCAAGAAAAAGTCTGTACAGAAGTATTTTACCCCCAAGTATTTGTGGTAGGAATTTGGGTGACTCTGCAAGTTGAAATCATGGAGACACAGCAGCTCCGGGAGAGGTCTGAGATGCTGCTGGCTCACAGGCAGTGCCAGCAGCAGCACCAAGACATTGGAAGAGTGGAAAGGCCCCAGAAAGTAGGTCTCCACCCTCTCCGAGCAGTAGGCTCACATCCTGCCCTTTTGCTGTCTACCAGCCTGGGTTTACATAACTGACCCAGACTGATGTCTAGGTATGGGATTTAAAAAAACTTCTCAAGAGATTTGTATGAGAATCAAGAATCCAGTGCCACCAGCCTGAGAAATTCTGGTGGCAGTGTCACTCCTTTACATTGAATGGCACTTCTTATATAATTTTTTTTTAACCATGGACTGCCATAACATTCTATAAAGACCTGCAGAGAAGACAATATTATGATTGCCCTTGTCTAGGAGAGGTAAACGAAGTTGCCCAAAATGACACAGCACTTGTTCTCTACTCATGCACAGTCAGCCATGCCAGGCAATAGCCATTCATTCATTCATTCATTCATTCATTCATTCATTCATTCATCTGTTTGTGTATAAATTTATTTGCATTGGTGAAAATTAAGCCCAGGGCCCCATAACATGCTGGGCAAGCGCTCCATCATTGAGCTACAACCCCAGCCCTTATGAAACGGGGAGTCTCCTTCTCCTAAGACAAGACCAGGCTGAAACAATCAAAGCTTCCATCCACTGCCTCTTCTGTTACTGCCACCACCCCTGGTCCTCAGAGAGCCTCCCAGGGGGCCAGCAGTGTGCTGCCTCCCATACCCTATCCCATTTCACAGTTTCGGAACGGCACCGAGGTGCAGCCTGGGCAGCCCAGGGGGCCAGCAGTGTGCTGCCTCCCATACCCTATCCCATTTCACAGTTGAGGAACGGCACCGAGGTGCAGCCTGGGCAGCCCAGGGGGCCAGCAGTGTGCTGCCTCCCATACCCTATCCCATTTCACAGTTGAGGAACGGCACTGAGGTGCAGCCTGGGCAGCCCACATCTTGCCAACCCCAGTGGTCTGACAACAGATCTGGGACTCAGGCTAAGCCACTTCCTTGCTGATATTCTGTAGAGATTCCAGCACCTTGATAATTCCGGGGAGTCCCATCTACCCTGGAGCAGCCTCAGCAATGTGTCCTCTCTTCTCCATGGCCACCCATCACCAACTCATATCCACATTGAGAGTGTCCCTCATTCCTGTGTCCTCAACCCACCTCCTCAGAAGCCCCAGGGCTCACCCGAGTCCTTCCTGTGAGGCTACTGCATAGGGTTGGAGTGTCTGTAACCGGGAGCCCCCTGGTTGACGGGAATTCCATCAGAGAAAGGCAAGCATACCCAGAATCCATGACTTCCCCCTACACCTCCACCCCCAGCTGGTCACCACCAGCTCAGCCTCTGGGCTCAGCCTCTCTCCTTGACTCCAGCCAAGGACTATCTTCCTCTCCCTCTTCTCCTCCAAACCTTTTTCCCTTGCCCAGACTAGGCTGTGTCCCGGAGAAGCTCCCAGCTGCTGCAGACTTCTGTGTGGGGTTCCTGCAGCCTCTATCCTAGGATGCTCTGGAGGAGGGAGGAGGTGGGGCTTTGCTGCCCTGGCACTGCAGGTGAGCCTTGCAGCACCTCTGCTGCACAGGGCAGAGGACCAAGGCTACATCTTCCCGTTCCCTGTACCTGTTATAGTGCAGCTTTGTCCCCAAGCAGAAGCCACTGTCAGCAGATTCCTGCACCCGGGCTTGCGCACTGTGGGTTGGCACAGAGGACGGTTGTGTCCTCAGTGACTTCTGATCCCCAGCTCCAGCTTTCAGGAAAGGCTCACTCTCAGCTAGCACAGTTGCCCTGACTCGGTCCCTCTCCTCTTACACAACAGTCCCTTGTGTAGCTGTGACTTCTGCTGGGTAGGAAGATTTGGAAGGATGGGAAGAGGAGGAGGGAAAAGGCCAACTCTCCTTCCTCAAGCAAAGGAAGGAAGGGGCAGACAGACAGGCAGAGTGGTTCCTGCAGCTGTATGAGGTTCAGAAAAGCTGGCTTGGTAAGTCTTTACCTGTCAGAGTGGCCTGGAGACCCTCACAGTGAGCCCCTCCCTGCCTTTCACCCATAATGCTGAGCCTCTAGCAACTAGGCAGGTACCACCTGACCCATGCCCATAGTGGATCAGGTTATACTGAACCTGAGTCAATCTGTCCACCTTCTAAAAGCATTAGTGGAAAGTCCAGGCTGGTCCTTCTGTGGGACAGAGAAAACTCTTGCAAGCTGCAGGTGCTGGAAAGGATCTGACCCATTCATTCCCTGGCTGTCCTTCGGCGGTGTGTAAGTGAGGAAAAGAACTGAGGAGTGGGAAGACACCTTGACTGACCCAAGGCCTCATGGCAGTGACAGCTGTAATGTAACAAAGGTGGGTCTTGGAGTCCAAAGGGTTAATTCACACATTCTCTGGACCGAGTGGTCATGCACCAGCTTAGACTTGAAGAAGATGACCCTAGCCAGGTGCTGCATGAGGCACAGTGGAGACTTCACAAGTCTCAGCATCTGCTAATCTTGGTCTGTCTGTGGCTCCCCCTTAGTGACACTGGGGCTCTGGGTCAGTTCTGACATCTTCAGTCTTTTTTGAACTAGAAAATGGGAGATTATAGGGCTAGGGTATGTCTCTGCAGTAGAGAGAGGCCTGAAAAATGAGAGACCTTATTTTGCCTTATCTCGTATCATAGGCATTCCTGGGGTGTTCTAATGCAGAGGGGGCTTAGTATATAATCTGGGCTCAGCAGTTGAAAGGCTTCCTACTCAAGCCAACACTAGTCCTCTCCTCCCCACAGCTCTGTTCTGAAACTGGTGTGACTTTGAAATCATTTAATGACCCCACAGTGGCATATTTGGAATTACTTGTGGTCACTTTGTCCTCTTCTTCACCCTCAGGGGCACTGATATGTCAGAGAGCTCTTGGTTGCTTATGATGCTCTCTCTCTCTCTCTCTCTCTCTCTCTCTCTCTCTCTCTCTGTGTTTATGTATCTGTGTGTTTGTGTATCTCTCTGTGTGTATCTGTGTGTGTATTATGTGAGTATGTTTGTGTATGTCTCTCTCTGTGTATCTGTGTGTGTGTGTATGTGTGTATGTTTGTGTATGTCTCTCTGTGTGTGTGTGTTTATGTATCTGTATGTTTGTGTATCTCTCTGTGTGTATCTGTGTGTGTGTGTGTATGTGTGTATGTTTGTGTATGTCTCTCTTTCTCTGTGTGTATCTGTGTGTGTATGTATGTGTGTATGTTTGTGTATGTCTCTCTCTGTGTGTGTATCTGTGTATGTATGTATGTGTGTATGTTTGTGTATGTCTCTCTCTGTGTGTGTGTTTATGTATCTGTATGTTTGTGTATCTCTCTGTGTGTATCTGTGTGTGCATGTATGTGTGTATGTTTGTGTATGTCTCTCTCTCTCTGTGTATCTGTGTGTGTATGTATGTGTGTATGTTTGTGTATATCTCTCTCTCTGTGTGTATCTATGTGTGTATATGACTGTGTGTGTGTATGCGGAGGACAGAAGACAATCTCGTGTCATTCCTTACAAAGGCTGTCCATGTTGATTTTTGAGATAGGGTCTCTCACTGGCCTGACACTTGCCATTGTAGGCTGGACAGCCAGACCAGTGAGCTCAGCGATCTCCTGTCTCTTGTCTCTGCCCCTCCGGTGCTGGGATTATAAGTACACACCACTATGCTTGGCTTTTTTTTTTTTTTTTTTTTTTAAACACGAGTTCTGAGGATTGAATTCTGGTCTTCTTGCTTGCAAGGTGATCACTTACTGACTGAGCTCTCTTCTCAACCTTGACTATGGCTTTTAAAAACAGACAAATGAGGACAATAAACAAAGCAGTAACTCATATATAATGATAACCCCTGAAGAAAGGCAGCTCTCAGACTGGTAATGTATCTGTTAGCTTATGCTATGTAACCCACACTTCTAAGCTAAGGAGCTTAAAGAAGCAACTATTGATTTTTAGCCTTTGGTTCAGTGTGGCTTGCCTTTGGGAGTGAAGTCTCCAGCTGGAGTGAAGACAGCATTGGGAAAGGCTAGCTGCCTGTGGAGGTGGTGGCTGTGTGTAGCCATCTTTGGAGAGAGGTGGTAGGGTGGTTCACAGGTCAGGAGATGAATTTTTACCACCATTGCTGGTAAAAATAAATAGCAATCTGACTTTGGATTGATTTTATGATTGCTCTTGAATCTGCTTTGGACAATACACTTTCGAGTTGGCTGAACTGGGGTCTCCTCCCTCAACACACTCCCTGGATACCAAGCAGCCTGGTATTGTTGCAGGAATTCTGAGCACTTGCTAGGGCCTTATAGATGGATAGACATAGAGTGGCCTCTGCAGCCTGGAATGGAAAAAAAACACCTTTTTATTTAGGATGTTGCTGTCCTACATTGAAGAGACTTTCTCCAAAAGTTCTCTAGAGTGGACAGCATCCATGATGCCCTGGAAAACAGGAGATGCAGGAGATGGGGGTCTGCTCATCATCAGACAGACTTCATGGGTATCTAGAGTCTTTATTTCATTTCTTTTGGTCAAGCTAAAGTTCTCTTAGCTCGTCCCAGAAGCCCCCCACCCTCAGGTGGCTTGGAGCAGTCCATTGCCACCCCCCCTCTCTCTCTGTGTGTGTGTGTGTGTAAAGCAATATCTCTTTCCTGGAACATCCTTCATAAAATATTCATGGTAGCCAGGAAGTCCTCAGGGGGATAAACTTGGCAAATAGGTTTATTCAGAAACAAAGGGAAAAGTTGGCCTGCCAGTCTGTAACCTTCTTGGCTTGCCTCATGCCCTTGACACTTGGGAAATAGTAGCCTACAATGGAGGTCACCAGAGACTGCTACTGAGGGGAGCAATGTTGACAGCAAGACCACAGCAGCAGAGAGAGTCTTCTCTGAACTGATTGCTCTTCAGGTGCAGCCACATGGAACATGCTGCCATGTGCCGTTATGTAAAATGGATACACTCACATCTATATGTACTATAAATTATGCAAAGAAACTATACATATACTTAATATATGTCAGTAATTGTAGCTATTCTGATAGGAATATAGTGATGGCTCTTCTGGTCTTTAATTTGCATTTTTTTGACCAGTGAACACCCTCTTGTGTTGACTATCTGTGTAATCTCTCCAGTGATATGGTCTTTTCCCCAATTCTTAGTTAAATGTTTTTGTTTAAACTACTGAGTTGTTACAGTTCTTCAGAGATTCTAGAAATGAATATTTTATCAACTATGTGGTTTGCAAATATTTTCTTAGACTCAGTGGCTTTTGTTTTCAATGTTTTAAGAGGATTAGTTGGGTAATTTTAAATTTTGATGAAGTCAAATTTATCAACACATTTTAAGGATTGTTCTTCTTTGAAAACCATTTTTTAAAGGACTCATGTACTTATTTCATTTTATCTATTTATTTGTTTTGAGTCAGGGTCTCACTACGTAGCCCTGACTGGCCTGGAACTCATTGTATAGAGCAAGCTGGCCTTGAACACACAGAGTTCTGTCTGCTTCTGCCCTCTAAGTACCGGGACTAAAGACATGCTCCACCAGACTCAGTCTGTGCTTGATGCAATATTTAGAACTCTTTATCCAGTGGTGGCTTCTCAAGCTGTTCTCTTGTAGCCTAACAATTTCATGGTTTGAAATGTGCTGATTGAAATATATACTCTACTTCAACTTGTCTTTATGTAAGATGAGAAATTTAAATGAAAATTCATTTTTACTTGTATGAGTATGTAGAGTGTTTCTCATCAGTATGACCAGATGTGACGATGGTCACTATATAGCCCAAGCTAATCCAACTCATAGTAATCCTCCCGTCTCAGCCTCTTGAGAGTTGAGATGATAGGTGTGGGCCACCACATCAGCTTTCCAGGTAGGTGTGTTTCTGTGGACTCTGCTTGTCCTGTTCATCCATGTGCTCACGCAGTGTAACAAAGCCTATACATGATCTGCTCTTCAATAGTCTGCATTCCACCGGGACAATGATTAGACCAAGGGAATGGTGTGCTCAGCTAGCTGGCTGCATCCAGTTCCTACACATACCTCAGAGGGAAGATTGCAGCCCCTGTGGCCCAGAGAATTCAAACTAAAATAGAGCATGGAGATGACTTCTCTAGAGGAAATTTCTGTTCTGTTATGAAAAGAAAAGACAAAACGGGCGTTTGCTAGCTATAGTAGTAACACCCTTTCCCAAACAGACAAACCAATCAATATCTCCTGTAACCAGCTTCCTCCACGGCTCTTTTAGTGTGAGAAAGGTCACAGCAATACCAAAATAGGATGAGGGGCATGTCACAGTAGTAGGTAACCCACTGCTGGATACTTACGTGCACGCCCAACCCTGATTCAGGTGAGAAGGCTAAGATGGCTCAGTGGGTAGATGTAATCCTTAACAACCAAACTTAGCTTTCAAGGACATTTTACAAATAGCTCCCATTCGGCCAGGAGACCTTCTCAACTCTCAAGAGGCTGAGACGGGAGGATTACTATGAGTTGAAGATTAGCTTGGGCTGCATAGTGACCATCAGCACATCTGGTCATACTGATGAGAAACACTCTACATACTTTTCATTGTTTCTCTGTCCCTGTTTTGAGCTCTGAGTTATCTAAAACAAAAACTGCACAGAAGGCCAGTGAGTACACTCTGGAACAGCTTAGCCTAGAGTCCCCTGCTCTGTCATACCTCAGATTCTACTTCAGTTCCTTTACAGGGGTCACCGGTGGGTTGCCATAGGTAAAGGTGCTTCCTGCCAAGCCCAAGGACCTGCGTTCAGTCCTATCAACTCACGTGGGAGAAGAGAACTGACTCCTGAAAGTTGTCCTCTGAATGCCACACATATGCCACACCCTCTAGATAATAAGAGAATTGTAAAAACAAAGAAAGAAGTTTAAAACAGAGTCATCAAGGATTCTTTTTGCATGCGTGTGTATGTGTTTGGCACAGGCAGTAAAGAAAACTAGAAATCATTATCATTTTAAGCTTGCTGTATTCTAGGTATATTTTCATGTTAATAAATACAGATGATTTTTATGATAAGGTTCATGGAATTAAAATGAAAATACATGCAGATAGTAAGGTTGTAGTTTTAAGGCAGCATATATTTGGACAGAAATACTATACTATTAGCCATTATCACAATTTTTACACATTTATTTCTTAAGATTGCTTGTGAATATATGTCTGAGTGTAGGATTTCTATACTAAAGATTTCTTACGCCTTAAAACCTTTGGTGTGTTTACTACATTGTCCCTAGAAGATTGCAGTTATGTTGGGTAGATGCCAGATAAAATGAAAGACTCACAGCTTCCTTTCAATCTCACATGAATGATGAATATATTCTCTGCATAAGAATGCCCCAAGCTTGGGCGATGGCTTAGATTTCCAATTCCCCACGTCCACATAAAGCTGGACACGGTACCCTGCACTTGTGATCCCAGCTCCCTTATGGTGAGATGCAAGGTGGAGTCCTGAGAATCCCTGGAAGCTCAAGACCAGGGCTCTTGGTGTGCGCAGTGGCAAAAGACATGGAAGGTAAGGACTGATACATGAGGCTGACCACACACATACTGTGATACATGCATGTCTGCACCCCCCATGCACATATACACATACACAAAACATTTTTTTAAGTTGCCAAATTTTGCAAAATTACCTGGAGACCAAGTGGAACTGTGAGTCCTGTGTTGTAATTGATGTACCTGGTGGCTCTGTGGCTCTTATTGGTCTTGGTTTGCCATTCCCGGGTATTTCTGCACCTTCCTGGCTGGAAGCTGCCCTCTAGCTGGCAACATTGCACTCAGCAGCATGTTCATGACTGGCCAGATTGGCATTTTTCCTTCCCTTCCAGTGACCTGTGACCTTTGTATCTTTTTTTTTTTTCTAACCCTTCTAGAGGCTGGAAGTCTGCGTTAACTCTGTCACCACAACAAATATCTGAGGTGACAAATTTACAAAGTAAAAAGGTTCCTCTGGTTCAGTTCCAGCAGTTCTGGTCTGATTCCTTGACAGTGCTGCTTAGTGCCCGGGGTGAAGCAGCGCCTCATGGAGGTGGAGGGGCAAAACTGCTTGCCTCACTTCCAGGAAGCAAAGGAGAGTGAGAATGCTCACAGTGTCCTTTCAAGAGCAAATCCCCAAGGACCTAACGGCCTCCTGCTAGACTCACTTCCTAAAGATCCTACAGTCTCCTCCTAGTGCCACCTTGTCATCTAATCCTTTAGGACATGGACCTTATGGACATTCAACTATAACTAGGTCCGTGATTAAAATCATCAAGTTGGTCCCCGCCCTACTTCCTGGCTGTTCCCTGCTTCCTGGCTGTGGATGAACTGTGAGCAGCTCTGCCTCCAGACTTCCCAGGTCACATTCCTGCTGAACTGTAAACTAAGAAACTGTGGTTCCTTTAAGTTGCTTCTTCTAGGCATTTGGTTACAGTAACAGGAAAAGCAGCCAATGTATATTACTAGGACATCTCATTATATAGTGGTGTTATGCTAAGTGCAAGTGTCTCTGAATAAGTAAACGCCAGTCAGAGTGCTTGCTGTAGGGAGTGTCAGAGAAGAAGCGGTGTTACGTGAGGAAATGGAGGGTTTATCTAGAAGATGGGGTCTCAGCAAAGACCTGGTGGGTTGGGCCTGTGAGCCCCATGGATCTATGGGGCAGGGTACTCCATGCAAAGGTCACACATAGCAATGCAAAAGCCCCTGAGGGAGTAGGACATGGTGTCCCTGAGGACAAGAGGGGCCAGGAGCCTTCTCTGCAGAACAATGCCAATGAGGTGAGGGGGGAGGGGCAAAAGGGGTAAAGTGGGATGAGAATGAGGAGGGCCTTGTGGGCTAGCCTGTGGTCTTTGAGCCACAGGACTTCAGCTCTGGTCTTTGTGTATGCAGCCGTGTGCCTGGCAAATGTTTTCTGCCCTTACTTAATGTTTCGTTTAAATTGGTGTTTATGTCATTATCACTATCAAGTATTATTTTCCACATTGCCGAGCAGTGTATTATGATAATGTTTGTTTAATCTCTTGTAAACACTTTGTTAATAATTGCCTCATTTTCTTCACCTGATTAATTTTCTGTGTTCATATTTATAGTTCTTTCGGAGCTCTCTGACACAGTTGGAAAAGCCCTCTATATCATTTTCCATGCAGGCTCTCTATTGCTCCCCCACCATCGGGGTCTTCTATCCACTCTCCCTCCTGCTCTGACTTGCCTGCTTTCGCTGTGCCTCAGCATAGCTGTTATCCTGAGAATTCATTTTCCTTTTCTCTACTTTGGCCTTCCATTTCCCCGGACTCTGTGTTTCAGTCTTGCTTTGCTTGTGTTCGGAATGGGAGCAGATCTTGCTTGCATGCATCTTCTAAGAAACGATGAGTGAACGTCTGCTTTTAGACTTGGCATGCAGAATGCCTTTATTCCATTCTCAAGCTTTATTTGTGGCTGAATGGATATGAAATTCCAGGATGGATGTTGCTTTTCCTTACAATTTTGAAGACACCATATTCTTGTTTCCTAACTCCTAATCTTGATGCTTTTTCTGCTTTCCTTCTATGAGAACTTGCTGCTTTATGTAAGTGTTAGGATCTCCTTGTCCTGGCTCAGGGCTTTGGTGTGGACGTAATGGACATGGGGCTGCAGGATAAAGTGGAGGATGCTCATTAAATCTGAACTTCAGATGAGCTGTGAGGAAGGCCTGTGATATTTAGGACACGGTTACCCTAAAAGACATCATCTGTTATTCCGAAACTCACATTTTACTGGATGTTCTTTTGGTTTTTGTTTGTTTTGCTAAATCTGGCAGTCCTGTAATTTTTTTTTCAAACCTGAGGCTGTGTCTTTGGGTTGGAGAAATTTTCATATATTTTTCTTTCCCCTCTAAAACAGTGGTTCTCAACCTTCCTAATGCTGTGACCCTTCAATACAGTTCCTCATGTTGTGGTGGCTACCAACCACAAAATTATTTTTGTTGCTACTTCATAACTGTAATATTGCTACTGCTATGAATTGTAAAGTAAATATCTGATATGCAGATGGTCTGAGGCAACCCCTGTGAAAGGGTCTTTGACCCCCCCTCCATGGGCTTGTGACCCATAGGTTGAGAACTGCTACTCCAAAAGGAAATGGAAATATTAGTGCAAGTTTTAAAAGACTAGCTACCCCATCGGGCCTCATAACCAACTATAACCACCCCCAGCTCTCACAACCCTGCCCCACTCACACTTGTAGAAACTCTCCTCTCCTTTTCTTTAGCTGTTTTGTCTAGACCGACATATTCCCTGGAATACATTTGTATTGCTTTCGAATTTTTGTCTCCTAAGTCTTAGAAAAATTCACTTCCTACTATCAAAGATACCACGCACCATTGCTCTCCACAATACACAAGCACCCCATGTATACCCTCTCCACCCACTGTAGTATAAATGTCACAGTTTTTATTATCTCTGAATTCACCTCTTCTTTATTGTGACTGTGTAAATTGTGTTCCTCATGGAGGCACCTCTAGAAGGCTGGGGTGTAATTATATTTCCTTTCCTTATTTTTCCTTTTTTTCCCCTCTGGAGCTACTAAACATCTCCTTTCCTATGGTCTGCCTATTTTCTATATACTTGTCACTGTTTGGTTTCCGAGAGGAGAGTGGGGTTCAGTAAACTTCATGCCAGCAGTGTAAATATCCTACTGTGTGCAGACATACTAGGGTGAACTTCACCTTCATCTTGACTTCCCCAGGTCATACCCTCCTGTTGAATGTGGTCTCTGTCTCTGGCAAGACTTCGGCTCTGAGGCCCTTTAAAAGTTTTCCCTCACCTCTCTGAGGCTAAGGTAATCTCTGCTTGGATGAACAGCTTTTTAGGTGAAAAATCCCCTCCCACGTTTTCTAGGTTTTTTCTTTTGAATGGTTTTTGTTTCAAAGCAACTTTTTCTTTTCTTGTAGACAAAATATCTTCTGTCATTTATTGGAAGATTTTTTAAGAAGTAAAAAATTCTTTGTGTATTGTGTGTGAGAGAGGCACACACAGAGAGATACAGAGACACATAAAGACAGACAGAGAGAGAGAGAGAGAGAGAGAGAGAGAGAGAGAGAGAGAGAGAGAGAGCATAGACTTGTGCTCTAAGGTCAGAGGATAACTTAAATGAGTCAGTTCTTTCCTTCCACCGTGGATTCCAGGGATCAAACTTGGGTTTTCAGTCTTGTATGGTGGGTGCTTCTTAACCTGTCGTTTTTTAGCTCTAGGTCAAAGGTCAAATGGTTTTAAATGCTTCTTGGTTGGGGACTGATATAGAAATTACACGGAGTCTGCTGGCATGTGAGGCCTGTGAGGGAAGAATGGGGGAGTTTATGATGCTTGATGAGACTCCTGGTTAGGGAATGCTTAGCTGCCTCACGGGCTTGAGTCAGGTAGGAGGAAAGGGCTTCAGCTTGCTTGCCCTCACCTGTAATGGGACAGTGCTGTGGTTGAAGTGCATGATGGTACAAACTGGAGAACAGAGATCTAGTAGTGGGTGTATATGAGCGCTGGGGGAGATGAGGAAAGGAGCCAAATTATAATTTGCATGATGACATCTCCCATGTTTATGTCCTGATGTCCTTAACTGAACTTCCCTCGTTCTCCTTTCTCCCCTGCAGAGTCGTGCTGCATGTGGGACTCTTGGGGAAGCCTTTGCATACCTCACTGAGAGTGGCTGGACCAAGAACACCTGGCCTGCAAGTTCCCTGGAGGACGAGACTCCCCTCCTCACCGAATGACTCAGCCGGACAGCCCTTGGTGGCCTTCCACAAGCAGTGACTGGGACAGAAAGGGCTGAGATAGGGGAGTTCCTTGCAGTTAAAGATGGGATTCTGAATGCTGGGGTTGGGTCCATAGGAGGAGAGTGAGAGATGATGCTGTGATCCAAAGAGAATGGTGATGGGGTGGGGGCTTAAGAACCCATGACTGTGCTGCAGAGCCATCCAGGCAGACGCTGGCTGTGAAAGAGTAACTAATAAAGAAATGGCAGTCTCAGAGGCCGTGCCTTATGTTGTGTGACAATCCCAACAGCTAAGCCCAGCACTCATATCACATGGTTTTGATAAGGGCAGGCACATACAGAGATGCCAAAGCACTTGGCCAGCTTCCCGATGTTTATCACCCATGATGGCCAACCGTGGGCCACCCGAAAAGGCCCAGTCAGCTTCTGCAGATTGCAGATTTTTCTCCAAGGAGACCAGAGGCAGACCATTGTCTAGCATGATCTGCCTCTTGAGTCTAAGCCCTGGGCGTATGTCAGGGTCAGAACTATTTTTCAAGTGGCAGCCTAGGGCCTCCTGATACCATACACAGGTCCCTCAGGGTAGTGAGAGTAATCTCTGATTTTATGATCTGAAATAGGCTTTCTCATGTAGTTCAGGCCCTCTAACTCAATACATAGACAAAGATGGTCTTGAATTCTTGACTTTCCTCTCTCAGTCTCTTTAATGCTGAGATTACAGTGTGTGTGTGTGTGTGTGTGTGTGTGTGTGTGTGTGTGTTGTGTGTGTGTGTGTGTGTGTGTGTGTGTGTGTGTGTGTGTGTGCCACCATGCCCAGTCCATCTCGTGACTCTCATTGCTCTCCTTGGAGCCCATAGCTGACTACTTGTCCTCTTGAGAACGTCAGTAATGTCACTCTGGAAGTCTCCTAATGTCTTTTCTGGGGTTTCTGGAGAGGGGACATCTCCACCAGTAGCCACTGCTCCAAGTATTTCTTCCTTTTGTTCTATAGTTACTTCCTAATCGGGTGTTGTGGGGTGTGTTCTAGTTACCACAGATTCACTAATGAATAAAAGCAGTAAGATTGGGTTCTGGGAAGACAGGCATTTGATACAACAAACAAATAGCTATTTGTACAGTCGGTGGCTTTATCTGCGACATAGGGATATTGAGAAAAGGGAGGAAGGAAGAGGGTGAGTGAGGAGGGGGTGCTTGGGTAAAGTCCAAAAGGTTGTTGGGTCAGGAGAAAATGGTCCACTCAGAGCATATGCAAAGGTAGGAACAGGGCTGCTGTGTTGTAGGCAGAGGGAGGAGGCAATGTGTCTGGAGGTTGAGAGCCATCAGCAGGAGATGATGCAGAGAAAGCCACGGTTGGAGGGTGGGACAGGCACGTCAGAGTCCCACAGGACTTCTGTGCTCCGAGACAGTGGGAAGCCATTCCTGCAGGATTCTGAGAAGTGATTTAGTTTTATCAGAATCACCAGTGATGACTTACCGAATGGATGGATTGGATCAAGTTGTTGCAGTAGAGCCAGTCAGACATGGACAGATCCCACCCTTAGGGAAAGCGGTGCCAACAGGAGAGGTTGGTTGTGAGAGGTAGCAGCAAGGGTAACTCGAAGGCTGTGGATGTGGGAAATTGAGGTGATGCAGGGAAGACAGGCAGCTAGACGAGCCAGCATGTGGGCCCAGGGGCTGGACCAACTCCTGGGCTGCCACTTGAGGACACTCGGTTACAGAGGCGAGGCTCTGACTGACTTTACCAGTGGAGTGGCTCGTATTTCCTCCCCACAGCTCAGAGCAGGTGCATTGGAGTTTGAGCATTCTCCAGCCCCGCCTCTTTTTCACCAGAGAGCTGGTGGGAGGGGGCAGCTGTTGTCACCATGCCCATCTGTCAGCCTGACCCTGGGCCTGGGATGGGATACATCTGAGTTCCCATGATTCATTCCCTGTCTGTCACTCTCCTCCCCCACACAGCCTCCCTCCCACTTCTTCATGCTTCTCCTCACGTTTCTCCCCTCCACCAGACCCAGAGTTGGGTGAGCCTGCTTTTCAGCCGAGTGGCACAACACACCCAAGAAAAGTAACCAGAGCGCCCCAGAGCAATGGGTGCAGGGAACATATTCCAAGTCCATGGCCATAGAACAACGTGGGTCATGCACCATTCTAGGGGTGTTATTTTTTAAACCGTTTCCAGGATGAGTTGACAGATAAGTGATTTAACAAGATACTCTTGGGTGACCAAAGATCTCCCTGGGATACGGTGAGAAGACCTCAGTTCTGTCCATATGTTCAAGTTCATGGTAGCTAGATAGTCTGGTGAAGGGGGAAGAGCTTCAGGCTGAGAGCCTGAAGACTTGGCACCAACTCTGTGTGACACATAGCAGCCTCCTCATGTCCTCACTTCTCCGTGAGCCCACCTGGAAAAAGGGCAATGCGACCTGTGACCCCAAGTGTCTCTTCTTGCTTCATAGCTTTGAAGTTTGGGACTCTATTCACGGGCCACCAGGATGAACTTATTTGCTTCATAGCTTTGAAGTTTGGGACTCTATTCACGGGCCACCAGGATGAACTCATTTCCAGGTCCATGTGCATGACGGGAAACAGGAGCCATGTCCTCTTGCCTAGGGAGACCCACACTGGTTCAGCTCTTGCTAAGCTTCTTCACTCGGCAGCAGGCAGTTATAATAACCAGATGACTTTGGTTAAGTGCTAAAATGAGGAGGTACCCAGGCAAGAATGGCAGTTTTATAGATTACTGATGACACAAGGCTTTTGTGATGATTAAATGGATTAATATAAGGAGAGTGCTGCCTAACCGGCTGTAAGTCTATATAAATCAGCCATCATCTTTACTACCCTTGCTATGGGATTGGTCCTGCGAATGCTCTCTTCCTGCTGGTAGGAGTTCTTCAGTGCCATCTCCACAGTCGCCAACAGTCCTGATGGTGCCGTTGGCCTGGAACCTTTTCCTGTCCAATAACAAAAGAGGGCACTTCCGTTTTAGCTTGACCTCAGAGTATTAAAACCCACCTGGTTAATTGGGGCAGTGTTGGTCAGATGAGGTAAAGGGACCTTGACTGAGAACTATGAGGGCAAGGTGTGGTAAATGCTTGCAGTCAGACTCCCCTGCACCTTTTGACTTTTGACAAGCAGTAGACTGTGATTTCACCGAGTCACAGTCACGGACACCCAGAATTTCAGAGTACCACCGGGATGGGAGTTTTCCTGGCAAATGGCAGGAAGCTAGCTTCAGAGAGCAAAGTTTCTGGCTTGTTCGCAGCAAAGTGACAATGGCTTGCGAGGCTTCTGTGTAAGATGATCAGCACCCCTGAACTCTGGTGCGCCTGCCACTTGATCGAGAGAACAGCCTCTGTCCCCAAGATATTCTGTGCTGGGTGTGATGGGAACAACTTCCTCTGAAGACCAAATGCATTGCTTGCAGTGACATCCAGTAGCTTTAATGTCTGCCCAGATCTGGTCCCTTCTTCCACCGGTCTCCACATCGGATTTCTGACAAGAGTCCACTAGAGGGCGCTACAGCCACTTTCTTTGCTAACCACGGGATAGCCACTGCTGCCCTTGAGTTAGCCATGGCCACTTGTGGTTGGAAGGACCAGCCAAAGCCCTCCTATGTAAATCTATGCAGGGCCTGCAGTCTGTATTGCCGTTCAGCAGGGGCTATTAGGCTCTCTCATTGGCAGAGACTTGTCACAGTTCCCCTGATGTAGTGCAACTGTCCTGATATGGCCCGTGATTAGGGGTAAATGGGTGAAAAGCTGCCCTTGGAGGTGCTGTGTGCTCTGGTGAACATGGCTTCTCAGACACCCTGTGCAGAGATGGAAGCAACTGAAGCACCAAGGGCTCCTCGTTCCCTGGTCTGTGAAAGCAGGCAGGAATTTCCAGAGCCTTCGCCTGTGGGTTGTCTTTAATCCTATAGAAGGGCCAAGGGAACAACAGGAATCAGTATGATGCTGTGGTACAAATTCCACCTAGAAGAAGCCCGGTGGCCAGGGGACTCGGGCCCAGTTTTCCTCTGTGGAGTACTATTCCCAGGAACTAGGAGATGACAAAGCAAAGCAATCAAATGTCTCCTGGAAAAATGATTCTCCAGCTCAAATACCAGTTGGTCACAGAGATTTTATGGGATCTCAGTAAGCTAAGAAGCAAGCCAAACCATTCAGATCTCCTCCTGATAACAGTGCCTGAGTGAAAAGGGGTCTGAGGAAAAGGTGACCTGCAGACACACCCCACGCCAGAGTCAGTCTTAGAGTCATGACCTCACTTTCTCCTTTGTCAAGCGGAGCGCTGATTCTAATGTCCTCAAGTCCCTTCCTGTAATAGAAGTGCATTTGATCTCCTGCACTGTGGCTCACAGGTCACCAGCCCCCTGCTTTCTAAAGTGTGGAGGAGCATATTAAAGTGGCCTGTACAAGGGTGTCTTCGCCTGTCCTCATCGGCTGCCATGGCTGCCTTCCTCTCCAGGCATGGTTTGCAAGCTGGTGTCCCTTAATGAAGTTTGGAAGGGAGGCTGACATGCTAGGAACCAGATCATCACTCTTCTCAAATTCCAAGTGTTATGTCTCTAAGATGCTCTGGTGACTCTGCTTGTTTGTTTGTTGTTAGGGTGTTTTTGAGAAAAGGCCTTGCTATGCAGCACTGGCTGGTCTGGAATATGCTGCATAGACCAGGCTACCTCCAACTCACAGAGATTTGCCTGTCTCTGCTTCCTGAGTGCAGAGATCAAAGGTGTGAATCACCACACCTCCCCCACCTTCTTTGAAAATTAAAAACAGGGTATGGTGTATCCCATGTTGGCCTCAAACTCACTATGTAGCCAAGGATGACCTTCCAACCTTTGTCTACCGAGTGCTGGAATTGCACTCAAGTACCTCCATACCCAGTTTATACAGTGCTGGGTTTTTGAGCAGGCTAGGCAACCTACCAACCGAACTCCATCCTCAGTCTCCATGATGGGTTCTGAAGAATTGGATAACAGTGGGAGGACTGAGGCGGGCAGATCTGGAAAAAAGGAGTCTTATTCCAATTGATGCATTGCTCGTAAATATTAATGGAGATAAGTACCTCCCGGTTTCCTTGTGGTCAGCTCCTTAGTACTCACACAAGGTTTCAGAAAATTAATAGAAACAAAACACCAAGAACTTTTGATCTGTGCTACCCTGTCCCACTCTTCATTGTTGTCAACGTCATCTCAAGAACTTATTAAAATGCAAACTCCTACCTGAGCAAGGAGGTACATGCCTATAATCTCAGTACACAGGGGGCAGAGACAGGAGAACCATAAGTTAAAAGCCAGCCTGGACTACAAAGCAGATGTTAATGACAGACAGACAGGGTGGATTCTTGGTCGGCAACTCCAAGAGTTTCTGAATCAGCAAGCATGAGAAAGGTTTAATTTTTAAATTTTAGATAGGATCTCCTGTAGCTCAGCTTGCCCTGGAGCTGACTGGGGCCACAGACCCGCACCACTGCTCCAGGTTTATGAGGTGCTTGGGATAGAATTCAGGGACTCAGGGATTTGTGTGTGCTGGGGGAGCACTGTGCCAGCTGAGCTCCAATCCTAGCTAAGAAGGGACCAAGTATGAGCATATCTTTTCCAGACAAATGTCACTCTACAGGTCAGGAGACTGGTACTTTGTGCTATTAAGCTTGGAACATAATGATGACCCTATGTCACTCATATCCAGTTCAATGACTTCTAAAATCATAACTTGGGGACTTCTAGGCTTACAGGTAGCAGTCAACCTCACAGATGAGCAAGCAGTTAGTCTCCAAGGCAACGAACGCAACCTGAACCATTGGTTAAATATCAGGATTGTGAAAAGGCTCCCAGGTCAGCGCGTGAGTTTTGACCACTAGAGGGAGACAAGGCTACTGCTTTACAGGCCTGAGCGGCCGTGAAGAGGAAAAGTACTGAGGCATGCTTAGCAAAGCCTTTGAGAACACCGGCAGCAGCACGGCTCCCTGTTCCAGGGCTGCAGCACAGCACTGCAATCTGGATGTGCACAGATGCCATCAAGAACCACGTGCCTGGCGAAGAGGGGAGGGGCTGTTTATTTCCCAAGTCACTTGGTTTTCCTTCCGTTCCTCAAAGGGCCTTACAGCAATCCCGTTATGCAACACATGTCTGCGGTATGAGAAGAAAGAAGGATGCTATGTTGTCTTGGGCTTCAGAAAGTGTGTGTGTGTGTGTGTGTGTGTGTGTGTGTGTGTGTGTGTGTGTGTGTGTGTTGGGCTTGGGAGAGGCGGCAGATGGCTTGGGCTGACTGGACCAGGGCATCTCCTGCCCAGGCGTGTGCTGGAGGGATACAAGTCTGTATCAGGACTGACTAGTTTGAGGTCTGGGTAGTGCCCTTGGGGTGAGAAGAACCAGGGACTCTGGAGCAGAAAGAACTGAGTCAATCCTTGAGTTAAGAACACAAAATGAGCAGTTTACCTTCCTTGAATTTGCAAAGGCTCATGGCCCACACTGTACACCCTTAGCTCACCTCGGTAGAGGGTGCCCACATCTTGAACACCATCAGGGCGAAGGAACTGATCCAGATTTCGTGACTAGAAGCAAGCAGCTAGGTGTCTGTGACGCTCATGCCTCTTTCAGCACTTTCTTCTCCATGTGATGATATCAGGTACCCAGTCCTCTCCCTCCCCGTGAGCACAGTGTGCCCAGTCCTCTCTCTCCTGTGAGCACAGTGTGCCCAGTCCTCTCTCTCCATATGAGTAGTATGTACTTGGCTAACCCCTTCTCAACATGAGCACACTCAGCCCTCTTCTTTCTATATAAACATGACACACTCAGCCCTCTCCTCTCCTTTCCCCTCCCCTCCCCCCTCCCCTCCTCGCCTCTCCACCTCTGCATCGTATTTCCTCAGGGTATTTCAAAGCAGCTCCTGTGTCAGTCACTGAGAAGCCCCCCTGTGCTCTTCTAGGCAGGACAGCAGCCATCCTGCAGCTTCTGAGAGAAGCAAGAAACGAGTCCAGGCAACGCTGGGACATGTGGGGCTCTAAGCCATCTGCAGGACAAATCTCCATGACATACATATGCGCACTGTGCAACCTGTCTGACAAACTACGGGGACAGGAATTGGCTAAGAATTTAGTGTGGGGACTTGGCGCACAGTTCCCAGAAGCACCAATGGTTTTCCCAAGGGAGGACCCCTAGTACTGTTTAGTTAGCTCATCAGCATGCTCATGGCCTGGTGACCAGCATAGGAAAAGCATGTTCTGTCAGTCTGGTAGCTAAACAGTGACTGCAGGCACAGTCAGAACACATGAAGGCTGTCCACGGGAAGAAATGGTCAGAGACCTTTAGATGGTCTGAAAAGAGATTTTGTGTGTGTGTGTGTGTGTGTGTGTGTGTGTGTGTGTGTGTGTGTGTTAGAATATGGGTATATGAGTGTCCATGTGTGTACACATATGACTGTGTTGTATGTTTAAGTACGAGTATGTGAATATGGGTGTGTGGTACACATGTGTGTGCATGAGCGCCTGTGCAGCGTGGATGCATGTGTGTATTATGTGGCTATGGTTATGACATGTCTGCTAACATGTGCCCACATGGCGTGCTTGTGCATGTGCTCGTGTGTATGGAGTGGATGTGTGCGTATGTGCGTAGTGTGTGGATGTGAGCATGTCTCTGTGTGTGTGCATGTGTCTAAATGTGCGGGCATAAAAGCTATTTGCCTCCAGCTCACACATACTCCTTTTTGGCAAGGGAAACCCCATCATCTCCATGTAGTTCTCTTATCTCCCCAATATCTCTCCTCACCGCGAGCTACAGAAAGAATCTTCCACAGAAGTCTGTGGTTACCCGGCCCCCATGTATCCAAGTCCTAGATGGGAACCTGGTTTTCCTAGAGACCATCTCCTAAGGGTCGTCATCCCCATTCCTCTGCTGCTGCTGGACAGCATGGGTCCTGTTCTGTCCCATGGTTCCCCAAGACATATGTTTTGGGAATCCCGTGGGGGCTTCCTGGTCCCTGAGCTCTCATCCCCACAGGCTCCCATCACAACTTGGGTATCTGCTGCTGCTGCTTTGAGCCTTGTCTTGATCTCTGCCTGGCTATTTGGATCAGGAGCGAATCACTGACCAGAATCCAGAGAACAGCGAGAGGTGCCTGTGGTGGCTCACTTGCCTTCCATGTCTCACTGTCCCTGTCCTTGAAGGAACCCTGCCCCTGCTCTCCCTTGCAGCCTTCATGCCGCAACTGGCCCAGAACATTAGAGGCAGGAAAGTCACTGCTCCAATTGAATTTTGCCGCAGTTTCTTTCTTTTTTTTCCCCTCCCCTAGATGCTGAGAGCTATTTTTAACCAAGGACTTAAAAAAAAAATAGGGGATCCACAGTCTATTTTTAAAGACCTCACGGAGACCAAATCACCAAGTGTTTTTCATGATGATTTGGGAGAGCAGGGTAGGAAAGGCCATGGCAGTGGGTAGGGGCACCTGCCTGTGGGTAAGGGGTACCCAGGAAGGCTTAGGAGGGTGGGAGAAGATGGGTCTCAGATGGAGCAGGATGCTGTCACACAGGACACAAGAAGAAGAACCACCCCTGCCCCTACCTCAAGCTCCCAAGTCTTTAGTCCTGGAGTAATGAACGCCTCCACCCCAGCAACTGAGATGACGCTGCTGTTGGTTGAATTTATCACACACAGTGTCTTTCCGCCCCCCCCCCCCCCCGAGTGTCTTTACTCTGGCTCTTCTTACGGCATGAGAATGGACATTGGACATAAAACCAACCCTGAGTAGGCAGAGATAGAGCCCTGGATGAGGGGTTCCCTACATGTGCTGACATGCTGGCCAGGATGCATGGGGACTGAACATGGCAGGAAGAAGGCCTCCGGCTTTGGAGAAGAGATGGAAACTAGAAAACGAGGTCCGGGTGCCCTGCAGAATGGCTGCATGGGTTCCTTAGTGATATCTTCCATGTATCCTGGAGCCTGTCACTCCAACAGCCATGAAGCAGGTTTCACATGCTTTGGATGGGGGCAGGCCATAGAACCTCGACAGAACATTCTAGATAGTGAAAATGCTTTGGGCTGAACCACAGCCGTTCTTGTCTCTGCTCTCACATGAATGGACAGAGGGGATGTCCCAGCTGGCAGCCTGGCAGCTACCCAACGGTCAACCTCACATGACCCTCATTTCTCTCTCCTCATAGAGTTCTGTCCCTGGAGCCATGTTGTCTCTGAAACTGAGCAGGGTTCTTGATGTCACCCTGTCCTCTAGTTCCTCTAGTAGAAGCAAGGAGTGAGGAGAAAGAGTTAGAAATGGAGACCCTCGCAAGGATGGAAGATAACTACTTCTCATGCCCTTAATACATAAATCAGTCAGCCACAAAATCTCTCTTCCCCTGTTGATAATACGTGCAATGCCCATCTTTTATCCCCTCACCATGACAGAGAAAGCCTGCCAGATATGCGGATGCCTCTAAGCACCAAGTGGCTACTGGGCTGTATCTACATGGGGAGAGTCCCAAGAATCATGAGTAAGAGTTCTTAAAATAATACCCTCCTCAGGGCTGGAGGGATGACTCAGCAGTTAAAAAGTGCTTGCTCATCATGAGGACTGGAGTTCAGATCCCAGTGTAATAAGCTGGCTTCCCTTACAAATGCCTACAAGCCCAGCCCCAAGGAGGGTGAAGATGGGATGATCACTGTGGCTTGCTGTCTTCACTTGAGCCTAGGATTCAGGAAGAGGCCCTGCCTCAAAAGAATAGGTAGAGAATGATGGGAAAGGATGCCCAGTGTCCTCTTCTGGCCTCTGTGAAACCATGGCTGTGTAAGAGTGCACACATGCGTGTGTGCGTCACACACACACACACACACACACACACACACACACACACACACACACCCAAAGCTCCAAAGATACTCTCCTCAAGCCTAACAACAATCATGCCCCAGACACCCCAACAAGCTGATTAAATGCTCTGAACTAGTGGAAAGCCTGACTCCACCCTTTTTTCCAACCTTACCTTCCTCCTAGTTAAACCCTTTCCTGGGAGTTCATTCTGCGAATCTCCATTTTTGTTTCCCCCATCACTGGATTGGAAATTCCTTTATATCTTTCACAGAAAGAGGCAGGGAAAGAGGGAGGCTTGCATTCTAATCCATCAGCAGACTGTCACACTGCCCCTCAGACCAGCAGGGGCTGGGCTGTTGCTGTGGCCCTGTGCTGCTGATGGGACCTCTGGTTTTCCTGTGGTGGAGCTGACTTTGATGATCTAGAGACCAGGTGTCAGTACTGTGCACAGCTGGAGAAGCCTGGCCTCCCAGCCTCCACCTGCAGGTGGGGTAATGCCAGAACCCTGTGTCTTCCTAAAGATACTCTTACCCTGTCACTCACTGCCCTACAATTGTCTGTCCAAACCCATGGCTATCCTAGACACAATTTTTTTTTTTTTTTTGGCTGAGAGCCTTTATCATTTATCATAGAAGCAGCAATTAATATTTTAGGTATCAATCTATCAGAATTAACTTCTGATGGAGAAAACTTGCCTGCCAAAGTCTGTAAGAAATACAGACTCCAGAATATCTGTTGCTATTAATTTGGCTGTATAATCTTGATATATGGAATATATACTGGGTGCTTTATATTCTCAAAAAGGCCCCAGAGAAAGGAAGTTCCTTCTCACCAGGGAGTCAGCGATAAGAGCAGCTCTACTACTTACCTGGAAGTTGTGGCTTCCAGATCTATCTCAGGTGGCCTTTCCCCTTGATCTAGTGCTGGGAGAAAAATGCTAATATGGATCAAGGGCCCATTTTTCTTCCATAGCTTATGTAAGTTGCCATGGCTATCATGACACTTTGCTTCCAGCTACGGAGAAAGCCAAAGTAAAATACAGTGTATACATACAGTGTTTTCTTTTATTTATTTATGACTTATAAACTTTTAGTATTTTTCTTGTTTTATATCTATCATTTATAGACTTTTAGTTTAAATAACCATATAAATGTAGTTTTAAGTACTAACACCCTTTCTTCCTTCTTAGCGATTATACCCTCTTAATCCTCATGACCTCCTAAGTTTGCCCACATGTTTTACAAGTTATGTCCCCTCTGAGACTTAAGTTTGCCCAGGCATTTTACAAGTCACATCTCTTTTCTTTTTTCCAGACCTTATCTGCCTTCCTGGCTCTGAGAGATATGCATGCCCAGTATCTTGGCTATTGTCAGAGAATTGCTAACTGTGTCTGTGGGTATAATGCCTGGGGACCCTGTGGGATCTAAGAGAATTTTTAAGAAGAACTTCCAAAGAGAACTTTAAGAGAGTGTTTGCAGAGGAAGAATTTTGAGGAGATATCTTAAAGAGAGCTTTTTTTGGGAAGAACCTTTTTTGAAGAATAAAGAGCCATGAGAAGAATGATACATGTGTGATCTGATTTGTTTGTTCATCCTCAGACATTTTTAGCCAGCTCTACCTGCCTGCTGTAAGCCCTAGCGTGGACCCTGAGAAGACCTGGAGGCTGGAACTTGGATGTCCCCCTTAGTTTGTGCTTGCTTCTATCAGTCTCTGAAGAACTCCTGGATGCCAGGACGGGGCTTGCACTCTGGACTCCCACCTTACACTCTAGATTTTTTTTAAAAAAAATTGAAATTGCCAGATGTTGGTGGCGCACACCTTTAATCCCAGCACTCGGGAGGCCTAGGCAGGCAGATCTCTGTGAGTTCGAGGCCAGCCTGGTCTCCAGAGTGAGTGCCAGGACAGGCTCCAAAGCTACACAGAGAAACCCTGTCTTGAAAAAAAAATTGAAATTATATATATGTATGTATGTATGTATGTATGTATGTATGTATGTATGTATGCACACACTGAAAAGGCCAAAAGTGGGCATCAAAGCCCCTGGACCTGGAGCTAGAGGTGGTTGGAAGCCATCATGTGAGTGCTGGGAACTGAACCAGCACTGGTTTGCAAGAGCAGCTCTTGGTGTAGGCCTTAAATTGGAATAGTCATTAGTTGGCTATTCCCAAAAGTTCTGCACCACCATTACACCAGCATATCTTTCAGGCAGGACATATTGTAGGTCAAAGTCTTTGTGGCTGAGCTGATGTCCCAGCCCCAATTCTGGGAGCCTGGCCTGATTATAGAAGATGATCAGTTTGGCTCCATACCCTCCAGTACTGAGAGACTTCACTTAGGGCACTCTTGTAGATTCCAGGGAGTTTCCACTGCACTAAGTTTCTACATCACTCCCAAATGCCCCCCAGTTCCAGTCATCTCCTCCAGTACTCCCTCCCTCCATCCCTCTGCCACCTACTCCAGCCTGATCCCTCCTGTTCCCATCCCCACCCATCCCCAGTTCACCCATGAAATCTATTCTATTTCCCCTTCCCAGGGAGATCCATGCTTCCTCCCTTGAGCCCCCTTTGTTACCTAGCCTCATAAAATAACTTTGGCAATGTTCTTTCTGTTTCTATTTTGTGGAATAACTTGAGGCATATTGGTGTTAGCTCTTCTTTGAAAGTCTGGTTGAATTCTGCACTAAATTCTGTTTTTTTGGGGGGGGGTCATTGGGAGACTTTTAATAACAGCTTCTATTTCTTTAAGGATTTGATTGTTACCTTTGTTTCTATTTTATTGACTTCAACCCTCACTTTATTTCCGGCTGTTTACTTCTCTAGAGTGTGTTTTTCTTTTCATTCTAGAGCCTTCAGATATGCTGTTAAGTTGCTAGTATGAAATCTCTCCAATTTCTTTATGAAGTCACTTAGTGCTATGAACTTTCCTCTTAGCACTACCTTCATTGTGCCCCTTAGTTTGGGTATGTTATGCTGTCATTTTCATGGAATTCTAGGACATCTTTCATTTCTTTCTTTACCTCTGCCTTCACTCAGTAGTACTTCAGGAGTTTCCATGAGTTTGTGAGCTTTCTGTTGTTGAAATTCAGCTTTAACCCATGGGGGTTAATTCAATTTTCTTGAATCTGTTGAGACTTGCTTTGTGACTAAATATGTGGTCAACTTTGAAGAAGGTTCCACGAGATGCTAAGAAGAAGGTGTATTCATTTGTGTTTGGGCAAAATGTTCTGTTGATATCTGTTGGGTCCATTTAGTACACAAGGTCTGTTAGCTCCAGTAGTTCTCTGTTTAGTTTTTGTCTGGATGACCAGTCCATTGGTGAAAGTGGGTTATTGAGGTCTCCCATTATCAATGTGTGAGGGTTGCTATGTGATTGTAAGCTTTAGTAGTGTTTTCTTTACAAATGCAGTTGCCTTTGTATTTGGGGCATAGATGTTAAGAATTGAAAAATCATCTTGGTGGATTTTTCCTTTGATGAGTATGAAAGGTAGTATTAGGAAAACTCCAACCCAAAGAGATAAGATACACCCACAAAACCACAGGCAATAAATAATATCACACCAGCAAAACCAAAATAAGGGATACACACACACACACACACACACACACACACACACACACACACACACACACGTCTCTTTTGATTAACTTTGGTTTGAAGTCTATTTTGTTAGATAATAGCTTGTTTCTTAGATCCATTTGCTTGGAAAATGTTTACTAACATTTTACTCTGAGGTAACGTCTATCTTTATGTTGAGATATAAAAATTCTTGTATGCAGCAGAAGGATGGACACTGTTTTCACATCCATTCTCATAGCCCATGTCTTTTTATTGGGTAATTGATTGAGAGTCCATTGATATTGAGAGATATCAATGACCAGTGGTAGTTAGTTCCTGTTATTTGGTTGTTGTTACTTGTGTGTGTGTGTGTGTGTGTGTGTGTGTGTGTGTGTGTGTGTGTGTGTGTTTCCTTTATTTTGGTTTTGCTGGTGTGATATTATTTATTGCCTGTGGTTTTGTGGGTGTATCTTATCTCTTTGGGTTGGAGTTTTCCTAATACTACCTTCTGTGGGATTGGATTTGTGGATATATATTGTTTAAATTTGACTTTCTCATGGAAACTTTCTCTTATCTTCTCCTTCTACAGTAAAAATTTTGCTGGGTGTAGAAGTCTGGGCTGGAATCTATAAGTCTCAACCCTTCTGACTTTTAGAGTCTCCATTTCAAAATCATGTGTAGTTGTAATAGGTCTGCTTTTATATGTTGCTTGCTCTTTTTCCTTTGTAGCTTTTAATATTCTTTCTTTGTTCTGAATATTTAATATTATAAATACAATAATAATTTTAATATTAATTGTTATGTGTTGAGGGTACTTTCTTTTCTGGTCCAATCTGTTCGGTACTCTGCAAACTTCTTGTGCCTTTATGTGCATCTCCTTCTTTAGGTTAGGAAAATCTATAATTTTGTTGAAAATGTTTCTGAGCATTGGAGCTGGGAATTCTTTCTCCTTCTTCAATTCCTATTATTCTTAGGTTTGGTCTTTTCAGAGTGTCATAGATTTCCTGGATATTTTGTGTCAGGAACTTTTTAGATTTAACGTTTTCTTTGGCCAATGTATGTATTTCTTCTATCACATCTTCAACACCGGAGATTCTCTTTTCCATTTCTTGTGTTCTGTTGATGATACTTGTGTCTGTGGTTCCTGTTTGCTTACTTAGGTTTTATCTTTCCAGAATTTCCTCAATCTGTGCTTCCTTTATTGCTTTGATTTCCATTTTCAGGTCTTTAACAGTTTTATTTCCTTCCTTTAACTATTTATTTAGTTTTTACTTGGCTTTGTTTAAGGGAACTATTAATTTCCTTCTATTATGTTTGTGTTTTTCTGAATTTCTCTAAGGGATTTATTCATTTCCTCTTTAAGGACTTCAATCATCTTCATAAAGTTGGTTTTAAGGTCTTTTTCTTGTGCATCTGCTGTGTTGGAATACTTAGGGCTTGCTGTAGTACGATAGTTGGGTTCTGGTGGTGACATATCACCTTGACTATTGTTGGCTGTGTTCTTTCTTACACTGGCTTCTTGGCATCTGAGTTCGAGGTGATATAGATCTAGGTGCCGATTTCTGAGTTTGTCTTTGTTGAATGGATCTTATGTTCCTTGATTTCTGTTTCCGGTCTGATCTTCTAGTCATTGTAGCCTGGGTTTCTCTCAGTCTGTGTAGTCTCTAGTGGAGTGGGGGAGCTTCTGCCCAGTTGGAGGCTGGGGCAGGGCAACTAGGAGGGTGCAGAACTGGGGAGAGGGTGGGGGGATGCTGACACAGTGAGAGAGTGGAAGAGTTTGGTGGGTAGGCAGCCTGCCAGGAATTTTCAAAGTCTACCTACACTCTAGATTCTTATCCCACACTATGGACTCCCAACTCACACTCTGGACTTTCAACAAACACTCTGGAATCCTGCTGTATACTCTGAACTCTCACCCCACACTACAGAATCCATCCCACATGCTAGACTTCCTTTTCTAGGACACTCACTTTCCAGATAAGCACTGTAAAGTGAAACCTCCTCCTTCCCCTGCCCTTCCTAAGTTCATCACCCTCTGTCATCTTCCCACTCACGGTTTATCACTGTCTTCTGACATTATATCTCACATGGGAAAGAATTTTCGCTTATTTTGCTCACAAATCAGTACCGTTTTGTCTAGGCCATTGTTCCCTAAATAAGTCGGCAATTGTTGAGTGGGTAGGCAACAGCAAAGTGCATGATGATATGAGTGACCCTAGGAGACCTTTCTCCGACCCTTGAAGTAGACGGTGGCAAAGTGGAGGTTCAGGGAAGAGATGACATGGTGAAGCCTGTATTTGGTTTGCTCCCCTCTCTTGGTAAACAACTAGAAATTCTGGAATCTCTGAAGTGGTCCTGCCATTTTGTATGCTAATGAGATTATTTTTGGACCATATTGACTTCAGAGTGGAAGATGGCTATAGAAAAGACAAAGGACGACAGGAAGGTAGAGATTGTCAGCCTGCTGGGACTGAAGATTTAGTTGGTCACCAACTTCCAATGAAGGCATCACTCATGCTGATGTTACAAAGTTTCCTTAAAACCATGAAGGGCGGTGTGGAAGCCATCTTTCCAGGATAAGTGTGGCCACTGTCCCTTAGCTAAGAAGCCTCTCCTTGCAGCAAATGGAAGCCATCACAGAAAACCACAACCAATTATAATGCAGAGCTCAACGGATCGTGGAGCCCAGCCCACTGAATACAGGCATATCATAGCTCCCGCATCCATAGCTCAGGGAACGTTATGGAAGAGAGGGAGGAAAGACTGCAAGTGTCAGAATATCAGGCAGTCTGCTGTGAACCAGACTGCATAAAAAACTGAAAAACAGCAGTATCATTGACTGCATTAACACGGAAGGAGGTAAGTTTCACCAGATCCCTAACCCTAGACAAGGAACTTTTCCTGGGAGAAGGACATTTAGTCTCTCCCAGGGTTTAGATTCCTTATTCTCTTATTGGTTGTCTGATGTGGAGTCCAGCCTTGAAACCATAAACACACGAACAACAGAAATGAACTCAGGGGGAGGTGTGTGTGTGTGTGTGTGTGTGTGTGTGTGTGTGTGTGTGTGTGCATGCGTGCACACACACAAATGCATCCAGGTATGAGATACGTGTAACAAATATAACAAAGGAAAAAATGACTAGCATCTTGAAAGGGAGGCATAGAAGAGGTTTAGGGGGTGTCAACTAGGCTGAAAGGAGGAAAGAGATGGTGAGGTAATATAATTCTATTTCAATTAAAAACACGAAAACAACAACTTCCAAAGTTGTGTTGTAGAACACTGAGGCAACTTGTGGGGGGATGTTTGCCCAGGTACAGAGGGCCTGGAGGTCAATAGACCCTTGCTTCTGGTCTAAATCAGACTAAACCGGCTATCTGAGCATGTGGTATGTTAACTTCCCCAAATTGAACCAACCTAGTTCTGCCAAGGGGGCCCCCAGCAACTGCAGCTGTGCCATGAGACAAGACAACCTGTACCAGTCTCCAGCCACCACGAGAGACCCTGATGCCAGTGTTGCTGCTCCCCCAACCCCCAGGCAGCTGGGGGTATATAAGGCTTTCCCCTTCCTAAAATAAACTGAGCTTGCTATATCCAGCATGTATGTCTCCCAGAGTCTGCGCCATTAACTTTGTGCCTACTCACCCCCTCCCGCAAGGGGAAGCTTAGTGGGACAAAGCATCAGATGGCAGCAACAGAAACTGAGTACAGGGAGGTGCTTGGGG